>NC_090173.1:28366492-28693575 GCF_024679245.1 Pseudorasbora parva
AAATGCCTTCTTTAGATTAGCTGTCAACATCCTCTTAAGAATCTACAACTGCATACAGCAGAAAGACACATCTGACGCTGCTGAAGAGGGATACAGTGTGAAAAAACTCTAATGGCTGATGATTCATTTGATATTTAATTCATCTACTGTTCTTAAATCAAAATAAGTTGTAAATAGCCATATGCACCTACAGCAAACATTTGCATTTCATTATGATGTACCACATAAACAGCAACAGCTCCATGCAAAATATTGTGTTTTCAGAACTACACAATTCAAAAAAGAGGAGAATGTCAGCTCAAATCCTCCACTCTTTCTTAGACTGAATCTATCTCATGTGACACTGCCAATGGCTGCAGCGGACTGCAGCATTCAACCCCTCCTCACCCTCCTACCAACCCACCATCCGCCTCGAGCTCTCTCACACTTGCCTGCATCGTCTTCTAGCTCTAGATTCAGGCCATGATGCTGGATTTTGTTTACTGTTATATTCTTTTCCCAGTGTTGACATGGAGTTTCTATTCTAGGTGCTGCGTTCGCCTATTATGACATTTTAATCTCGTACTAATGTTGCATGAATTTCCTGCGGAGACACAAGAGGACTTGCGACACCTAATAATAGTCCCCTGCATTATCATGCTAATGTGGAGACTCTGAAATATCAGAGTAATGGTTTTATCAATCCAGAAATAAACAAAGAGTTCAGATGCAAAAGCCTCTAAAAGCCACTTCGGTCAAAACAATTCTGAGGGAATGCTCTCTGAATATAGTATACGTTCATAAAATAATTTTAATTCAAAACCACTATATCCCAGCCTCAGCCCATTCAGAAGTCAAATTCAGCAGAAAAAAATGCTTTTTTTAAAAAAAAAGAACATCAGAAGGATTTAGAGGCTTTTGCATCTGAAGTTTTAATGCGTACAATCAATTCTGTCATTTTGCATCTTTGCCTCTGGTTAGTATTTAAACAAGCTTTTCATTTTCTTGGTTCTGTAGGGGATTACCCTGATTTATAACTCTGAAAATTATAAGTCATGGCATTATTCTGGATTAAATGCAACAAGTATGCAACATGCTGCAGTATCGGCAGCCATCAGCTACAGCAACAGTTGATGCATTTGCTTGTGATTGACATCTAAATGCCTGCAGTGAAATCCTACATGAGTGAGATCATCAGCTGGAATAACGAGGGAGCAGAGCCCCATCCCCACAAAGCTGACTTAGGATCACTGCTTCTTCAGAGGCGAGGGAGAACTGATGAGTTCAAAACTGAATCATTGTTCAGTTGGCATGTAAAATTTGGCTAATTCATTCCAGAAACCTTGCTTTTTGGAGCGTGAACATCTGCTGCCAGTTTTTATCTATAAGACTGTTTGAACACGCTTTTAAAAATACATTACAAAAATGCCACTCTGCTCTCTGGGTGTTCCTTGTAAAATTTTAAAGCGCATGACAGTCTGTGATCTCTCATAGACGTTCACACACACACACACACACACACACACACACACACACACACACACACACACACACACACACACACACACACACACACACACACGCACATGTCGTGTTTCCATGTTTTATGGGGACTTTCCATAGGCGTAATGGATTTCATACTGTACAAACTGTACATCCTATCCCCCTATACTGCCCCTGCCCCTAAACCTACCCATCACAGGAAACATTCTGCATTTTTACTTTCTTAAAAAAACTCCTTCTGTCTGATTTATAAGATGTTTTCCTCATGGGGACCTAAAAATGTCCCCACAAGGACAAGGATTTCGGATATTGCCATCTTTGTGGGGACATTTTGTCCCCATAACGTAGGGATTACCAAGTCGCACACACACACACACAAATACACACACACACACATGCATGCGCACATACACACACACACACACACAATCTTAGGGTTCTGTCACTTTGGTCTAGCTTTCTCTTGGTTTTATGACAAAGCCCTGACACTCTTGTATTGTTTGTCTTGTGTGAGCATGCAGCTTTGAGCATGCTTGAGCTGCATGCTCTTCTGTCCTTGTAGTTTTCTGTGTGGGGCGTGGGTTCGGATCCCAGCACTTTGGTTTAGTTGGGTTTCAGTTTTGTGTTGGAATTCGGACATTCATGTTCCTCGTGTTTTGTCTTCTGTTGTGAGCGCACAGAATGAGCATTCGCTCGTTCTTGTGCGCTCTGTCTTGTCATGCGAGTGTGCACTCTTCTGTCTGTGTGTTTGTCTTGTGCAGCATGCAGCTGCTGTTTCACTAGCTGCGTGTTTTCATGTTTATGAGTTCCCTTTCGGGGAACTCGAGCTGCGTCGAAACGCTGTGAGAACGCCTCTGTGTTAATGCGTCGTGAAGCGCCTGTAGAACCAATCCATCGGAAAAAATATCGATCGTCGGCGTGATGACGTCATCGACCGGAAGCTATAAAGCGTCCGTGAAAACAAACAGGAACTAGCTTCTGAGCCTTCAGCAAGCGATCTGTGTGAACCTGTCTGTCTATTTGGTGTTTTTGTCTGTCTATTAAAGAGTTTTTCCACCCTTTTTGTTAAATATTCCATATATATTAACAAAACAAAGAGAAAATAAAATATATAGAGATTATGGTGAGTGAAAGCAGTTTTAAGAGGTGTGTTCATCCCTGCCCACGCTACATCACGGGTGGGGATACACTCTCTTTGTGTAGCCTGCTTGGGAGCGCAGCATGCCCAGGCAGCCCTCGAGGGGGCTGCTTGCGAGCATTGTGAGAAGTTACCGCTGAGAACGCTGCGCTCCCGCCGGGCACTCTTTGAGGAGGGTGCCTCGGCTCGTGTTCCCCGCGGCTCTGGTCCCGCTGCCGCCGAGGCGGAGCGGAGGCTGCAGTCGTGGGGATCACAATTGGATGTTGCAGAGGGGTTAGAGACGGGCGCTGCCTTATCTCTGCCCTCACCTGCACCATCCAGCGGCTCTTCTCGTGGCATGGAAGCACGCATGGCGGTTTCTTCCCCCCCGAGAGAGTCGCCGGTGCTTCAACTGTCCAGCTCTGAGGAGGTGGACGTTGAAAGCATCGAGACTGAAGGCTCGCCACTTCAGTCCCCTGCATGCGAGGAGCTCGTTGAGGTTCTGACGCGAGCTGTGGCCAGGCTTAACATCGACTGGCCAGCTGAGAGATATGAGGCAGGAAGAAAGCGTGTAAGCAAGCTAGATGAAAGATTCCTGCCTCCTCGCGCTTCAGAACCTCAGCGACGGGGCCTGCCGTTCTTCCATGAATTGCACACTGAGGTGGCAAGATCATGGAAGAGACCGGCATCGTATCGTGTTTTCAGCCCGCAGACTTCGACCTACAGTAATATCGCCGGGCTGAAACAGTACGGTTATGGGGCGATGCCAAAGGTTGAAGAGACGCTCGCGAGCCATCTCTCGCCTTCCTCGGCATCGTCCCTTAAGGCCCCGACTTTGCCCACCAGACCTCTTAAAACAACGTCGGCGCTGGTGGGCAAAGCGTACTCGGCAGCGGGTCAGGCGGCTGCATGCCTGCACACGATGGCTATTGTGCAGGCATATCAGGCTGACCTGCTGAGGGATTTGGACAGTAGTGATATATGACGCCAGAAGCGTCAGGACGCTGAGGGTGGTTCCCCCCGTAGGGAAACGGTGTTTACCCCTGCCAACGGTACCCGTTTCCCTGCGGCACCCTCTGGGGGCCGCGCTGCCAACCCCGCCGCTATGCCGGGGCGCAGTCGGTCTCCGCGGGCCACCCGAGGGTGGTCCGCGCCCCCCTCGGGGGGCCCCCGAGCAGTCAAGTCAGTCGTTCCCTGCCGGTCCGCCGCTTCAGGGCACTGTGCTTGTTGCTCAAAATACACCAGAGGCCAGCCTCGAGAGGCTGGTTCCCTTAGTAGATTTTCTAGACGAATGGAAACGTCTATCAAATATATCTCGTTGGGTCCTGCAGATAATCGAAAGGGGGTACGCCATTCAATTCAAAAGTCGGCCACCTCCTTTCAGCGGCGTCCTACCTACAGAGGTGGGCCCGGAGCAGGCTCTGGTAATGGCACAGGAAGTACAGACACTCCTGCAAAAAGGGGCTATAGAGAGGGTTCCCCCTCCCAGCAGGGAGTCTGGGTTTTACAGCCGTTACTTCATCGTGCCGAAGAAGGATGGGGTCTTACGCCGATATTAGATCTGCGTCTATTAAATCGCTCGGTGGCCAAGCTCAAGTTCAAGATGCTCACACTCAGACAGATTGTGTCGCAGATCAAACTAGAGGATTGGTTTGTCACCATAGACCTCAAAGATGCGTATTTTCATGTCTCCATCCTTCCACATCACAGGAAGTTCCTCAGGTTTGCCTTCGGGGGAGAGGCATACCAATATCGAGTACTTCCTTTCGGTCTAGCACTGTCACCCCGCACATTCACCAAGTGTGTGGATGCAGCTCTGGGGCTGTTGCGTCTGCAGGGCATCCGCATACTGAATTATATCGACGACTGGCTGATTCTAGCGAATACAGAGCAGATGGCGGTTCAGCATCGAGATGCTGTTCTCGCGCATATGTCGAAGTTGGGGTTGAGGCTGAACGCCAAGAAGAGTGTGCTTTCTCTGGCTCAGAGAACCACTTTTCTAGGCGTGAACTGGGATTCGGTAATAATGCGGGCGCAATTACCGCCAACACGCATAGCATTGATCCTGGCAGCAGTCAAAGAACAGAAGCTAGGCCGGGCCGTCACTGTGAAACAGTTCCAGAAACTGTTAGGTCTCATGGCAGCAGCGTCCAACGTTATACCTCTTGGCCTACTGTACATGAGGCCACTGCAGTGGTGGCTCAAAACAAAGGGATTTTCCCCGAGGGGAAATCCGCTCTGCACGATCACAGTCACGCGGCGATGCCTACGTGCTCTGGTCATGTGGAAAAACCCGGGGTTTCTATCTCAGGGTCCCGTGTTAGGGGCTCATGTTCGTCGCGTAACGCTAACGACAGATGCCTCTTTCACGGGCTGGGGGGTGACCATGAGTGGTCGCTCATTCCAGGGTCTAGGCAGGAACATCAGCGGCACTGGCACATAAATCGGCTAGAGATGCTCGCAGTGTTTCTTGCATTGAAACAGTTCCTGCTCGACCTCAGGGGCCACCATGTGCTAGTCAGGTCAGACAACACATCGGTGGTCGCCTATATAAATCACCAGGGGGGTCTGAGGTCCCGTCCGTTGGACAAATTGGCTCATCGGATCCTCCTGTGGGCCCAAGGGAAATTGCTGTCAATCAGGGCAGTATATATCCCGGGGGTCCTGAATCAGGAAGCAGACAGCCTGTCGAGGCAGGGGCCGAGGCCCGGGGAATGGAGACTCCACCCAGAGGTGGTGGAGCTCCTATGGAAGGTTTATGGGAAAGCAGAAATAGACCTATTTGCTTTGGCAGAGAATTCCCACTGCCCGCAGTGGTTTTCTCTGACCCATCCAGCCCCGCTGGGGTTGGATGCCATGGTACAGGAGTGGCCGAGGCTACCTCTGTACGCCTTCCCCCCGATTGTCTTGCTTCCAGGAGTTCTGGAGAGGGTACGCCGGGACGGGGCCCGAGTACTTCTAGTGGCTCCGTACTGGCAGACCAGAGTGTGGTTTTCGGACCTGATATCCCTCCTGGAAGCCTCTCTGATGGAGATTACGACCAGGAGGGATCTACTCTCTCAGGCGGGCGGGAGATTCCTGCACCCACGCCCGGAGATGTGGAAACTATGGGCTTGGCCCCTGAGGGGGCTAGGCTCATAGAGGAAGGTCTCTCGGCCGAGGTCGTAGAGACCATCCTCCACTCCAGAGCTCCATCCACGAGGAAGCTGTACGCTCTGAAATGGAAACTTTTCTCAGCATGGTGCAGAGAACGTCAGTTGGACCCAGTTAACTGCCCGGTTGGTACAGTGCTGGAGTTCCTGCAGGCAAGGTTCTCGGCAGGGTTGACCCCCTCCACAATAAAGGTGTACGTGGCGGCCTTGGGTGCCCACGGGGCCCCATTACTCTCCAAGCCTTCTGTCCTCCTCCGTTCACGACGTCAGACCAGGAAAGATTAAATCTGCTGTGCCCTGTGAGGGCATTGGATACATATGTCCACAGAGCTGCCCTGTGGAGAAAATCTGATCAGTTATTTGTCTGTTTTCTTGCTTACGTGGTGGCCGGGCAGCCGTCTTCACTGGCTGTCCGGGCGCATTCTACCAGGGGTATGGCTGCTTCGAAAGCACTTTTGTCGGGGGCTTCCCTCCACGATATTTGCAATGCGGCCGGTTGGTCGTCTCCGTTAACTTTTGTCAGGTTCTACGAACTAGACCTGGCATCTACTGTTGGGGCGCAGGTTCTCTCGTAACCGTGTGCGCTTCGGCTTCACACATACGAGACACTTGGTCCTATGGCGATGTGGGTATAAGCGTTCTCACAGCGTTTCGACGCAGCTCGAGTTCCCCGAAAGGGAACGTCTCGGTTACGTATGTAACCCTAGTTCCCTGAGGGAACGAGACGCTGCGTCGCTCTGCCGTACTCCCGGCGTGTCCGTGATCACTTACTTCAGGCTTTATCAGAAGTTAGTTCCTGTTTGTTTTCACAGACGTTTTATAGCTTCCGGTCGATGACGTCATCACGCCGACGATCAATCTTTTTTCCGATGGAATGGTTCTACAGGCGCTTCACGACGCATTAACACAGAGGCGTTCTCACAGCATTTCGACGCAGCGTCTCGTTCCCTCAGGGAACTAGGGTTACATACGTAACCGAGACGTTTTCATTAGCTGCATGTTTGGTGTAAGCACATGTTCATGTGTTCTGGCTTGATAAAACTGAATTATTTCATGTATGTTTATTGAAACAAAGTATTTTTTATGAGTTAAGCAAGCTCCTGCATATGTTTACAGAGGTTGATTAACAATAGCCCATATCAGATGGTGCATGACATTCAGAGTCCGCTGAGACCGCTTTGCTTTGCTTGGCCCCGTGGATGGGAAATTTTGTTTTAAAAAACAAAAGGATGGAAGCGTCGTCAAGAACATGGTTGTGAGCAAGCTATACAACAAGGAATTTGCGTATCACCGCAGCACATCGAGCCTCAAATATCACAAATATGCTTTTGCTAAACTTAATGGCAAACATTGCGCTGGTCTGCTGGACTGAACATAAATAAACAATATTTTGTTGATTAAGCTTATATATTCAGTCATTATTCAATGTTATACTAAAAATACATGTGAAAAATTACTTCTCATTGTTCTCAGGTCAAATATTTATATGCAATTAAAATGCGATTAATTTAGATTAATTACAAAGCCTCTAATTAATTAGATTAATTTTTTTAATCGAGTCCCGACTAATTTCTATATTATATTTTAATCTGTTATATTTTAAAATATATGACAGACAGTGTACATTAGATTATTTCATATTTACCATGTATACAATGTATATGATAATTATATACTAGGTAATATAAATCAATATATTTAAGACATATGTTCCCATTTAAATCTGATTATATTATCCAGTACATTGAAGTATATTATCTCATATAATTTTACATATATATTTACATATATTACAATGACTCTTCCAATATATAATTTCATATATTGTAGGATATATTTCAACAGGGCCGTGCACAGACATTTTGAGGGGCAGTGGCCCAAACCATCATCTTAATATAGAGAATGAATAACAAATCTTTTACAATCATACTGTAAATACAATTGTTAGGCTTTCATGTTAATTAAATTTATGTTGTTCTAATTATTCTTCCAAAAAAGTTGATTCTGTGGTAATTTGATCTCTTTTCTATTTTTATTTTTTATTGGAGATTTAAGTAGCAAATGAGAATCACTAAAATTATTGAATATATTTTGAGACAAAGGTCTTGTTTATGATTTTTGTAAATCATACGCAACAGTTTTTTTTTTAATAACAGAGTATGTAAAAGTATGGCATTTGGGGTAAAAGGCATATTTAACATGATAATAAACAGCTGACTGACTTCCATTTGTTGACATGACATGGTTAAGATTCAGCTGGTAAATATCTTAAGTTGGTTGTCCATCTTAGAGGCAACATCATATTTATAATAAAAATATGATATAATCATATCATATAATACAAATATATTTAGTTGTTACAACGATAAAACGTTATTAAATTATTATGGGATCTCATACATTCAATGTTTTCAGATTATTTACTTAAACATTTGTGTCTGTATTTTAAAAATATTTTTATATTAACATTTTAATATTTACTGAACAATAATTAATTATTTTATTCATCAGAATAAACAGAAAATGCTGCAAACGTATCTAGAGATTTTTTGCACAAGTATGAACTTTTTTGAAAAATGAGCACATTATTAGGCAAGGCAACTTTATTTATATAGCACATTTCACACACAATGGCAATTCAAAGTGCTTTACATAGAAAGGAATTAAAATAGGGATAAAAAATGCATAAGAAAAAGCATTTGTTTTTCTTATGCATTTGTTATTATTAGGGTGTGCTTTTGCCCCATTGTACCCTGATACAACTCATTTATATAATAGCCTGTATTACCTTTTTTATTGTGTATACGATTAATATGCTCTAAATAAAATATCATAAATATGACGTATGTTATAGATACTAGTATTAACTCGTAAAATGGATTGGAAATCTATTTTACAGAAGTTAAAGACTGAAAAACTGTCAGCTAAATATTCAGTATTATATGACGATTTATCTGCTGGCATGGAGCTTTGAATCCATGTTTGCACTGTTGAAACAAACTACTAATTCCGCGGATCAACCACTGTCTGTAATGTGGATTGTAGTTTGTAATAATACCTGTTACATTCTGGAACTGTCGTCTCCACAGAGAGAGGACACAGCCCCGCGATGCTGCGGAGCAGGCGGGAAAACACGGAACGGATTAGTGTAATTAGTGGCGGAACAGAACGCTTTTATGGGAATCCTCTGAGGGTGAGGGAGGGGAGGGAAGGGGGCAAGAAGGGCACCTTAGCCGATGAGGGCAAAGGGGCAGTGGCTCTAGCCACCGGGCCACCCCCCTGTGCACGGCCCTGTATTTCAATATACATAGCAATATATTGAATAGTATAATAATATGTATATATTCAATGTATGAAAACGGCAATTATTGCAGTATTGTCCCATATATTGCAATATATATCTTGCATATATAATATATTATTATATAATATATCATATGTTATATTACCATGTAAATTTCACAATTTATGGAGACACATGAAATATATTGTCAACTAATATATTGAGAAATATATTTTTGTTGCGTAAGGGCATATGGAAAGGCAGCAAATTCTTAGGGGCTCAAAATGCCCCTCAGAATGAACTACCCCCTGTATTGCTTTATAGTCGACTCAAACTAATCTCCAATTCACGTTACATAAAGGCTAGAACCCACTTAGTTTCGGTGGAGATCCAGGCTCCGGCCATAGGATGCTACTGTAGAAGATATGTGTTATGGCTTGATAAAACGGTCCACATGGAAAGGCAGCAAATTCTGAGGGGCTCAAAATGCCCCTCAAAATAAGCTACCACTTGTATTGTGTTACAGTGAACTCAAACTAAAACAAGTCTCTACCACAAATTCTTCTAGAGTGAAAACACCCTATTGGCCTCACTAAATAGTTTTCCAATAACAATCAAGATTTTCCCAAAAAGGTCTCACTTTCATGTATCTGCAATACAGGCCTGAGAGTAAACAACTAAGACTGGCTTACCTAAAACCATTGAGTGTTTAAAAAAACAATCCCAAATTCACATTAAATCCAGGCTAGAACCCACTTAGTTTCGGTGGAGAGCAGGGCTTCGGTCATGGGACGCTACTGTAGAACTGATGTGTGCTGGCTTGATAAAACGGTCCATATGGAAAGGAAGCAAATTCTGAGGGGCTCAAAATGCCCCTCAAAATGAGCTACCACTTGTATTGCTTTACAGTGTACTCAAACTATAGCAACTCTCTAAAAACATATTCTGATAGTGTGAAACCACACTACTGGTCTCACTAAATAGTCTTCCAATAAAAATCAAGATTTCCCAAAAAGGTCTCACTTTCATGTATCTGCAATACAGGCCTGAGAGTAAACAACTAAGACTGGCTTACCTAAAACCATTGAGTGTTTCAAAAAACAGTTCCCAATTCACGTTAAATCAAGGCTAGAACCCACTTATTTTCGGTGGAGAGCCAGGCTTCGGCCATGGGACGCTACTGTAGAACAGATGTGTTCTGGCTTGATAAAACGGTCCATATGGAAAGGCAGCAAATTCTGAGGGGCTCAAAATGCCCCTCAGAATGAGCTACCACCTGTGTTGCTTTACAGTGTACTCAAACTATAGCAACTCTCTCAAACATATTCTGATAGTGTGAAACCACACTACTGGTCTCACTAAATAGTCTTCCAATAAAAATCAAGATTTCCCAAAAAGGTCTCACTTTCATGTATCTGCAATACAGGCCTGAGAGTAAACAACTAAGACTGGCTTACCTAAAACCATTGAGTGTTTCAAAAAACAGTCCCCAATTCACGTTAAATCAAGGCTAGAACCCACTTATTTTTGGTGGAGAGCCAGGCTTCGGCCATGGGACGCTACTGTAGAACAGATGTGTTCTGGCTTGATAAAACGGTCCATATGGAAAGGCAGCAAATTCTGAGGGGCTCAAAATGCCCCTCAGAATGAGCTACCACCTGTGTTGCTTTACAGTGTACTCAAACTATAGCAACTCTCTCAAACATATTCTGATAGTGTGAAACCACACTACTGGTCTCACTGAATAGTCTTCCAATAAAAATCAAGATTTCCCAAAAAGGTCTCACTTTCATGTATCTGCAATACAGGCCTGAGAGTAAACAACTAAGACTGGCTTACCTAAAACCATTGAGTGTTTCAAAAAACAGTCCCCAATTCACATTAAATCCAGGCTAGAACCCACTTATTTTCAGTGGAGAGCCAGGCTTCGGCCATGGGACGCTACTGTAGAACAGATGTGTTCTGGTTTGATAAAACGGTCCATATGGAAAGGCAGAAAATTCTGAGGGGCTCAAAATGCCCCTCAGAATGAGCTACCACCTGTATTGCTTTACAGTGTACTCAAACTATAGCAACTCTCTCAAAAATATTCTGATAGTGTGAAACCACACTACTGGTCTCACTAAATAGTCTTCCAATAAAAATCAAGATTTTCCCCAAAAGGTCTCACTTTCATGTATCTGCAATACAGGCCTGAGAGTAAACAACTAAGACTGGCTTACCTAAAACCATTGAGTGTTTCAAAAAACAGTCCCCAATTCACGTTAAATCCAAGCTAGAACCCACTTATTTTCAGTGGAGAGCCAGGCTTCGGCCATGGGACGCTACTGTAGAACAGATGTGTCCTGGCTTGATAAAACGGTCCATATGGAAAGGCAGCAAATTCTGAGGGGATCAAAATGCCCCTCAGAATGAGCTACCACCTGTATTGTTTTACAGTGTACTCAAACTATAGCAACTCTCTCAAACATATTCTGATAGTGTGAAACCACACTACTGGTCTCACTAAATAGTCTTCCAATAAAAATCAAGATTTCCCCAAAAGGTCTCACTTTCATGTGTCTGCAATACAGTCCTGAGAGTAAACAACTAACAGTGGCTTACCTAAAACCATTGAGTGTTTCAAAAAACAGCCCCCAATTCACGTTAAATCCAGGCTAGAACCCACTTATTTTCAGTGGAGAGCCAGGCTTCGGCCATTGGACGCTACTGTAGAACAGATGTGTTCTGGCTTGATAAAACGGTCCATATGGAAAGGCAGCAAATTCTGAGGGGCTCAAAATGCCCCTCAGAATGAGCTACCACCTGTATTGCTTTACAGTGTACTCAAACTATAGCAACTCTCTCAAACATATTCTGATAGTGTGAAACCACACTACTGGTCTCACTAAATAGTCTTCCAATAAAAATCAAGATTTCCCAAACAGGTCTCACTTTCATATATCTGCAATACAGGCCTGAGAGTAAACAACTAAGACTGGCTTACCTAAAACCATTGAGTGTTTCAAAAAACAGTCCCCAATTCACGTTAAATCCAGGCTAGAACCCACTTATTTTCAGTGGAGAGCCAGGCTTCGGCCATGGGATGCTACTGTAGAACAGATGTGTTCTGGCTTGATAAAACGGTCCATATGGAAAGGCAGCAAATTCTGAGGGGCTCAGAATGCCCCTCAGAATGAGCTACCACCTGTATTGCTTTACAGTGTACTCAAACTATAGCAACTCTCTCAAACATATTCTGATAGTGTGAAACCACCCTATTGGCCTCACAAAATAGTCTTCCAATAAAAATCAAGATTTTCCCAAAAAGGTCTCACTTTCATGTATCTGCAATACAGGCCTGAGAGTAAACAACTAAGACTGCTTACCTAAAACCATTGAGTGTTTCAAAAACAGTCCCCAATTCACGTTAAATCCAAGCTAGAACCCACTTATTTTCGGTGGAGAGCCAGGCTTCGGCCATGGGACGCTACTGTAGAAGAGATGTGTTCTGGCTTGATAAAACGGTCCATATGGAAAGGCAGCAAATTCTGAGGGGCTCAAAATGCCCCTCAGAATGAGCTACCACCTGTATTGCTGTACAGTGTACTCAAACTATAGCAACTCTCTCAAACATATTCTAATAGTGTGAAACCACCCTATTGGCCTCACTAAATAGTCTTCCAATAAAAATCAAGATTTTCCCAAAAAGGTCTCACTTTCATGAATCTGCAATACAGGCCTGAGAGAAAACAACTAAGACTGGCTTACCTAAAACCATTGAGTGTTTCAAAAAACAGTCCTCAATTCACGTTAAATCCAGGCTAGAACCCACTTATTTTCGGTAGAGAGCCAGGCTTCGGCCATGGGACGCTACTGTAGAACAGATGTGTTCTGGTTTGATAAAATGGTCCATATGGAAATGCAGCAAATTCTGAGGGGCTCAAAATGCCCCTCAGAATGAGCTACCACCTGTATTGCTTTACAGTGTACTCAAACTATAGCAACTCTCTCAAACATATTCTGATAGTTTGAAACCACACTACTGGTCTCACTAAATAGTCTTCCAATAGAAATCAAGATTTCCCAAAAAGGTCTCACTTTCATGTATCTGCAATACAGGCCTGAGAGTAAACAACTAAGACTGGCTTACCTAAAACCATTGAGTGTTTCAAAAAACAGTCCCCAATTCACGTTAAATCCAGGCTAGAACCCACTTATTTTCGGTGGAGAGCCAGGCTTCGGCCATGGGACGCTCCTGTAGAACAGATGTGTTCTGGCTTTATAAAACGGTCCATATGGAAAGGCAGCAAATTCTGAGGGGCTCAAAATGCCCCTCAGAATGAGCTACCACCTGTATTGCTTTACAGTGTACTCAAACTATAGCAACTCTCTCAAACATATTCTGATAGTGTGAAACCACACTACTGGTCTCACTAAATAGTCTTCCAATAAAAATCAAGATTTTCCCCAAAAGGTCTCACTTTCATGTATCTGCAATACAGGCCTAAGAGTAAACAACTAAGACTGGCTTACCTAAAACCATTGAGTGTTTCAAAAAACAGTCCCCAATTCACGTTAAATCCAGGCTAGAACCCACTTATTTTCGGTGGAGAGACAGGCTTCGGCAATGGGACGCTACTGTAGAACAGATGTGTTCTGGCTTGATAAAACGGTCCATATGGAAAGGCAGCAAATTCTGAGGGGCTCAAATTGCCCCTCAGAATGAGCTACCACCTGTATTGCTTTACAGTGTACTCAAACTATAGCAACTCTCTCAAACATATTCTGATAGTGTGATACCACACTACTGGTCTCACTGAATAGTCTTCCAATAAAAATCAAGATTTCCCAAAAAGGTCTCCCTTTCATGTATCTGCAATACAGGCCTGAGAGTAAACAACTAAAACTGGCTTACCTAAAACCATTGAGTGTTTCAAAAAACAGTCCCCAATTCACATTAAATCAAGGCTAGAACCCACTTATTTTCGGTAGAGAGCCAGGCTTCGGCCATGGGACGCTACTGTAGAACAGATGTATTCAGGCTTGATAAAACGGTCCATATGGAAAGGCAGCAAATTCTGAGGGGCTCAAAATGCCCCTCAGAATGAGCTACCACCTGTATTGCTTTACAGTGTACTCAAACTATAGCAACTCTCTCAAACATATTCTGATAGTGTGAAACCACACTACTGGTCTCACTTAATAGTCTTCCAATAAAAATCAAGATTTCCCAAAAAGGTCTCCCTTTCATGTATCTGCAATACAGGCCTGAGAGTAAGCAACTAAGACTGGCTTACCTAAAACCATTGAGTGTTTCAAAAAACAGTCCTCAATTCACGTTAAATCCAGGCTAGAACCCACTTAGTTTCGGTGGAGAGCCAGGCTTCGGCCATGGGACGCTACTGTAGAACAGATGTGTTCTGGCTTGATAAAATGGTCCATAGGAAATGCAGCAAATTCTGAGGGGCTCAAAATGCCCCTCAGAATGAGCTACCACCTGTATTGCTTTACAGTGTACTCAAACTATAGCAACTCTCTCAAACATATTCTGATAGTGTGAAACCACACTATTGGTCTCACTAAATAGTCTTCCAATAAAAATCAAGATTTCCCCAAAAGGTCTCACTTTCATGTATCTGCAATACAGGCCTGAGAGTAAACAACTAAGACTGGCTTACCTAAAACCATTGAGTGTTTCAAAAAACAGTCCCCAATTCACGTTAAATCCAAGCTAGAACCCACTTATTTTCGGTGGAGAGCCAGGCTTCGGCCATGGGACGCTCCTGTAGAACAGATGTGTCCTGGCTTGATAAAACGGTCCATATGGAAAGGCAGCAAATTCTGAGGGGATCAAAATGCCCCTCAGAATGAGCTACCACCTGTATTGCTTTACAGTGTACTCAAACTATAGCAACTCTCTCAAACATATTCTGATAGTGTGAAACCACACTACTGGTCTCACTAAATAGTCTTCCAATAAAAATCAAAATTTCCCCAAAAGGTCTCACTTTCATGTATCTGCAATACAGTCCTGAGAGTAAACAACTAACAGTGGCTTACCTAAAACCATTGAGTGTTTCAAAAAACAGCCCCAAATTCACGTTAAATCCAGGCTAGAACCCACTTATTTTCAGTGGAGAGCCAGGCTTCAGCCATGGGACGCTACTGTAGAACAGATGTGTTCTGGCTTGATAAAACGGTCCATATGGAAAGGCAGCAAATTCTGAGGGGCTCAAAATGCCCCTCAGAACGAGCTACAACCTGTATTGCTTTACAGTGTACTCAAACTATAGCAACTCTCTCAAACATATTCTGATAGTGTGAAACCACACTACTGGTCTCACTAAATAGTCTTCCAATAAAAATCAAGATTTCCCAAACAGGTCTCACTTTCATGTATCTGCAATACAGGCCTGAGAGTAAACAACTAAGACTGGCTTACCTAAAACCATTGAGTGTTTCAAAAAACAGTCCCCAATTCACGTTAAATCAAGGCTAGAACCCACTTATTTTCAGTGGAGAGCCAGGCTTCAGCCATGGGACGCTACTGTAGAACAGATGTGTTCTGGCTTGATAAAACGGTCCATATGGAAAGGCAGCAAATTCTGAGGGGCTCAGAATGCCCCTCAGAATGAGCTACCACCTGTATTGCTTTACAGTGTACTCAAACTATAGCAACTCTCTCAAACATATTCTGATAGTGTGAAACCACCCTATTGGCCTCACAAAATAGTCTTCCAATAAAAATCAAGATTTTCCCAAAAAGGTCTCACTTTCATGTATCTGCAATACAGGCCTGAGAGTAAACAACTAAGACTGCTTACCTAAAACCATTGAGTGTTTCAAAAAACAGTCCCCAATTCACGTTAAATGCAGGCAAGAACCCACTTATTTTCGGTGGAGAGCCAGGCTTCGGCCATGGGACGCTACTGTAGAACAGATGTGTTCTGGCTTGATAAAACGGTCCATATGGAAAGACAGCAAATTCTGAGGGGCTCAAAATGCCCCTCAGAATGAGCTACCACCTGTATTACTTTACAGTGTACTCAAACTATAGCAACTCTCTCAAACATATTCTGATAGTGTGAAACCACCCTATTGGCCTCACAAAATTGTCTTCCAATAAAAATCAAGATTTTCCCAAAAAGGTCTCAATTTCATGTATCTGCAATACAGGCCTGAGAGTAAACAACTAAGACTGGCTTACCAAAAACCATTGAGTGTTTCAAAAAACAGTCCCCAATTTACGTTAAATCCAGGCTAGAACCCACTTATTTTCGGTAGAGAGCCAGGCTTCGGCCATGGGACGCTACTGTAGAACAGATGTGTTCTGGCTTGATAAAACGGTCCATATGGAAAGACAGCAAATTCTGAGGGGCTCAAAATGCCCCTCAGAATGAGCTACCACCTGTATTGCTTTACAGTGTACTCAAACTATAGCAACTCTCTCAAACATATTCTGATAGTGTAAAACCACACTACTGGTCTCACTAAATAGTCTTCCAATAAAAATCAAGATTTCCCAGAAAGGTCTCACTTTCATGTATCTGCAATACAGGCCTGAGAGTAAACAACTAAGACTGGCTTACCTAAAACCATTGAGTGTTTCAAAAAACAGTCCCCAATTCACGTTAAATCCAGGCTAGAACCCACTTATTTTCAGTGGAGAGCCAGGCTTCGGCCATGGGACGCTACCGTAGAACAGATTTGTCCTGGCTTGATAAAACGGTCCATATGGAAAGGCAGCAAATTCTGAGGGGATCAAAATGCCCCTCAGAATGAGCTACCACCTGTATTGCTTTACAGTGTACTCAAACTATAGCAACTCTCTCAAACATATTCTGATAGTGTGAAACCACACTACTGTTCTCACTAAATAGTCTTCCAATAAAAATCAAGATTTTCCCCAAAAGGTCTCACTTTCATGTATCTGCAATACAGGCCTGAGAGTAAACAACTAAGACTGGCTTACCTAAAACCATTGAGTGTTTCAAAAAACAGTCCCCAATTCACGTTAAATCCAGGCTAGAACCCACTTATTTTCGGTGGAGAGCCAGGCTTCGGCCATGGGACGCTACTGTAGAACAGATGTGTTCTGGCTTGATAAAACGGTCCATATGGAAAGGCAGCAAATTCTGAGGGGCTCAAAATGCCCCTCAGAATGAGCTACCACCTGTATTGCTTTACAGTGTACTCAAACTATAGCAACTCTCTCAAACATATTCTGATAGTGTGAAACCACACTACTGGTCTCACTAAATAGTCTTCCAATAAAAATCAAGATTTCCCAAACAGGTCTCACTTTCATGTATCTGCAATACAGGCCTGAGAGTAAACAACTAAGACTGGCTTACCTAAAACCATTGAGTGTTTCAAAAAACAGTCCCCAATTCACGTTAAATCCAGGCTAGAACCCACTTATTTTCAGTGGAGAGCCAGGCTTCGGCCATGGGACGCTACTGTAGAACAGATGTGTTCTGGCTTGATAAAACGGTCCATATGGAAATGCAGCAAATTCTGAGGGGCTCAAAATGCCCCTCAGAATGAGCTACCACCTGTATTGCTTTACAGTGTACTCAAACTATAGCAACTCTCTCAAACATATTCTGATAGTTTGAAACCACACTACTGGTCTCACTAAATAGTCTTCCAATAAAAATCAAGATTTCCCAAAAAGGTCTCACTTTCATGTATCTGCAATACAGGCCTGAGAGTAAACAACTAAGACTGGCTTACCTAAAACCATTGAGTGTTTCAAAAAACAGTCCCCAATTCACGTTAAATCCAGGCTAGAACCCACTTATTTTCGGTGGAGAGCCAGGCTTCGGCCATGGGACGCTCCTGTAGAACAGATGTGTTCTGGCTTTATAAAACGGTCCATATGGAAAGGCAGCAAATTCTGAGGGGCTCAAAATGCCCCTCAGAATGAGCTACCACCTGTATTGCTTTACAGTGTACTCAAACTATAGCAACTCTCTCAAACATATTCTGATAGTGTGAAACCACACTACTGGTCTCACTAAATAGTCTTCCAATAAAAATCAAGATTTCCCAAACAGGTCTCACTTTCATGTATCTGCAATACAGGCCTGAGAGTAAACAACTAAGACTGGCTTACCTAAAACCATTGAGTGTTTCAAAAAACAGTCCCCAATTCACGTTAAATCCAGGCTAGAACCCACTTATTTTCAGTGGAGAGCCAGGCTTCGGCCATGGGACGCTACTGTAGAAGAGATGTGTTCTGGCTTGATAAAACGGTCCATATGGAAAGGCAGCAAATTCTGAGGGGCTCAAAATGCCCCTCAGAATGAGCTACCACCTGTATTGCTGTACAGTGTACTCAAACTATAGCAACTCTCTCAAACATATTCTAATAGTGTGAAACCACCCTATTGGCCTCACTAAATAGTCTTCCAATAAAAATCAAGATTTTCCCAAAAAGGTCTCACTTTCATGAATCTGCAATACAGGCCTGAGAGTAAACAACTAAGACTGGCTTACCTAAAACCATTGAGTGTTTCAAAAAACTGTCCCCAATTCACGTTAAATCAAGGCTAGAACCCACTTATTTTCGGTGGAGAGCCAGGCTTCGGCCATGGGATGCTACTGTAGAACAGATGTGTTCTGGCTTGATAAAACGGTCCATATGGAAAGGCAGCAAATTCTGAGGGGCTCAAATTGCCCCTCAGAATGAGCAACCACCTGTATTGCTTTACAGTGTACTCAAACTATAGCAACTCTCTCAAACATATTCTGATAGTGTGATACCACACTACTGGCCTCACAAAATAGTCTTCCAATAAAAATCAAGATTTTCCCATAAAGGTCTCACTTTCATGTATCTGCAATACAGGCCTCAGAGTAAACAACTAAGACTGGCTTACCTAAAACCATTGAGTGTTTCAAAAAACAGTCCCCAATTCACGTTAAATCCAGGCTAGAACCCACTTATTTTTGGTGGAGAGCCAGGCTTCGGCCATGGGACGCTACTGTAGAACAGATGTGTTCTGGCTTGATAAAGCGGTCCATATGGAAAGGCAGCAAATTCTGAGGGGCTCAAAATGCCCCTCAGAATGAGCTACCACCTGTATTGCTTTACAGTGTACTTAAACTATAGCAACTCTCTCAAACATATTCTGATAGTGTGAAACCACACTACTGGTCTCACTAAATAGTCTTCCAATAAAAATCAAGATTTCCCAAAAAGGTCTCACTTTCATGTATCTGCAATACAGGCCTGAGAGTAAACAACTAAGACTGGCTTACCTAAAACCATTGAGTGTTTCAAAAAACAGTCCCCAATTCACGTTAAATACAGGCTAGAACCCACTTATTTTCGGTGGAGAGCCAGGCTTCAGCCATGGGACGCTACTGTAGAACAGATGTGTTCTGGCTTGATAAAACGGTCCATATGGAAAGGCAGCAAATTCTGAGGGGATCAAAATGCCCCTCAGAATGAGCTACCACCTGTATTGCTTTACAGTGTACTCAAACTATAGCAACTCTCTCAAACATATTCTGATAGTGTGATACCACACTAATGGTCTCACTGAATAGTCTTCCAATAAAAATCAAGATTTCCCAAAAAGGTCTCACTTTCATGTATCTGCAATACAGGCCTGAGAGTAAACAACTAAGACTGGCTTACCTAAAACCATTGAGTGTTTCAAAAAACAGTCCCCAATTCACGTTAAATCAAGGCTAGAACCCACTTATTTTCGGTGGAGAGCCAGGCTTCGGCCATGGGATGCTACTGTAGAACAGATGTGTTCTGGCTTGATAAAACGGTCCATATGGAAAGGCAGCAAATTCTGAGGGGCTCAAATTGCCCCTCAGAATGAGCAACCACCTGTATTGCTTTACAGTGTACTCAAACTATAGCAACTCTCTCAAACATATTCTGATAGTGTGATACCACACTACTGGTCTCACTGAATAGTCTTCCAATAAAAATCAAGATTTCCCAAAAAGGTCTCACTTTCATGTATCTGCAATACAGGCCTGAGAGTAAACAACTAAGACTGGCTTACCTAAAACCATTGAGTGTTTCAAAAAACAGTCCCCAATTCACGTTAAATCTAGGCTAGAACCCACTTATTTTCGGTGGAGAGCCAGGCTTCGGCCATGGGATGCTACTGTAGAACAGATGTGTTCTGGCTTGATAAAACGGTCCATATGGAAAGGCAGCAAATTCTGAGGGGCTCAAATTGCCCCTCAGAATGAGCTACCACCTGTATTGCTTTACAGTGTACTCAAACTATAGCAACTCTCTCAAACATATTCTGATAGTGTGATACCACACTAATGGTCTCACTGAATAGTCTTCCAATAAAAATCAAGATTTCCCAAAAAGGTCTCACTTTCATGTATCTGCAATACAGGCCTGAGAGTAAACAACTAAGACTGGCTTACCTAAAACCATTGAGTGTTTCAAAAAACAGTCCCCAATTCACGTTAAATCAAGGCTAGAACCCACTTATTTTCGGTGGAGAGCCAGGCTTCGGCCATGGGATGCTACTGTAGAACAGATGTGTTCTGGCTTGATAAAACGGTCCATATGGAAAGGCAGCAAATTCTGAGGGGCTCAAATTGCCCCTCAGAATGAGCAACCACCTGTATTGCTTTACAGTGTACTCAAACTATAGCAACTCTCTCAAACATATTCTGATAGTGTGATACCACACTACTGGTCTCACTGAATAGTCTTCCAATAAAAATCAAGATTTCCCAAAAAGGTCTCACTTTCATGTATCTGCAATACAGGCCTGAGAGTAAACAACTAAGACTGGCTTACCTAAAACCATTGAGTGTTTCAAAAAACAGTCCCCAATTCACGTTAAATCCAGGCTAGAACCCACTTATTTTCGGTGGAGAGCCAGGCTTCGGCCATGGGATGCTACTGTAGAACAGATGTGTTCTGGCTTGATAAAACGGTCCATATGGAAAGGCAGCAAATTCTGAGGGGCTCAAAATGCCCCTCATAATGAGCTACCACCTGTGTTGCTTTACAGTGTACTCAAACTATAGCAACTCTCTCAAACATATTCTGATAGTGTGAAACCACACTACTGGTCTCACTAAATAGTCTTCCAATAAAAATCAAGATTTCCCAAAAAGGTCTCACTTTCATGTATCTGCAATACAGGCCTGAGAGTAAACAACTAAGACTGGCTTACCTAAAACCATTGAGTGTTTCAAAAAACAGTCCCCAATTCACGTTAAATCCAGGATAGAACCCACTTATTTTCGGTGGAGAGCCAGGCTTCGGCCATTGGACGCTACTGTAGAACAGATGTGTTCCTACTTGATAAAACGGTCCATATGGAAAGGCAGCAAATTCTGAGGGGCTCAAATTGCCCCTCAGAATGAGCTACCACCTGTATTGCTTTACAGTGTACTCAAACTATAGCAACTCTCTCAAACATATTCTGATAGTGTAAAACCACCCTATTGGCCTCACAAAATAGTCTTCCAATAAAAATCAAGATTTTCCCAAAAAGGTCTCACTTTCATGTATCTGCAATACAGGCCTGAGAGTAAACAACTAAGACTGGCTTACCTAAAACCATTGAGTGTTTCAAAAAACAGTCCCCAATTCACGTTAAATCCAGGATAGAACCCACTTATTTTCGGTGGAGAGCCAGGCTTCGGCCATGGGACGCTACTGTAGAACAGATGTGTTCTGGCTTGATAAAACGGTGCATATGGAAAGGCAGCAAATTCTGAGGGGCTCAAAATGCCCCTCAGAATGAGCTACCACCTGTGTTGCTTTACAGTGTACTCAAACTATAGCAACTCTCTCAAACATATTCTGATAGAGTGAAACCACACTACTGGTCTCACTGAATAGTCTTCCAATAAAAATCAAGATTTCCCAAAAAGGTCTCACTTTCATGTATCTGCAATACAGGCCTGAGAGTAAACAACTAAGACTGGCTTACCTAAAACCATTGAGTTTTTTAAAAAACAGTCCCCAATTCATGTTAAATCTAGGCTAGAACCCACTTTGTTTCGGTGGAGAGCCAGGCTTCGGCCATGGGATGCTACTGTAGAACAGATGTGTTCTGGCTTGATAAAACGGTCCATATGGAAAGGCAGCAAATTCTGAGGGGCTCAGAATGCCCCTCAGAATGAGCTACCACCTGTATTGCTTTACAGTGTACTCAAACTATAGCAACTCTCTCAAACATATTCTGATAGTGTGAAACCACCCTATTGGCCTCACAAAATAGTCTTCCAATAAAAATCAAGATTTTCCCATAAAGGTCTCACTTTCATGTATCTGCAATACAGGCCTGAGAGTAAACAACTAAGACTGGCTTACCTAAAACCATTGAGTGTTTCAAAAAACAGTCCCCAATTCACGTTAAATCCAGGCTAGAACCCACTTATTTTTGGTGGAAAGCCAGGCTTCGGCCATGGGACGCTACTGTAGAACAGATGTGTTCTGGCTTGATAAAGCGGTCCATATGGAAAGGCAGCAAATTCTGAGGGGCTCAAAATGCCCCTCAGAATGAGCTACCACCTGTGTTGCTTTACAGTGTACTCAAACTATAGCAACTCTCTCAAACATATTCTGATAGAGTGAAACCACACTACTGGTCTCACTAAATAGTCTTCCAATAAAAATCAAGATTTCCCAAAAAGGTCTCACTTTCATGTATCTGCAATACAGGCCTGAGAGTAAACAACTAAGACTGGCTTACCTAAAACCATTGAGTGTTTCAAAAAACAGTCCCCAATTCACGTTAAATCCAGGCTAGAACCCACTTATTTTTGGTGGAGAGCCAGGCTTCGGCCATGGGACGCTACTGTAGAACAGATGTGTTCTGGCTTGATAAAACGGTGCATATGGAAAGGCAGCAAATTATGAGGGGCTCAAAATGCCCCTCAGAATGAGCTACCACCTGTGTTGCTTTACAGTGTACTCAAACTATAGCAACTCTCTCAAACATATTCTGATAGTGTGAAACCACACTACTGGTCTCACTAAATAGTCTTCCAATAAAAATCAAGATTTCCCAAAAAGGTCTCACTTTCATGTATCTGCAATACAGGCCTGAGAGTAAACAACTAAGACTGGCTTACCTAAAACCATTGAGTGTTTCAAAAAACAGTCCTCAATTCACGTTAAATCCAGGCTAGAACCCACTTTGTTTCGGTGGAGAGCCAGGCTTCGGCCATGGGACGCTACTGTAGAACAGATGTGTTCTGGCTTGATAAAACGGTCCATATGGAAAGGCAGCAAATTCTGAGGGGCTCAGAATGCCCCTCAGAATGAGCTACCACCTGTATTGCTTTACAGTGTACTCAAACTATAGCAACTCTCTCAAACATATTCTGATAGTGTGAAACCACCCTATTGGCCTCACAAAATAGTCTTCCAATAAAAATCAAGATTTTCCCATAAAGGTCTCACTTTCATGTATCTGCAATACAGGCCTGAGAGTAAACAACTAAGACTGGCTTACCTAAAACCATTGAGTGTTTCAAAAAACAGTCCCCAATTCACGTTAAATCCAGGCTAGAACCCACTTATTTTTGGTGGAAAGCCAGGCTTCGGCCATGGGACGCTACTGTAGAACAGATGTGTTCTGGCTTGATAAAGCGGTCCATATGGAAAGGCAGCAAATTCTGAGGGGCTCAAAATGCCCCTCAGAATGAGCTACCACCTGTGTTGCTTTACAGTGTACTCAAACTATAGCAACTCTCTCAAACATATTCTGATAGAGTGAAACCACACTACTGGTCTCACTAAATAGTCTTCCAATAAAAATCAAGATTTCCCAAAAAGGTCTCACTTTCATGTATCTGCAATACAGGCCTGAGAGTAAACAACTAAGACTGGCTTACCTAAAACCATTGAGTGTTTCAAAAAACAGTCCCCAATTCACGTTAAATCCAGGCTAGAACCCACTTATTTTTGGTGGAGAGCCAGGCTTCGGCCATGGGACGCTACTGTAGAACAGATGTGTTCTGGCTTGATAAAACGGTCCATATGGAAAGGCAGCAAATTATGAGGGGCTCAAAATGCCCCTCAGAATGAGCTACCACCTGTGTTGCTTTACAGTGTACTCAAACTATAGCAACTCTCTCAAACATATTCTGATAGTGTGAAACAACACTACTGGTCTCACTAAATAGTCTTCCAATAAAAATCAAGATTTCCCAAAAAGGTCTCACTTTCATGTATCTGCAATACAGGCCTGAGAGTAAACAACTAAAACTGGCTTACCTAAAACCATTGAGTGTTTCAAAAAACAGTCCCCAATTCACGTTAAATCAAGGCTAGAACCCACGTATTTTCGGTGGAGAGCCAGGCTTCGGCCAAGGGACGCTACTGTAGAACAGATGTGTTCTGGCTTGATAAAACGGTCCATACGGAAAGGCAGCAAATTCTGAGGGGCTCAAAATGCCCCTCAGAATGAGCTACCACCTGTGTTGCTTTACAGTGTACTCAAACTATAGCAACTCTCTCAAACATATTCTGATAGTGTGAAACCACACTACTGGTCTCACTAAATAGTCTTCCAATAAAAATCAAGATTTCCCAAAAAGGTCTCACTTTCATGTATCTGCAATACAGGCCTGAGAGTAAACAACTAAGACTGGCTTACCTAAAAACATTGAGTGTTTCAAAAAACAGTCCTCAATTCACGTTAAATCCAGGCTAGAACCCACTTAGTTTCGGTGGAGAGTCAGGCTTCGGCCATGGGACGCTACTGTAGAACAGATGTGTTCTGGCTTGATAAAACGGTCCATATGGAAAGGCAGCAAATTCTGAGGGGCTCAAAATGCCCCTCAGAATGAGCTACCACCTGTATTGCTTTACAGTGTACTCAAACTATAGCAACTCTCTCAAACATATTCTGATAGTGTGAAACCACCCTATTCGCCTCACAAAATAGTCTTCCAATAAAAATCAAGATTTTCCCATAAAGGTCTCACTTTCATGTATCTGCAATACAGGCCTGAGAGTAAACAACTAAGACTGGCTTACCTAAAACCATTGAGTGTTTCAAAAAACAGTCCCCAATTCACGTTAAATCCAGGCTAGAACCCACTTATTTTTGGTGGAGAGCCAGGCTTCGGCCATGGGACGCTACTGTAGAACAGATGTGTTCTGGCTTGATAAAGCGGTCCATATGGAAAGGCAGCAAATTCTGAGGGGCTCAAAATGCCCCTCAGAATGAGCTACCACCTGTATTGCTTTACAGTGTACTTAAACTATAGCAACTCTCTCAAACATATTCTGATAGTGTGAAACCACACTACTGGTCTCACTAAATAGTCTTCCAATAAAAATCAAGATTTCCCAAAAAGGTGTCACTTTCATGTATCTGCAATACAGGCCTGAGAGTAAACAACTAAGACTGGCTTACCTAAAACCATTGAGTGTTTCAAAAAACAGTCCCCAATTCACGTTAAATCCAGGCTAGAACCCACTTATTTTCGGTGGAGAGCCAGGCTTCAGCCATGGGACGCTACTGTAGAACAGATGTGTTCTGGCTTGATAAAACGGTCCATATGGAAAGGCAGCAAATTCTGAGGGGATCAAAATGCCCCTCAGAATGAGCTACCACCTGTATTGCTTTACAGTGTACTCAAACTATAGCAACTCTCTCAAACATATTCTGATAGTGTGAAACCACACTAATGGTCTCACTGAATAGTCTTCCAATAAAAATCAAGATTTCCCAAAAAGGTCTCACTTTCATGTATCTGCAATACAGGCCTGAGAGTAAACAACTAAGAATGGCTTACCTAAAACCATTGAGTGTTTCAAAAAACTGTCCCCAATTCACGTTAAATCAAGGCTAGAACCCACTTATTTTCGGTGGAGAGCCAGGCTTCGGCCATGGGATGCTACTGTAGAACAGATGTGTTCTGGCTTGATAAAACGGTCCATATGGAAAGGCAGCAAATTCTGAGGGGCTCAAATTGCCCCTCAGAATGAGCAACCACCTGTATTGCTTTACAGTGTACTCAAACTATAGCAACTCTCTCAAACATATTCTGATAGTGTGATACCACACTACTGGTCTCACTGAATAGTCTTCCAATAAAAATCAAGATTTCCCAAAAAGGTCTCACTTTCATGTATCTGCAATACAGGCCTGAGAGTAAACAACTAAGACTGGCTTACCTAAAACCATTGAGTGTTTCAAAAAACAGTCCCCAATTCACGTTAAATCCAGGCTAGAACCCACTTATTTTCGGTGGAGAGCCAGGCTTCGGCCATGGGATGCTACTGTAGAACAGATGTGTTCTGGCTTGATAAAACGGTCCATATGGAAAGGCAGCAAATTCTGAGGGGCTCAAATTGCCCCTCAGAATGAGCTACCACCTGTATTGCTTTACAGTGTACTCAAACTATAGCAACTCTCTCAAACATATTCTGATAGTGTGATACCACACTACTGGTCTCACTAAATAGTCTTCCAATAAAAATCAAGATTTCCCAAAAAGGTCTCACTTTCATGTATCTGCAATACAGGCCTGAGAGTAAACAACTAAGACTGGCTTACCTAAAACCATTGAGTGTTTCAAAAAATAGTTCCCAATTCACGTTAAATCAAGGCTAGAATCCACTTATTTTCGGTGGAGAGCAAGGCTTCGGCCATGGGACGCTACTGTAGAACAGATGTGTTCTGGCTTGATAATACGGTCCATATGGAAAGGCAGCAAATTCTGAGGGGCTCAAAATGCCCCTCAGAATGAGCTACCACCTGTGTTGCTTTACAGTGTACTCAAACTATAGCAACTCTCTCAAACATATTCTGATAGAGTGAAACCACACTACTGGTCTCACTGAATAGTCTTCCAATAAAAATCAAGATTTCCCAAAAAGGTCTCACTTTCATGTATCTGCAATACAGGCCTGAGAGTAAACAACTAAGACTGGCTTACCTAAAACCATTGAGTGTTTCAAAAAACAGTCCTCAATTCACGTTAAATCCAGGCTAGAACCCACTTAGTTTCGGTGGAGAGTCAGGCTTCGGCCATGGGACGCTACTGTAGAACAGATGTGTTCTGGCTTGATAAAACGGTCCATATGGAAAGGCAGCAAATTCTGAGGGGCTCAAAATGCCCCTCAGAATGAGCTACCACCTGTATTGCTTTACAGTGTACTCAAACTATAGCAACTCTCTCAAACATATTCTGATAGTGTGAAACCACCCTATTGGCCTCACAAAATAGTCTTCCAATAAAAATCAAGATTTTCCCATAAAGTTCTCACTTTCATGTATCTGCAATACAGGCCTGAGAGTAAACAACTAAGACTGGCTTACCTAAAACCATTGAGTGTTTCAAAAAACAGTCCCCAATTCACGTTAAATCCAGGCTAGAACCCACTTATTTTTGGTGGAGAGCCAGGCTTCGGCCATGGGACGCTACTGTAGAACAGATGTGTTCTGGCTTGATAAAGCGGTCCATATGGAAAGGCAGCAAATTCTGAGGGGCTCAAAATGCCCCTCAGAATGAGCTACCACCTGTATTGCTTTACAGTGTACTTAAACTATAGCAACTCTCTCAAACATATTCTGATAGTGTGAAACCACACTACTGGTCTCACTAAATAGTCTTCCAATAAAAATCAAGGTTTCCCAAAAAGGTCTCACTTTCATGTATCTGCAATACAGGCCTGAGAGTAAACAACTAAGACTGGCTTACCTAAAACCATTGAGTGTTTCAAAAAACAGTCCCCAATTCACGTTAAATCCAGGCTAGAACCCACCTATTTTCGGTGGAGAGCCAGGCTTCAGCCATGGGACGCTACTGTAGAACAGATGTGTTCTGGCTTGATAAAACGGTCCATATGGAAAGGCAGCAAATTCTGAGGGGGTCAAAATGCCCCTCAGAATGAGCTACCACCTGTATTGCTTTACAGTGTACTCAAACTATAGCAACTCTCTCAAACATATTCTGATAGTGTGAAACCACACTAATGGTCTCACTGAATAGTCTTCCAATAAAAATCAAGATTTCCCAAAAAGGTCTCACTTTCATGTATCTGCAATACAGGCCTGAGAGTAAACAACTAAGACTGGCTTACCTAAAACCATTGAGTGTTTCAAAAAACAGTCCCCAATTCACGTTAAATCCAGGCTAGAACCCACTTATTTTTGGTGGAGAGCCAGGCTTCGGCCATGGGATGCTACTGTAGAACAGATGTGTTCTCGCTTGATAAAACGGTCCATATGGAAAGGCAGCAAATTCTGAGGGGCTCAAATTGCCCCTCAGAATGAGCAACCACCTGTATTGCTTTACAGTGTACTCAAACTATAGCAACTCTCTCAAACATATTCTGATAGTGTGATACCACACTACTGGTCTCACTGAATAGTCTTCCAATAAAAATCAAGATTTCCCAAAAAGGTCTCACTTTCATGTATCTGCAATACAGGCCTGAGAGTAAACAACTAAGACTGGCTTACCTAAAACCATTGAGTGTTTCAAAAAACAGTCCCGAATTCACGTTAAATCCAGGCTAGAACCCACTTATTTTCGGTGGAGAGCCAGGCTTCGGCCATGGGATGCTACTGTAGAACAGATGTGTTCTGGCTTGATAAAACGGTCCATATGGAAAGGCAGCAAATTCTGAGGGGCTCAAATTGCCCCTCAGAATGAGCTACCACCTGTATTGCTTTACAGTGTACTCAAACTATAGCAACTCTCTCAAACATATTCTGATAGTGTGATATCACACTACTGGTCTCATTGAATAGTCTTCCAATAAAAATCAAGATTTCCCAAAAAGGTCTCCCTTTCATGTATCTGCAATACAGGCCTGAGAGTAAACAACTAAAACTGGCTTACCTAAAACCATTGAGTGTTTCAAAAAACAGTCCCCAATTCACGTTAAATCCAGGCTAGAACCCACTTATTTTCGGTGGAGAGCAAGGCTTCAGCCATGGGACGCTACTGTAGAACAGATGTGTTCTGGCTTGATAAAACGGTCCATATGGAAAGGCAGCAAATTCTGAGGGGCTCAAAATGCCCCTCAGAATGAGCTACCACCTGTATTGCTTTACAGTGTACTCAAACTATAGCAACTCTCTCAAACATATTCTGATAGTGTGAAACCACCCTATTGGCCTCACAAAATAGTCTTCCAATAAAAATCAAGATTTTCCCATAAAGGTCTCACTTTCATGTATCTGCAATACAGGCCTGAGAGTAAACAACTAAGACTGGCTTACCTAAAACCATTGAGTGTTTCAAAAAACAGTCCCCAATTCACGTTAAATGCAGGCTAGATCCCACTTATTTTTGGTGGAGAGCCAGGCTTCGGCCATGGGACGCTACTGTAGAACAGATGTGTTCTGGCTTGATAAAGCGGTCCATATGGAAAGGCAGCAAATTCTGAGGGGCTCAAAATGCCCCTCAGAATGAGCTACCACCTGTATTGCTTTACAGTGTACTTAAACTATAGCAACTCTCTCAATCATATTCTGATAGTGTGAAACCACACTACTGGTCTCACTAAATAGTCTTCCAATAAAAATCAAGGTTTCCCAAAAAGGTCTCACTTTCATGTATCTGCAATACAGGCCTGAGAGTAAACAACTAAGACTGGCTTACCTAAAACCATTGAGTGTTTCAAAAAACAGTCCCCAATTCACGTTAAATTCAGGCTAGAACCCACCTATTTTCGGTGGAGAGCCAGGCTTCAGCCATGGGACGCTACTGTAGAACAGATGTGTTCTGGCTTGATAAAACGGTCCATATGGAAAGGCAGCAAATTCTGAGGGGATCAAAATGCCCCTCAGAATGAGCTACCACCTGTATTGCTTTACAGTGTACTCAAACTAAAGCAACTCTCTCAAACATATTCTGATAGTGTGATACCACACTACTGGTCTCACTGAATAGTCTTCCAATAAAAATCATGATTTCCCAAAAAGGTCTCACTTTCATGTATCTGCAATACAGGCCTGAGAGTAAACAACTAAGACTGGCTTACCTAAAACCATTGAGTGTTTCAAAAAACAGTCCCCAATTCACGTTAAATCCAGGCTAGAACCCACTTATTTTCGGTTGAGAGCCAGGCTTCGGCAATGGGACGCTACTGTAGAACAGATGTGTTCTGGCTTGATAAAACGGTCCATATGGAAAGGCAGCAAATTCTGAGGGGCTCAAAATGCCCCTCAGAATGAGCTACCACCTGTATTGCTTTACAGTGTACTCAAACTATAGCAACTCTCTCAAACATATTCTGATAGTGTGAAACCACCCTATTGGCCTCACAAAATAGTCTTCCAATAAAAATCAAGATTTTCCCAAAAAGGTCTCACTTTCATGTATCTGCAATACAGGCCTGAGAGTAAACAACTAAGACTGGCTTACCTAAAACCATTGAGTGTTTCAAAAAACAGTCCCCAATTCAAGTTAAATCCAGGTTAGAACCCACTTATTTTCAGTAGAGAGCCAGGCTTCGGCCATGGGACGCTACTGTAGAACAGATGTATTCTGGCTTGATAAAACGGTCCATATGGAAAGGCAGCAAATTCTGAGGGGCTCAAAATGCCCCTCAGAATGAGCTACCACCTGTGTTGCTTTACAGTGTACTCAAACTATAGCAACTCTCTCAAACATATTCTGATAGTGTGAAACCACACTACTGGTCTCACTGAATAGTCTTCCAAAGAAAATCAAGATTTCCCAAAAAGGTCTCACTTTCATGTATCTGCAATACAGGCCTGAGAGTAAACAACTAAGACTGGCTTACCTAAAACCATTGAGTGTTTCAAAAAACAGTCCCCAATTCACGTTAAATCCAGGCTAGAATCCACTTATTTTTGGTGGAGAGCCAGGCTTCGGCCATGGGACGCTACTGTAGAACAGATGTGTTCTGGCTTGATAAAGCGGTCCATATGGAAAGGCAGCAAATTCTGAGGGGCTCAAAATGCCCCTCAGAATGAGCTACCACCTGTATTGCTTTACAGTGTACTTAAACTATAGCAACTCTCTCAAACATATTCTGATAGTGTGAAACCACACTACTGGTCTCACTAAATAGTCTTCCAATAAAAATCAAGGTTTCCCAAAAAGGTCTCACTTTCATGTATCTGCAATACAGGCCTGAGAGTAAACAACTAAGACTGGCTTACCTAAAACCATTGAGTGTTTCAAAAAACAGTCCCCAATTCACGTTAAATCCAGGCTAGAACCCACTTATTTTTGGTGGAAAGCCAGGCTTCGGCCATGGGACGCTACTGTAGAACAGATGTGTTCTGGCTTGATAAAGCGGTCCATATGGAAAGGCAGCAAATTCTGAGGGGCTCAAAATGCCCCTCAGAATGAGCTACCACCTGTGTTGCTTTACAGTGTACTCAAACTATAGCAACTCTCTCAAACATATTCTGATAGAGTGAAACCACACTACTGGTCTCACTAAATAGTCTTCCAATAAAAATCAAGATTTCCCAAAAAGGTCTCACTTTCATGTATCTGCAATACAGGCCTGAGAGTAAACAACTAAGACTGGCTTACCTAAAACCATTGAGTGTTTCAAAAAACAGTCCCCAATTCACGTTAAATCCAGGCTAGAACCCACTTATTTTTGGTGGAGAGCCAGGCTTCGGCCATGGGACGCTACTGTAGAACAGATGTGTTCTGGCTTGATAAAACGGTCCATATGGAAAGGCAGCAAATTATGAGGGGCTCAAAATGCCCCTCAGAATGAGCTACCACCTGTGTTGCTTTACAGTGTACTCAAACTATAGCAACTCTCTCAAACATATTCTGATAGTGTGAAACAACACTACTGGTCTCACTAAATAGTCTTCCAATAAAAATCAAGATTTCCCAAAAAGGTCTCACTTTCATGTATCTGCAATACAGGCCTGAGAGTAAACAACTAAAACTGGCTTACCTAAAACCATTGAGTGTTTCAAAAAACAGTCCCCAATTCACGTTAAATCAAGGCTAGAACCCACGTATTTTCGGTGGAGAGCCAGGCTTCGGCCAAGGGACGCTACTGTAGAACAGATGTGTTCTGGCTTGATAAAACGGTCCATACGGAAAGGCAGCAAATTCTGAGGGGCTCAAAATGCCCCTCAGAATGAGCTACCACCTGTGTTGCTTTACAGTGTACTCAAACTATAGCAACTCTCTCAAACATATTCTGATAGTGTGAAACCACACTACTGGTCTCACTAAATAGTCTTCCAATAAAAATCAAGATTTCCCAAAAAGGTCTCACTTTCATGTATCTGCAATACAGGCCTGAGAGTAAACAACTAAGACTGGCTTACCTAAAAACATTGAGTGTTTCAAAAAACAGTCCTCAATTCACGTTAAATCCAGGCTAGAACCCACTTAGTTTCGGTGGAGAGTCAGGCTTCGGCCATGGGACGCTACTGTAGAACAGATGTGTTCTGGCTTGATAAAACGGTCCATATGGAAAGGCAGCAAATTCTGAGGGGCTCAAAATGCCCCTCAGAATGAGCTACCACCTGTATTGCTTTACAGTGTACTCAAACTATAGCAACTCTCTCAAACATATTCTGATAGTGTGAAACCACCCTATTCGCCTCACAAAATAGTCTTCCAATAAAAATCAAGATTTTCCCATAAAGGTCTCACTTTCATGTATCTGCAATACAGGCCTGAGAGTAAACAACTAAGACTGGCTTACCTAAAACCATTGAGTGTTTCAAAAAACAGTCCCCAATTCACGTTAAATCCAGGCTAGAACCCACTTATTTTTGGTGGAGAGCCAGGCTTCGGCCATGGGACGCTACTGTAGAACAGATGTGTTCTGGCTTGATAAAGCGGTCCATATGGAAAGGCAGCAAATTCTGAGGGGCTCAAAATGCCCCTCAGAATGAGCTACCACCTGTATTGCTTTACAGTGTACTTAAACTATAGCAACTCTCTCAAACATATTCTGATAGTGTGAAACCACACTACTGGTCTCACTAAATAGTCTTCCAATAAAAATCAAGATTTCCCAAAAAGGTGTCACTTTCATGTATCTGCAATACAGGCCTGAGAGTAAACAACTAAGACTGGCTTACCTAAAACCATTGAGTGTTTCAAAAAACAGTCCCCAATTCACGTTAAATCCAGGCTAGAACCCACTTATTTTCGGTGGAGAGCCAGGCTTCAGCCATGGGACGCTACTGTAGAACAGATGTGTTCTGGCTTGATAAAACGGTCCATATGGAAAGGCAGCAAATTCTGAGGGGATCAAAATGCCCCTCAGAATGAGCTACCACCTGTATTGCTTTACAGTGTACTCAAACTATAGCAACTCTCTCAAACATATTCTGATAGTGTGAAACCACACTAATGGTCTCACTGAATAGTCTTCCAATAAAAATCAAGATTTCCCAAAAAGGTCTCACTTTCATGTATCTGCAATACAGGCCTGAGAGTAAACAACTAAGAATGGCTTACCTAAAACCATTGAGTGTTTCAAAAAACTGTCCCCAATTCACGTTAAATCAAGGCTAGAACCCACTTATTTTCGGTGGAGAGCCAGGCTTCGGCCATGGGATGCTACTGTAGAACAGATGTGTTCTGGCTTGATAAAACGGTCCATATGGAAAGGCAGCAAATTCTGAGGGGCTCAAATTGCCCCTCAGAATGAGCAACCACCTGTATTGCTTTACAGTGTACTCAAACTATAGCAACTCTCTCAAACATATTCTGATAGTGTGATACCACACTACTGGTCTCACTGAATAGTCTTCCAATAAAAATCAAGATTTCCCAAAAAGGTCTCACTTTCATGTATCTGCAATACAGGCCTGAGAGTAAACAACTAAGACTGGCTTACCTAAAACCATTGAGTGTTTCAAAAAACAGTCCCCAATTCACGTTAAATCCAGGCTAGAACCCACTTATTTTCGGTGGAGAGCCAGGCTTCGGCCATGGGATGCTACTGTAGAACAGATGTGTTCTGGCTTGATAAAACGGTCCATATGGAAAGGCAGCAAATTCTGAGGGGCTCAAATTGCCCCTCAGAATGAGCTACCACCTGTATTGCTTTACAGTGTACTCAAACTATAGCAACTCTCTCAAACATATTCTGATAGTGTGATACCACACTACTGGTCTCACTAAATAGTCTTCCAATAAAAATCAAGATTTCCCAAAAAGGTCTCACTTTCATGTATCTGCAATACAGGCCTGAGAGTAAACAACTAAGACTGGCTTACCTAAAACCATTGAGTGTTTCAAAAAATAGTTCCCAATTCACGTTAAATCAAGGCTAGAATCCACTTATTTTCGGTGGAGAGCAAGGCTTCGGCCATGGGACGCTACTGTAGAACAGATGTGTTCTGGCTTGATAATACGGTCCATATGGAAAGGCAGCAAATTCTGAGGGGCTCAAAATGCCCCTCAGAATGAGCTACCACCTGTGTTGCTTTACAGTGTACTCAAACTATAGCAACTCTCTCAAACATATTCTGATAGAGTGAAACCACACTACTGGTCTCACTGAATAGTCTTCCAATAAAAATCAAGATTTCCCAAAAAGGTCTCACTTTCATGTATCTGCAATACAGGCCTGAGAGTAAACAACTAAGACTGGCTTACCTAAAACCATTGAGTGTTTCAAAAAACAGTCCTCAATTCACGTTAAATCCAGGCTAGAACCCACTTAGTTTCGGTGGAGAGTCAGGCTTCGGCCATGGGACGCTACTGTAGAACAGATGTGTTCTGGCTTGATAAAACGGTCCATATGGAAAGGCAGCAAATTCTGAGGGGCTCAAAATGCCCCTCAGAATGAGCTACCACCTGTATTGCTTTACAGTGTACTCAAACTATAGCAACTCTCTCAAACATATTCTGATAGTGTGAAACCACCCTATTGGCCTCACAAAATAGTCTTCCAATAAAAATCAAGATTTTCCCATAAAGTTCTCACTTTCATGTATCTGCAATACAGGCCTGAGAGTAAACAACTAAGACTGGCTTACCTAAAACCATTGAGTGTTTCAAAAAACAGTCCCCAATTCACGTTAAATCCAGGCTAGAACCCACTTATTTTTGGTGGAGAGCCAGGCTTCGGCCATGGGACGCTACTGTAGAACAGATGTGTTCTGGCTTGATAAAGCGGTCCATATGGAAAGGCAGCAAATTCTGAGGGGCTCAAAATGCCCCTCAGAATGAGCTACCACCTGTATTGCTTTACAGTGTACTTAAACTATAGCAACTCTCTCAAACATATTCTGATAGTGTGAAACCACACTACTGGTCTCACTAAATAGTCTTCCAATAAAAATCAAGGTTTCCCAAAAAGGTCTCACTTTCATGTATCTGCAATACAGGCCTGAGAGTAAACAACTAAGACTGGCTTACCTAAAACCATTGAGTGTTTCAAAAAACAGTCCCCAATTCACGTTAAATCCAGGCTAGAACCCACCTATTTTCGGTGGAGAGCCAGGCTTCAGCCATGGGACGCTACTGTAGAACAGATGTGTTCTGGCTTGATAAAACGGTCCATATGGAAAGGCAGCAAATTCTGAGGGGGTCAAAATGCCCCTCAGAATGAGCTACCACCTGTATTGCTTTACAGTGTACTCAAACTATAGCAACTCTCTCAAACATATTCTGATAGTGTGAAACCACACTAATGGTCTCACTGAATAGTCTTCCAATAAAAATCAAGATTTCCCAAAAAGGTCTCACTTTCATGTATCTGCAATACAGGCCTGAGAGTAAACAACTAAGACTGGCTTACCTAAAACCATTGAGTGTTTCAAAAAACAGTCCCCAATTCACGTTAAATCCAGGCTAGAACCCACTTATTTTTGGTGGAGAGCCAGGCTTCGGCCATGGGATGCTACTGTAGAACAGATGTGTTCTCGCTTGATAAAACGGTCCATATGGAAAGGCAGCAAATTCTGAGGGGCTCAAATTGCCCCTCAGAATGAGCAACCACCTGTATTGCTTTACAGTGTACTCAAACTATAGCAACTCTCTCAAACATATTCTGATAGTGTGATACCACACTACTGGTCTCACTGAATAGTCTTCCAATAAAAATCAAGATTTCCCAAAAAGGTCTCACTTTCATGTATCTGCAATACAGGCCTGAGAGTAAACAACTAAGACTGGCTTACCTAAAACCATTGAGTGTTTCAAAAAACAGTCCCGAATTCACGTTAAATCCAGGCTAGAACCCACTTATTTTCGGTGGAGAGCCAGGCTTCGGCCATGGGATGCTACTGTAGAACAGATGTGTTCTGGCTTGATAAAACGGTCCATATGGAAAGGCAGCAAATTCTGAGGGGCTCAAATTGCCCCTCAGAATGAGCTACCACCTGTATTGCTTTACAGTGTACTCAAACTATAGCAACTCTCTCAAACATATTCTGATAGTGTGATATCACACTACTGGTCTCATTGAATAGTCTTCCAATAAAAATCAAGATTTCCCAAAAAGGTCTCCCTTTCATGTATCTGCAATACAGGCCTGAGAGTAAACAACTAAAACTGGCTTACCTAAAACCATTGAGTGTTTCAAAAAACAGTCCCCAATTCACGTTAAATCCAGGCTAGAACCCACTTATTTTCGGTGGAGAGCAAGGCTTCAGCCATGGGACGCTACTGTAGAACAGATGTGTTCTGGCTTGATAAAACGGTCCATATGGAAAGGCAGCAAATTCTGAGGGGCTCAAAATGCCCCTCAGAATGAGCTACCACCTGTATTGCTTTACAGTGTACTCAAACTATAGCAACTCTCTCAAACATATTCTGATAGTGTGAAACCACCCTATTGGCCTCACAAAATAGTCTTCCAATAAAAATCAAGATTTTCCCATAAAGGTCTCACTTTCATGTATCTGCAATACAGGCCTGAGAGTAAACAACTAAGACTGGCTTACCTAAAACCATTGAGTGTTTCAAAAAACAGTCCCCAATTCACGTTAAATGCAGGCTAGATCCCACTTATTTTTGGTGGAGAGCCAGGCTTCGGCCATGGGACGCTACTGTAGAACAGATGTGTTCTGGCTTGATAAAGCGGTCCATATGGAAAGGCAGCAAATTCTGAGGGGCTCAAAATGCCCCTCAGAATGAGCTACCACCTGTATTGCTTTACAGTGTACTTAAACTATAGCAACTCTCTCAATCATATTCTGATAGTGTGAAACCACACTACTGGTCTCACTAAATAGTCTTCCAATAAAAATCAAGGTTTCCCAAAAAGGTCTCACTTTCATGTATCTGCAATACAGGCCTGAGAGTAAACAACTAAGACTGGCTTACCTAAAACCATTGAGTGTTTCAAAAAACAGTCCCCAATTCACGTTAAATTCAGGCTAGAACCCACCTATTTTCGGTGGAGAGCCAGGCTTCAGCCATGGGACGCTACTGTAGAACAGATGTGTTCTGGCTTGATAAAACGGTCCATATGGAAAGGCAGCAAATTCTGAGGGGATCAAAATGCCCCTCAGAATGAGCTACCACCTGTATTGCTTTACAGTGTACTCAAACTAAAGCAACTCTCTCAAACATATTCTGATAGTGTGATACCACACTACTGGTCTCACTGAATAGTCTTCCAATAAAAATCATGATTTCCCAAAAAGGTCTCACTTTCATGTATCTGCAATACAGGCCTGAGAGTAAACAACTAAGACTGGCTTACCTAAAACCATTGAGTGTTTCAAAAAACAGTCCCCAATTCACGTTAAATCCAGGCTAGAACCCACTTATTTTCGGTTGAGAGCCAGGCTTCGGCAATGGGACGCTACTGTAGAACAGATGTGTTCTGGCTTGATAAAACGGTCCATATGGAAAGGCAGCAAATTCTGAGGGGCTCAAAATGCCCCTCAGAATGAGCTACCACCTGTATTGCTTTACAGTGTACTCAAACTATAGCAACTCTCTCAAACATATTCTGATAGTGTGAAACCACCCTATTGGCCTCACAAAATAGTCTTCCAATAAAAATCAAGATTTTCCCAAAAAGGTCTCACTTTCATGTATCTGCAATACAGGCCTGAGAGTAAACAACTAAGACTGGCTTACCTAAAACCATTGAGTGTTTCAAAAAACAGTCCCCAATTCAAGTTAAATCCAGGTTAGAACCCACTTATTTTCAGTAGAGAGCCAGGCTTCGGCCATGGGACGCTACTGTAGAACAGATGTATTCTGGCTTGATAAAACGGTCCATATGGAAAGGCAGCAAATTCTGAGGGGCTCAAAATGCCCCTCAGAATGAGCTACCACCTGTGTTGCTTTACAGTGTACTCAAACTATAGCAACTCTCTCAAACATATTCTGATAGTGTGAAACCACACTACTGGTCTCACTGAATAGTCTTCCAAAGAAAATCAAGATTTCCCAAAAAGGTCTCACTTTCATGTATCTGCAATACAGGCCTGAGAGTAAACAACTAAGACTGGCTTACCTAAAACCATTGAGTGTTTCAAAAAACAGTCCCCAATTCACGTTAAATCCAGGCTAGAATCCACTTATTTTTGGTGGAGAGCCAGGCTTCGGCCATGGGACGCTACTGTAGAACAGATGTGTTCTGGCTTGATAAAGCGGTCCATATGGAAAGGCAGCAAATTCTGAGGGGCTCAAAATGCCCCTCAGAATGAGCTACCACCTGTATTGCTTTACAGTGTACTTAAACTATAGCAACTCTCTCAAACATATTCTGATAGTGTGAAACCACACTACTGGTCTCACTAAATAGTCTTCCAATAAAAATCAAGGTTTCCCAAAAAGGTCTCACTTTCATGTATCTGCAATACAGGCCTGAGAGTAAACAACTAAGACTGGCTTACCTAAAACCATTGAGTGTTTCAAAAAACAGTCCCCAATTCACGTTAAATCCAGGATAGAACCCACTTATTTTCGGTGGAGAGCCAGGCTTCGGCCATGGGACGCTACTGTAGAACAGATGTGTTCCTACTTGATAAAACGGTCCATATGGAAAGGCAGCAAATTCTGAGGGGCTCAAATTGCCCCTCAGAATGAGCTACCACCTGTATTGCTTTACAGTGTACTCAAACTATAGCAACTCTCTCAAACATATTCTGATAGTCTGATACCACACTACTGGTCTCACTGAATAGTCTTCCAATAAAAATCAAGATTTCCCAAAAAGGTCTCACTTTCATGTATCTGCAATACAGGCCTGAGAGTAAACAACTAAGACTGGCTTACCTAAAACCATTGAGTGTTTCAAAAAACAGTCCCCAATTCACATTAAATCCAGGCTAGAACCCACTTATTTTCGGTGGAGAGCCAGGCTCCGGCCATGGGATGCTACTGTAGAACAGATGTGTTCTGGCTTGATAAAACGGTCCATATGGAAAGGCAGCAAATTCTGAGGGGCTCAAATTGCCCCTCAGAATGAGCTACCACCTGTATTGCTTTACAGTGTACTCAAACTATAGCAACTCTCTCAAACATATTCTGATAGTGTGATACCACACTACTGGTCTCACTGAATAGTCTTCCAATAAAAATCAAGATTTCCCAAAAAGGTCTCACTTTCATGTATCTGCAATACAGGCCTGAGAGTAAACAACTAAAACTGGCTTACCTAAAACCATTGAGTGTTTCAAAAAACAGTCCCCAATTCACGTTAAATCCAGGCTAGAACCCACTTATTTTCGGTGGAGAGCCAGGCTTCGGCCATGGGACGCTACTGTAGAACAGATGTGTTCTGGCTTGATAAAACGGTCCATATGGAAAGGCAGCAAATTCTGAGGGGCTCAAAATGCCCCTCAGAATGAGCTACCACCTGTATTGCTTTACAGTGTACTCAAACTATAGCAACTCTCTCAAACATATTCTGATAGTGTGAAACCACCCTATTGGCCTCACAAAATAGTCTTCCAATAAAAATCAAGATTTTCCAAAAAAGGTCTCACTTTCATGTATCTGCAATACAGGCCTGAGAGTAAACAACTAAGACTGGCTTACCTAAAACCATTGGGTGTTTCAAAAAACAGTCCCCATTTCACGTTAAATCCAGGCTAGAACCCACTTATTTTCGGTGGAGAGCCAGGCTTCGGCCATGGGATGCTACTGTAGAAGAGATGTGTTCTGGCTTGATAAAACGGTCCATATGGAAAGGCAGCAAATTCTGAGGGGCTCAAAATGCCCCTCAGAATGAGCTACCACCTGTATTGCTTTACAGTGTACTCAAACTATAGCAACTCTCTCAAACATATTCTGATAGTGTGAAACCACACTACTGGTCTCACTAAATAGTCTTCCAATAAAAATCAAGATTTCCCAAAAAGGTCTCACTTTCATGTATCTGCAATACAGGCCTGAGAGTAAACAACTAAGACTGGCTTACCTAAAACCATTGAGTGTTTCAAAAAACAGTCCACAATTCACGTTAAATCCAGGATAGAACCCACTTATTTTCGGTGGAGAGCCAGGCTTCGGCCATGGGACGCTACTGTAGAACAGATGTGTTCTGGCTTGATAAAACGGTCCATATGGAAAGGCAGCAAATTCTGAGGGGCTCAAAATGCCCCTCAGAATGAGCTACCACCTGTATCGCTTTACAGTGTACTCAAACTATAGCAACTCTCTCAAACATATTCTGATAGTGTGAAACCACACTACTGGTCTCACTAAATAGTCTTCCAAAAAAAATCAAGATTTCCCAAAAAGGTCTCACTTTCATGTATCTGCAATACAGGCCTGAGAGTAAACAACTAAGACTGGCTTACCTAAAACCATTGAGTGTTTCAAAAAACAGTCCCCAATTCACATTAAATCCAGGCTAGAACCCACTTATTTTCGGTGGAGAGCCAGGCTTCAGCCATGGGACGCTACTGTAGAACAGATGTGTTCTGGCTTGATAAAACGGTCCATATGGAAAGGCAGCAAATTCTGAGGGGCTCAAAATGCCCCTCAGAATGAGCTACCACCTGTATTGCTTTACAGTGTACTCAAACTATAGCAACTCTCTCAAACATATTCTGATAGTGTGAAACCACACTACTGGTCTCACCAAATAGTCTTCCAATAAAAATCAAGATTTCCCAAAAAGGTCTCACTTTCATGTATCTGCAATACAGGCCTGAGAGTAAACAACTAAGACTGGATTACCTAAAACCATTGAGTGTTTCAAAAAACAGTCCCCAATTCACGTTAAATCCAGGCTAGAACCCACCTATTTTCGGTGGAGAGCCAGGCTTCGGCCATGGGATGCTACTGTAGAACAGATGTGTTCTGGCTTGATAAAACGGTCCATATGGAAAGGCAGCAAATTCTGAGGGGCTCAAATTGCCCCTCAGAATGAGCAACCACCTGTATTGCTTTACAGTGTACTCAAACTATAGCATTTCTCTCAAACATATTCTGATAGTGTGAAACCACACTACTGGTCTCACTAAATAGTCTTCCAATAAAAATCAAGATTTCCCAAAAAGGTCTCACTTTCATGTATCTGAAATACAGGCCTGAGAGTAAACAACTAAGACTGGCTTACCTAAAACCATTGAGTGTTTCAAAAAACAGTCCCCAATTCACGTTAAATCCAGGCTAGAACCCACTTATTTTTGGTGGAGAGCCAGGCTTCGGCCATGGGACGCTACTGTAGAAAAGATGTGTTCTGGCTTGATAAAACGGTCCATATGGAAAGGCAGCAAATTCTGAGGGGCTCAAATTGCCCCTCAGAATGAGCTACCACCGGTATTGCTTTACATTGTACTCAAACTATAGCAACTCTCTCAAACATATTCTGATAGTGTGAAACCACACTACTGGTCTCACTGAATAGTCTTCCAATAAAAATCAAGATTTCCCAAAAAGGTCTCACTTTCATGTATCTGCAATACAGGCCTGAGAGTAAACAACTAAGACTGGCTTACCTAAAACCATTGAGTGTTTCAAAAAACAGTCCCCAATTCACATTAAATCCAGGCTAGAACCCACTTATTTTTGGTGGAGAGCCAGGCTTCGGCCATGGGACGCTACTGTAGAACAGATGTGTTCTGGCTTGATAAAACGGTCCATATGGAAAGGCAGCAAATTCTGAGGGGCTCAAAATGCCCCTCAGAACGAGCTACCACCTGTATTGCTTTACAGTGTACTCAAACTATAGCAACTCTCTCAAACATATTCTGATAGTGTGAAACAACACTACTGGTCTCACTAAATAGTCTTCCAATAAAAATCAAGATTTCCCAAAAAGGTCTCACTTTCATGTATCTGCAATACAGGCCTGAGAGTAAACAACTAAAACTGGCTTACCTAAAACCATTGAGTGTTTCAAAAAACAGTCCCCAATTCACGTTAAATCAAGGCTAGAACCCACGTATTTTCGGTGGAGAGCCAGGCTTCGGCCATGGGACGCTACTGTAGAACAGATGTGTTCTGGCTTGATAAAACGGTCCATACGGAAAGGCAGCAAATTCTGAGGGGCTCAAAATGCCCCTCAGAATGAGCTACCACCTGTGTTGCTTTACAGTGTACTCAAACTATAGCAACTCTCTCAAACATATTCTGATAGTGTGAAACCACACTACTGGTCTCACTAAATAGTCTTCCAATAAAAATCAAGATTTCCCAAAAAGGTCTCACTTTCATGTATCTGCAATACAGGCCTGAGAGTAAACAACTAAGACTGGCTCACCTAAAAACATTGAGTGTTTCAAAAAACAGTCCTCAATTCACGTTAAATCCAGGCTAGAACCCACTTAGTTTCGGTGGAGAGTCAGGCTTCGGCCATGGGACGCTACTGTAGAACAGATGTGTTCTGGCTTGATAAAACGGTCCATATGGAAAGGCAGCAAATTCTGAGGGGCTCAAAATGCCCCTCAGAATGAGCTACCACCTGTATTGCTTTACAGTGTACTCAAACTATAGCAACTCTCTCAAACATATTCTGATAGTGTGAAACCACCCTATTGGCCTCACAAAATAGTCTTCCAATAAAAATCAAGATTTTCCCATAAAGGTCTCACTTTCATGTATCTGCAATACAGGCCTCAGAGTAAACAACTAAGACTGGCTTACCTAAAACCATTGAGTGTTTCAAAAAACAGTCCCCAATTCACGTTAAATCCAGGCTAGAACCCACTTATTTTTGGTGGAGAGCCAGGCTTCGGCCATGGGACGCTACTGTAGAACAGATGTGTTCTGGCTTGATAAAGCGGTCCATATGGAAAGGCAGCAAATTCTGAGGGGCTCAAAATGCCCCTCAGAATGAGCTACCACCTGTATTGCTTTACAGTGTACTTAAACTATAGCAACTCTCTCAAACATATTCTGATAGTGTGAAACCACACTACTGGTCTCACTAAATAGTCTTCCAATAAAAATCAAGATTTCCCAAAAAGGTCTCACTTTCATGTATCTGCAATACAGGCCTGAGAGTAAACAACTAAGACTGGCTTACCTAAAACCATTGAGTGTTTCAAAAAACAGTCCCCAATTCACGTTAAATACAGGCTAGAACCCACTTATTTTCGGTGGAGAGCCAGGCTTCAGCCATGGGACGCTACTGTAGAACAGATGTGTTCTGGCTTGATAAAACGGTCCATATGGAAAGGCGGCAAATTCTGAGGGGATCAAAATGCCCCTCAGAATGAGCTACCACCTGTATTGCTTTACAGTGTACTCAAACTATAGCAACTCTCTCAAACATATTCTGATAGTGTGAAACCACACTAATGGTCTCACTGAATAGTCTTCCAATAAAAATCAAGATTTCCCAAAAAGGTCTCACTTTCATGTATCTGCAATACAGGCCTGAGAGTAAACAACTAAGACTGGCTTACCTAAAACCATTGAGTGTTTCAAAAAACAGTCCCCAATTCACGTTAAATCAAGGCTAGAACCCACTTATTTTCGGTGGAGAGCCAGGCTTCGGCCATGGGATGCTACTGTAGAACAGATGTGTTCTAGCTTGATAAAACGGTCCATATGGAAAGGCAGCAAATTCTGAGGGGCTCAAATTGCCCCTCAGAATGAGCTACCACCTGTATTGCTTTACAGTGTACTCAAACTATAGCAACTCTCTCAAACATATTCTGATAGTGTGATACCACACTACTGGTCTCACTGAATAGTCTTCCAATAAAAATCAAGATTTCCCAAAAAGGTCTCACTTTCATGTATCTGCAATACAGGCCTGAGAGTAAACAACTAAAACCGGCTTACCTAAAACCATTGAGTGTTTCAAAAAACAGTCCCCAATTCACGTTAAATCCAGGCTAGAACCCACTTATTTTCGGTGGAGAGCAAGGCTTCGGCCATGGGACGCTACTGTAGAACAGATGTGTTCTGGCTTGATAAAACAGTCCATATGGAAAGGCAGCAAATTCTGAGGGGCTCAAAATGCCCCTCAGAATGAGCTACCACCTGTATTGCTTTACAGTGTACTCAAACTATAGCAACTCTCTCAAACATATTCTGATAGTGTGAAACCACACTACTGGTCTCACTAAATAGTCTTCCAATAAAAATCAAGATTTCCCAAAAAGGTCTCACTTTCATGTATCTGCAATACAGGCCTGAGAGTAAACAACTAAGACTGGCTTACCTAAAACCATTGAGTGTTTCAAAAAATAGTTCCCAATTCACGTTAAATCAAGGCTAGAACCCACTTATTTTCGGTGGAGAGCAAGGCTTCGGCCATGGGACACTACTGTAGAACAGATGTGTTCTGGCTTGATAATACGGTCCATATGGAAAGGCAGCAAATTCTGAGGGGCTCAAAATGCCCCTCATAATGAGCTACCACCTGTGTTGCTTTACAGTGTACTCAAACTATAGCAACTCTCTCAAACATATTCTGATAGTGTGAAACCACACTACTGGTCTCACTAAATAGTCTTCCAATAAAAATCAAGATTTCCCAAAAAGGTCTCACTTTCATGTATCTGCAATACAGGCCTGAGAGTAAACAACTAAGACTGGCTTACCTAAAACCATTGAGTGTTTCAAAAAACAGTCCCCAATTCACGTTAAATCCAGGATAGAACCCACTTATTTTCGGTGGAGAGCCAGGCTTCGGCCATGGGACGCTACTGTAGAACAGATGTGTTCCTACTTGATAAAACGGTCCATATGGAAAGGCAGCAAATTCTGAGGGGCTCAAATTGCCCCTCAGAATGAGCTACCACCTGTATTGCTTTACAGTGTACTCAAACTATAGCAACTCTCTCAAACATATTCTGATAGTGTGAAACCACCCTATTGGCCTCACAAAATAGTCTTCCAATAAAAATCAAGATTTTCCCAAAAAGGTCTCACTTTCATGTATCTGCAATACAGGCCTGAGAGTAAACAACTAAGACTGGCTTACCTAAAACCATTGAGTGTTTCAAAAAACAGTCCTCAATTCACGTTAAATCAAGGCTAGAACCCACTTATTTTCGGTGGATAGCCAGGCTTCGGCCATGGGACGCTACTGTAGAACAGATGTGTTCTGGCTTGATAAAACGGTCCATATGGAAAGGCAGCAAATTCTGAGGGGCTCAAAATGCCCCTCAGAATGAGCTACCACCTGTATTGCTTTACAGTGTACTCAAACTATAGCAACTCTCTCAAACATATTCTGATAGTGTGAAACCACACTACTGGTCTCACTAAATAGTCTTCCAATAAAAATCAAGATTTCCCAAAAAGGTCTCACTTTCATGTATCTGCAATACAGGCCTGAGAGTAAACAACTAAGACTGGCTTACCTAAAACCATTGAGTGTTTCAAAAAACAGTCCCCAATTCACGTTAAATCAAGGCTAGAACCCACTTATTTTCGGTGGAGAGCAAGGCTTCGGCCATGGGACGCTACTGTAGAACAGATGTGTTCTGGATTGATAATACGGTCCATATGGAAAGGCAGCAAATTCTGAGGGGCTCAAAATGCCCCTCAGAATGAGCTACCACCTGTGTTGCTTTACAGTGTACTCAAACTATAGCAACTCTCTCAAACATATTCTGATAGTGTGAAACCACACTACTGGTCTCACTAAATAGTCTTCCAATAAAAATCAAGATTTCCCAAAAAGGTCTCACTTTCATGTATCTGCAATACAGGCCTGAGAGGAAACAACTAAGACTGGCTTACCTAAAACCATTGAGTGTTTCAAAAAACAGTCCCCAATTCACGTTAAATCCAGGATAGAACCCACTTATTTTCGGTGGAGAGCCAGGCTTCGGCCATGGGACGCAACTGTAGAACAGATGTGTTCCTACTTGATAAAACGGTCCATATGGAAAGGCAGCAAATTCTGAGGGGCTCAAATTGCCCCTCAGAATGAGCTACCACCTGTATTGCTTTACAGTGTACTCAAACTATAGCAACTCTCTCAAACATATTCTGATAGTGTGATACCACACTACTGGTCTCACTGAATAGTCTTCCAATAAAAATCAAGATTTCCCAAAAAGGTCTCACTTTCATGTATCTGCAATACAGGCCTGAGAGTAAACAACTAAGACTGGCTTACCTAAAACCATTGAGTGTTGCAAAAAACAGTCCCCAATTCACGTTAAATCCAGGCTAGAACCCACTTATTTTCGGTGGAGAGCCAGGCTTCGGCCATGGGATGCTACTGTAGAACAGATGTGTTCTGGCTTGATAAAACGGTCCATATGGAAAGGCAGCAAATTCTGAGGGGCTCAAATTGCCCCTCAGAATGAGCTACCACCTGTATTGCTTTACAGTGTACTCAAACTATAGCAACTCTCTCAAACATATTCTGATAGTGTGATACCACACTACTGGTCTCACTGAATAGTCTTCCAATAAAAATCAAGATTTCCCAAAAAGGTCTCACTTTCATGTATCTGCAATACAGGCCTGAGAGTAAACAACTAAAACTGGCTTACCTAAAACCATTGAGTGTTTCAAAAAACAGTCCCCAATTCACGTTAAATCCAGGCTAGAACCCACTTATTTTCGGTGGAGAGCCAGGCTTCGGCCATGGGACGCTACTGTAGAACAGATGTGTTCTGGCTTGATAAAACGGTCCATATGGAAAGGCAGCAAATTCTGAGGGGCTCAAAATGCCCCTCAGAATGAGCTACCACCTGTATTGCTTTACAGTGTACTCAAACTATAGCAACTCTCTCAAACATATTCTGATAGTGTGAAACCACCCTATTGGCCTCACAAAATAGTCTTCCAATAAAAATCAACATTTTCCAAAAAAGGTCTCACTTTCATGTATCTGCAATACAGGCCTGAGAGTAAACAACTAAGACTGGCTTACCTAAAACCATTGGGTGTTTCAAAAAACAGTCCCCATTTCACGTTATATCCAGGCTAGAACCCACTTATTTTCGGTGGAGAGCCAGGCTTCGGCCATGGGACGCTACTGTAGAAGAGATGTGTTCTGGCTTGATAAAACGGTCCATATGGAAAGGCAGCAAATTCTGAGGGGCTCAAAATGCCCCTCAGAATGAGCTACCACCTGTATTGCTTTACAGTGTACTCAAACTATAGCAACTCTCTCAAACATATTCTGATAGTGTGAAACCACACTACTGGTCTCACTAAATAGTCTTCCAATAAAAATCAAGATTTCCCAAAAAGGTCTCACTTTCATGTATCTGCAATACAGGCCTGAGAGTAAACAACTAAGACTGGCTTACCTAAAACCATTGAGTGTTTCAAAAAACAGTCCACAATTCACGTTAAATCCAGGATAGAACCCACTTATTTTCGGTGGAGAGCCAGGCTTCGGCCATGGGACGCTACTGTAGAACAGATGTGTTTTGGCTTGATAAAACGGTCCATATGGAAAGGCAGCAAATTCTGAGGGGCTCAAAATGCCCCTCAGAATGAGCTACCACCTGTATTGCTTTACAGTGTACTCAAACTATAGCAACTCTCTCAAACATATTCTGATAGTGTGAAACCACACTACTGGTCTCACTAAATAGTCTTCCAATAAAAATCAAGATTTCCCAAAAAGGTCTCACTTTCATGTATCTGCAATACAGGCCTGAGAGTAAACAACTAAGACTGGCTTACCTAAAACCATTGAGTGTTTCAAAAAACAGTCCACAATTCACGTTAAATCCAGGATAGAACCCACTTATTTTCGGTGGAGAGCCAGGCTTCGGCCATGGGACGCTACTGTAGAACAGATGTGTTCTGGCTTGATAAAACGGTCCATATGGAAAGGCAGCAAATTCTGAGGGGCTCAAAATGCCCCTCAGAATGAGCTACCACCTGTATTGCTTTACAGTGTACTCAAACTGTAGCAACTCTCTCAAACATATTCTGATAGTGTGAAACCACACTACTGGTCTCACTAAATAGTCTTCCAATAAAAATCAAGATTTCCCAAAAAGGTCTCACTTTCATGTATCTGCAATACAGGCCTGAGAGTAAACAACTAAGACTGGCTTACCAAAAAACCATTGAGTGTTTCAAAAAAACAGTCCCCAATTCACGTTAAATCCAGGCTAGAACCCACTTAGTTTCGGTGGAGAGCCAGGCTTCGGCCATGGGACGCTACTGTAGAACAGATATGTTCTGGCTTGATAAAACGGTCCATATGGAAAGGCAGCAAATTCTGAGGGGTTCAAAATGCCCCTCAGAATGAGCTACCAACTGTGTTGCTTTACAGTGTACTCAAACTATAGCATTTCTCTCAAACATATTCTGATAGTGTGAAACCACACTACTGGTCTCACTAAATAGTCTTCCAATAAAAATCAAGATTTCCCAAAAAGGTCTCACTTTCATGTATCTGCAATACAGGCCTGAGAGTAAACAACTAAGACTGGCTTACCGAAAACCATTGAGTGTTTCAAAAAACAGTCCCCAATTCACGTTAAATCCAGGTTAGAACCCACTTATTTTCAGTAGAGAGCCAGGCTTCGGCCATGGGACGCTACTGTAGAACAGATGTATTCTGGCTTGATAAAACGGTCCATATGGAAAGGCAGCAAATTCTGAGGGGCTCAAAATGCCCCTCAGAATGAGCTACCAAATGTGTTGCTTTACAGTGTACTCAAACTATAGCAACTCTCTCAAACATATTCTGATAGAGTGAAACCACACTACTGGTCTCACTGAATAGTCTTCCAATAAAAATCAAGATTTCCCAAAAAGGTCTCACTTTCATGTATCTGCAATACAGGCCTGAGAGTAAACAACTAAGACTGGCTTACCTAAAACCATTGAGTGTTTCAAAAAACAGTCCTCAATTCACGTTAAATCCAGGCTAGAACCCACTTAGTTTCGGTGGAGAGTCAGGCTTCGGCCATGGGACGCTACTGTAGAACAGATGTGTTCTGGCTTGATAAAACGGTCCATATGGAAAGGCAGCAAATTCTGAGGCGCTCAAAATGCCCCTCAGAATGAGCTACCACCTGTATTGCTTTACAGTGTACTCAAACTATAGCAACTCTCTCAAACATATTCTGATAGTGTGAAACCACCCTATTGGCCTCACAAAATAGTCTTCCAATAAAAATCAAGATTTTCCCATAAAGGTCTCACTTTCATGTATCTGCAATACAGGCCTGAGAGTAAACAACTAAGACTGGCTTACCTAAAACCATTGAGTGTTTCAAATAACAGTCCCCAATTCACGTTAAATCCAGGCTAGAACCCACTTATTTTGGGTGGAGAGCCAGGCTTCGGCCATGGGACGCTACTGTAGAACAGATGTGTTCTGGATTGATAAAGCGGTCCATATGGAAAGGCAGCAAATTCTGAGGGGCTCAAAATGCCCCTCAGAATGAGCTACCACCTGTATTGCTTTACAGTGTACTTAAACTATAGCAACTCTCTCAAACATATTCTGATAGTGTGAAACCACACTACTGGTCTCACTAAATAGTCTTCCAATAAAAATCAAGATTTCCCAAAAAGGTCTCACTTTCATGTATCTGCAATACAGGCCTGAGAGTAAACAACTAAGACTGGCTTACCTAAAACCATTGAGTGTTTCAAAAAATAGTTCCCAATTCACGTTAAATCAAGGCTAGAACCCACTTATTTTCGGTGGATAGCCAGGCTTCGGCCATGGGACGCAACTGTAGAACAGATGTGTTCTGGCTTGATAAAACGGTGCATATGGAAAGGCAGCAAATTCTGAGGGGCTCAAAATGCCCCTCAGAATGAGCTACCACCTGTGTTGCTTTACAGTGTACTCAAACTATAGCAACTCTCTCAAACATATTCTGATAGAGTGAAACCACACTACTGGTCTCACTGAATAGTCTTCCAATAAAAATCAAGATTTCCCAAAAAGGTCTCACTTTCATGTATCTGCAATACAGGCCTGAGAGTAAACAACTAAGACTGGCTTACCTAAAACCATTGAGTTTTTTAAAAAACAGTCCCCAATTCATGTTAAATCTAGGCTAGAACCCATTTTGTTTCGGTGGAGAGCCAGGCTTCGGCCATGGGATGCTACTGTAGAACAGATGTGTTCTGGCTTGATAAAACGGTCCATATGGAAAGGCAGCAAATTCTGAGGGGCTCAGAATGCCCCTCAGAATGAGCTACCACCTGTATTGCTTTACAGTGTACTCAAACTATAGCAACTCTCTCAAACATATTCTGATAGTGTGAAACCACCCTATTGGCCTCACAAAATAGTCTTCCAATAAAAATCAAGATTTTCCCATAAAGGTCTCACTTTCATGTATCTGCAATACAGGCCTGAGAGTAAACAACTAAGACTGGCTTACCTAAAACCATTGAGTGTTTCAAAAAACAGTCCCCAATTCACGTTAAATCCAGGCTAGAACCCACTTATTTTTGGTGGAAAGCCAGGCTTCGGCCATGGGACGCTACTGTAGAACAGATGTGTTCTTGCTTGATAAAGCGGTCCATATGGAAAGGCAGCAAATTCTGAGGGGCTCAAAATGCCCCTCAGAATGAGCTACCACCTGTGTTGCTTTACAGTGTACTCAAACTATAGCAACTCTCTCAAACATATTCTGATAGAGTGAAACCACACTACTGGTCTCACTAAATAGTCTTCCAATAAATATCAAGATTTCCCAAAAAGGTCTCACTTTCATGTATCTGCAATACAGGCCTGAGAGTAAACAACTAAGACTGGCTTACCTAAAACCATTGAGTGTTTCAAAAAACAGTCCCCAATTCACGTTAAATCCAGGCTAGAACCCACTTATTTTTGGTGGAGAGCCAGGCTTCGGCCATGGGACGCTACTGTAGAACAGATGTGTTCTGGCTTGATAAAACGGTGCATATGGAAAGGCAGCAAATTATGAGGGGCTCAAAATGCCCCTCAGAATGAGCTACCACCTGTGTTGCTTTACAGTGTACTCAAACTATAGCAACTCTCTCAAACATATTCTGATAGAGTGAAACCACACTACTGGTCTCACTAAATAGTCTTCCAATAAAAATCAAGATTTCCCAAAAAGGTCTCACTTTCATGTATCTGCAATACAGGCCTGAGAGTAAACAACTAAGACTGGCTTACCTAAAACCATTGAGTGTTTCAAAAAACAGTCCTCAATTCCCGTTAAATCCAGGCTAGAACCCATTTTGTTTCGGTGGAGAGCCAGGCTTCGGCCATGGGACGCTACTGTAGAACAGATGTGTTCTGGCTTGATAAAACGGTCCATATGGAAAGGCAGCAAATTCTGAGGGGCTCAAAATGCCCCTCAGAATGAGCTACCACCTGTATTGCTTTACAGTGTACTCAAACTATAGCAACTCTCTCAAACATATTCTGATAGTGTGAAACAACACTACTGGTCTCACTAAATAGTCTTCCAATAAAAATCAAGATTTCCCAAAAAGGTCTCACTTTCATGTATCTGCAATACAGGCCTGAGAGTAAACAACTAAAACTGGCTTACCTAAAACCATTAAGTGTTTCAAAAAACAGTCCCCAATTCACGTGAAAACAAGGCTAGAACCCACGTATTTTCGGTGGAGAGCCAGGCTTCGGCCATGGGACGCTACTGTAGAACAGATGTGTTCTGGCTTGATAAAACGGTCCATACGGAAAGGCAGCAAATTCTGAGGGGCTCAAAATGCCCCTCAGAATGAGCTACCACCTGTGTTGCTTTACAGTGTTCTCAAACTATAGCAACTCTCTCAAACATATTCTGATAGTGTGAAACCACACTACTGGTCTCACTAAATAGTCTTCCAATAAAAATCAAGATTTCCCAAAAAGGTCTCACTTTCATGTATCTGCAATACAGGCCTGAGAGTAAACAACTAAGACTGGCTTACCTAAAAACATTGAGTGTTTCAAAAAACAGTCCTCAATTCACGTAAAATCCAGGCTAGAACCCACTTAGTTTCGGTGGAGAGTCAGGCTTCGGCCATGGGACGCTACTGTAGAACAGATGTGTTCTGGCTTGATAAAACGGTCCATATGGAAAGGCAGCAAATTCTGAGGGGCTCAAAATGCCCCTCAGAATGAGCTACCACCTGTATTGCTTTACAGTGTACTCAAACTATAGCAACTCTCTCAAACATATTCTGATAGTGTGAAACCACCCTATTGGCCTCACAAAATAGTCTTCCAATAAAAATCAAGATTTTCCCATAAAGGTCTCACTTTCATGTATCTGCAATACAGGCCTCAGAGTAAACAACTAAGACTGGCTTACCTAAAACCATTGAGTGTTTCAAAAAACAGTCCCCAATTCACGTTAAATCCAGGCTAGAACCCACTTATTTTTGGTGGAGAGCCAGGCTTCGGCCATGGGACGCTACTGTAGAACAGATGTGTTCTGGCTTGATAAAGCGGTCCATATGGAAAGGCAGCAAATTCTGAGGGGCTCAAAATGCCCCTCAGAATGAGCTACCACCTGTATTGCTTTACAGTGTACTTAAACTATAGCAACTCTCTCAAACATATTCTGATAGTGTGAAACCACACTACTGGTCTCACTAAATAGTCTTCCAATAAAAATCAAGATTTCCCAAAAAGGTCTCACTTTCATGTATCTGCAATACAGGCCTGAGAGTAAACAACTAAGACTGGCTTACCTAAAACCATTGAGTGTTTCAAAAAACAGTCCCCAATTCACGTTAAATACAGGCTAGAACCCACTTATTTTCGGTGGAGAGCCAGGCTTCAGCCATGGGACGCTACTGTAGAACACATGTGTTCTGGCTTGATAAAACGGTCCATATGGTAAGGCAGCAAATTCTGAGGGGATCAAAATGCCCCTCAGAATGAGCTACCACCTGTATTGCTTTACAGTGTACTCAAACTATAGCAACTCTCTCAAACATATTCTGATAGTGTGAAACCACACTAATGGTCTCACTGAATAGTCTTCCAATAAAAATCAAGATTTCCCAAAAAGGTCTCACTTTCATGTATCTGCAATACAGGCCTGAGAGTAAACAACTAAGACTGGCTTACCTAAAACCATTGAGTGTTTCAAAAAACAGTCCCCAATTCACGTTAAATCAAGGCTAGAACCCACTTATTTTCGGTGGAGAGCCAGGCTTCGGCCATCGGATGCTACTGTAGAACAGATGTGTTCTGGCTTGATAAAACGGTCCATATGGAAAGGCAGCAAATTCTGAGGGGCTCAAATTGCCCCTCAGAATGAGCAACAACCTGTATTGCTTTACAGTGTACTCAAACTATAGCAACTCTCTCAAACATATTCTGATAGTGTGATACCACACTACTGGTCTCACTGAATAGTCTTCCAATAAAAATCAAGATTTCCCAAAAAGGTCTCACTTTCATGTATCTGCAATACAGGCCTGAGAGTAAACAACTAAGACTGGCTTACCTAAAACCATTGAGTGTTTCAAAAAACAGTCCCCAATTCACGTTAAATCCAGGCTAGAACCCACCTATTTTCGGTGGAGAGCCAGGCTTCGGCCATGGGATGCTACTGTAGAACAGATGTGTTCTGGCTTGATAAAACGGTCCATATGGAAAGGCAGCAAATTCTGAGGGGCTCAAATTGCCCCTCAGAATGAGCTACCACCTGTATTGCTTTACAGTGTACTCAAACTATAGCAACTCTCTCAAACATATTCTGATAGTGTGATACCACACTACTGGTCTCACTGAATAGTCTTCCAATAAAAATCAAGATTTCCCAAAAAGGTCTCACTTTCATGTATCTGCAATACAGGCCTGAGAGTAAACAACTAAAACTGGCTTACCTAAAACCATTGAGTGTTTCAAAAAATAGTTCCCAATTCACGTTAAATCAAGGCTAGAACCCACTTATTTTCGGTGGAGAGCAAGGCTTCGGCCATGGGACGCTACTGTAGAACAGATGTGTTCTGGCTTGATAATACGGTCCATATGGAAAGGCTGCAAATTCTGAGGGGCTCAAAATGCCCCTCAGAATGAGCTACCACCTGTGTTGCTTTACAGTGTACTCAAACTATAGCAACTCTCTCAAACATATTCTGATAGTGTGAAACCACACTACTGGTCTCACTAAATAGTCTTCCAATAAAAATCAAGATTTCCCAAAAAGGTCTCACTTTCATGTATCTGCAATACAGGCCTGAGAGTAAACAACTAAGACTGGCTTACCTAAAACCATTGAGTGTTTCAAAAAACAGTCCCCAATTCACGTTAAATCCAGGATAGAACCCACTTATTTTCGGTGGAGAGCCAGGCTTCGGCCATGGGACGCTACTGTAGAACAGATGTGTTCCTACTTGATAAAACGGTCCATATAGAAAGGCAGCAAATTCTGAGGGGCTCAAATTGCCCCTCAGAATGAGCTACCACCTGTATTGCTTTACAGTGTACTCAAACTATAGCAACTCTCTCAAACATATTCTGATAGTGTGAAACCACCCTATTGGCCTCACAAAATAGTCTTCCAATAAAAATCAAGATTTTCCCAAAAAGGTCTCACTTTCATGTATCTGCAATACAGGCCTGAGAGTAAACAACTAAGACTGGCTTACCTAAAACCATTGAGTGTTTCAAAAAACAGTCCTCAATTCACGTCAAATCAAGGCTAGAACCCACTTATTTTCGGTGGATAGCCAGGCTTCGGCCATGGGACGCTACTGTAGAACAGATGTGTTCTGGCTTGATAAAACGGTGCATATGGAAAGGCAGCAAATTCTGAGGGGCTCAAAATGCCCCTCAGAATGAGCTACCACCTGTGTTGCTTTACAGTGTACTCAAACTATAGCAACTCTCTCAAACATATTCTGATAGAGTGAAACCACACTACGGGTCTCACTGAATAGTCTTCCAATAAAAATCAAGATTTCCCAAAAAGGTCTCACTTTCATGTATCTGCAATACAGGCCTGAGAGTAAACAACTAAGACTGGCTTACCTAAAACCATTGAGTTTTTTAAAAAACAGTCCCCAATTCATGTTAAATCTAGGCTAGAACCCACTTTGTTTCGGTGGAGAGCCAGGCTTCGGCCATGGGATGCTACTGTAGAACAGATGTGTTCTGGCTTGATAAAACGGTCCATATGGAAAGGCAGCAAATTCTGAGGGGCTCAGAATGCCCCTCAGAATGAGCTACCACCTGTGTTGCTTTACAGTGTACTCAAACTATAGCAACTCTCTCAAACATATTCTGATAGAGTGAAACCACACCACTGGTCTCACTAAATAGTCTTCCAATAAAAATCAAGATTTCCCAAAAAGGTCTCACTTTCATGTATCTGCAATACAGGCCTGAGAGTAAACAACTAAGACTGGCTTACCTAAAAACATTGAGTGTTTCAAAAAACAATCCTCAATTCACGTTAAATCCAGGCTAGAACCCACTTAGTTTCGGTGGAGAGTCAGGCTTCGGCCATGGGACGCTACTGTAGAACAGATGTGTTCTGGCTTGATAAAACGGTCCATATGGAAAGGCAGCAAATTCTGAGGGGCTCAAAATGCCCCTCAGAATGAGCTACCACCTGTATTGCTTTACAGTGTACTCAAACTATAGCAACTCTCTCAAACATATTCTGATAGTGTGAAACCACCCTATTGGCCTCACAAAATAGTCTTCCAATAAAAATCAAGATTTTCCCATAAAGGTCTCACTTTCATGTATCTGCAATACAGGCCTGAGAGTAAACAACTAAGACTGGCTTACCTAAAACCATTGAGTGTTTCAAAAAACAGTCCCCAATTCACGTTAAATCCAGGCTAGAACCCACTTATTTTTGGTGGAGAGCCAGGCTTCGGCCATGGGACGCTACTGTAGAACAGATGTGTTCTGGCTTGATAAAGCGGTCCATATGGAAAGGCAGCAAATTCTGAGGGGCTCAAAATGCCCCTCAGAATGAGCTACCACCTGTATTGCTTTACAGTGTACTTAAACTATAGCAACTCTCTCAAACATATTCTGATAGTGTGAAACCACACTACTGGTCTCACTAAATAGTCTTCCAATAAAAATCAAGATTTCCCAAAAAGGTCTCACTTTCATGTATCTGCAATACAGGCCTGAGAGTAAACAACTAAGACTGGCTTACCTAAAACGATTGAAAGTTTCAAAAAACAGTCCCCAATTCACGTTAAATCCAGGCTAGAACCCACTTATTTTCGGTGGAGAGCCAGGCTTCAGCCATGGGACACTACTGTAGAACAGATGTGTTCTGGCTTGATAAAACGGTCCATATGGAAAGGCAGCAAATTCTGAGGGGATCAAAATGCCCCTCAGAATGAGCTACCACCTGTATTGCTTTACAGTGTACTCAAACTATAGCAACTCTCTCAAACATATTCTGATAGTGTGAAACCACACTAATGGTCTCACTGAATAGTCTTCCAATAAAAATCAAGATTTCCCAAAAAGGTCTCACTTTCATGTATCTGCAATACAGGCCTGAGAGTAAACAACTAAGACTGGCTTACCTAAAACCATTGAGTGTTTCAAAAAACTGTCCCCAATTCACGTTAAATCAAGGCTAGAACCCACTTATTTTCGGTGGAGAGCCAGGCTTCGGCCATGGGATGCTACTGTAGAACAGATGTGTTCTGGCTTGATAAAACGGTCCATATGGAAAGGCAGCAAATTCTGAGGGGCTCAAATTGCCCCTCAGAATGAGCAACCACCTGTATTGCTTTACAGTGTACTCAAACTATAGCAACTCTCTCAAACATATTCTGATAGTGTGATACCACACTACTGGTCTCACTGAATAGTCTTCCAATAAAAATCAAGATTTCCCAAAAAGGTCTCACTTTCATGTATCTGCAATACAGGCCTGAGAGTAAACAACTAAGACTGGCTTACCTAAAACCATTGAGTGTTTCAAAAAACAGTCCCCAATTCACGTTAAATCCAGGCTAGAACCCACTTATTTTCGGTGGAGAGCCAGGCTTCGGCCATGGGATGCTACTGTAGAACAGATGTGTTCTGGCTTGATAAAACGGTCCATATGGAAAGGCAGCAAATTCTGAGGGGCTCAAATTGCCCCTCAGAATGAGCTACCACCTGTATTGCTTTACAGTGTACTCAAACTATAGCAACTCTCTCAAACATATTCTGATAGTGTGATACCACACTACTGGTCTCACTGAATAGTCTTCCAATAAAAATCAAGATTTCCCAAAAAGGTCTCACTTTCATGTATCTGCAATACAGGCCTGAGAGTAAACAACTAAAACCGGCTTACCTAAAACCATTGAGTGTTTCAAAAAACAGTCCCCAATTCACGTTAAATCCAGGCTAGAACCCACTTATTTTCGGTGGAGAGCAAGGCTTCGGCCATGGGACGCTACTGTAGAACAGATGTGTTCTGGCTTGATAAAACAGTCCATATGGAAAGGCAGCAAATTCTGAGGGGCTCAAAATGCCCCTCAGAATGAGCTACCACCTGTATTGCTTTACAGTGTACTCAAACTATAGCAACTCTCTCAAACATATTCTGATAGTGTGAAACCACACTACTGGTCTCACTAAATAGTCTTCCAATAAAAATCAAGATTTCCCAAAAAGGTCTCACTTTCATGTATCTGCAATACAGGCCTGAGAGTAAACAACTAAGACTGGCTTACCTAAAACCATTGAGTGTTTCAAAAAATAGTTCCCAATTCACGTTAAATCAAGGCTAGAACCCACTTATTTTCGGTGGAGAGCAAGGCTTCGGCCATGGGACACTACTGTAGAACAGATGTGTTCTGGCTTGATAATACGGTCCATATGGAAAGGCAGCAAATTCTGAGGGGCTCAAAATGCACCTCATAATGAGCTACCACCTGTGTTGCTTTACAGTGTACTCAAACTATAGCAACTCTCTCAAACATATTCTGATAGTGTGAAACCACACTACTGGTCTCACTAAATAGTCTTCCAATAAAAATCAAGATTTCCCAAAAAGGTCTCACTTTCATGTATCTGCAATACAGGCCTGAGAGTAAACAACTAAGACTGGCTTACCTAAAACCATTGAGTGTTTCAAAAAACAGTCCCCAATTCACGTTAAATCCAGGATAGAACCCACTTATTTTCGGTGGAGAGCCAGGCTTCGGCCATGGGACGCTACTGTAGAACAGATGTGTTCCTACTTGATAAAACGGTCCATATGGAAAGGCAGCAAATTCTGAGGGGCTCAAATTGCCCCTCAGAATGAGCTACCACCTGTATTGCTTTACAGTGTACTCAAACTATAGCAACTCTCTCAAACATATTCTGATAGTGTGAAACCACCCTATTGGCCTCACAAAATAGTCTTCCAATAAAAATCAAGATTTTCCCAAAAAGGTCTCACTTTCATGTATCTGCAATACAGGCCTGAGAGTAAACAACTAAGACTGGCTTACCTAAAACCATTGAGTGTTTCAAAAAACAGTCCTCAATTCACGTTAAATCAAGGCTAGAACCCACTTATTTTCGGTGGATAGCCAGGCTTCGGCCATGGGACGCTACTGTAGAACAGATGTGTTCTGGCTTGATAAAACGGTCCATATGGAAAGGCAGCAAATTCTGAGGGGCTCAAAATGCCCCTCAGAATGAGCTACCACCTGTATTGCTTTACAGTGTACTCAAACTATAGCAACTCTCTCAAACATATTCTGATAGTGTGAAACCACACTACTGGTCTCACTAAATAGTCTTCCAATAAAAATCAAGATTTCCCAAAAAGGTCTCACTTTCATGTATCTGCAATACAGGCCTGAGAGTAAACAACTAAGACTGGCTTACCTAAAACCATTGAGTGTTTCAAAAAACAGTCCCCAATTCACGTTAAATCAAGGCTAGAACCCACTTATTTTCGGTGGAGAGCAAGGCTTCGGCCATGGGACGCTACTGTAGAACAGATGTGTTCTGGATTGATAATACGGTCCATATGGAAAGGCAGCAAATTCTGAGGGGCTCAAAATGCCCCTCAGAATGAGCTACCACCTGTGTTGCTTTACAGTGTACTCAAACTATAGCAACTCTCTCAAACATATTCTGATAGTGTGAAACCACACTACTGGTCTCACTAAATAGTCTTCCAATAAAAATCAAGATTTCCCAAAAAGGTCTCACTTTCATGTATCTGCAATACAGGCCTGAGAGGAAACAACTAAGACTGGCTTACCTAAAACCATTGAGTGTTTCAAAAAACAGTCCCCAATTCACGTTAAATCCAGGATAGAACCCACTTATTTTCGGTGGAGAGCCAGGCTTCGGCCATGGGACGCAACTGTAGAACAGATGTGTTCCTACTTGATAAAACGGTCCATATGGAAAGGCAGCAAATTCTGAGGGGCTCAAATTGCCCCTCAGAATGAGCTACCACCTGTATTGCTTTACAGTGTACTCAAACTATAGCAACTCTCTCAAACATATTCTGATAGTGTGATACCACACTACTGGTCTCACTGAATAGTCTTCCAATAAAAATCAAGATTTCCCAAAAAGGTCTCACTTTCATGTATCTGCAATACAGGCCTGAGAGTAAACAACTAAGACTGGCTTACCTAAAACCATTGAGTGTTGCAAAAAACAGTCCCCAATTCACGTTAAATCCAGGCTAGAACCCACTTATTTTCGGTGGAGAGCCAGGCTTCGGCCATGGGATGCTACTGTAGAACAGATGTGTTCTGGCTTGATAAAACGGTCCATATGGAAAGGCAGCAAATTCTGAGGGGCTCAAATTGCCCCTCAGAATGAGCTACCACCTGTATTGCTTTACAGTGTACTCAAACTATAGCAACTCTCTCAAACATATTCTGATAGTGTGATACCACACTACTGGTCTCACTGAATAGTCTTCCAATAAAAATCAAGATTTCCCAAAAAGGTCTCACTTTCATGTATCTGCAATACAGGCCTGAGAGTAAACAACTAAAACTGGCTTACCTAAAACCATTGAGTGTTTCAAAAAACAGTCCCCAATTCACGTTAAATCCAGGCTAGAACCCACTTATTTTCGGTGGAGAGCCAGGCTTCGGCCATGGGACGCTACTGTAGAACAGATGTGTTCTGGCTTGATAAAACGGTCCATATGGAAAGGCAGCAAATTCTGAGGGGCTCAAAATGCCCCTCAGAATGAGCTACCACCTGTATTGCTTTACAGTGTACTCAAACTATAGCAACTCTCTCAAACATATTCTGATAGTGTGAAACCACCCTATTGGCCTCACAAAATAGTCTTCCAATAAAAATCAACATTTTCCAAAAAAGGTCTCACTTTCATGTATCTGCAATACAGGCCTGAGAGTAAACAACTAAGACTGGCTTACCTAAAACCATTGGGTGTTTCAAAAAACAGTCCCCATTTCACGTTATATCCAGGCTAGAACCCACTTATTTTCGGTGGAGAGCCAGGCTTCGGCCATGGGACGCTACTGTAGAAGAGATGTGTTCTGGCTTGATAAAACGGTCCATATGGAAAGGCAGCAAATTCTGAGGGGCTCAAAATGCCCCTCAGAATGAGCTACCACCTGTATTGCTTTACAGTGTACTCAAACTATAGCAACTCTCTCAAACATATTCTGATAGTGTGAAACCACACTACTGGTCTCACTAAATAGTCTTCCAATAAAAATCAAGATTTCCCAAAAAGGTCTCACTTTCATGTATCTGCAATACAGGCCTGAGAGTAAACAACTAAGACTGGCTTACCTAAAACCATTGAGTGTTTCAAAAAACAGTCCACAATTCACGTTAAATCCAGGATAGAACCCACTTATTTTCGGTGGAGAGCCAGGCTTCGGCCATGGGACGCTACTGTAGAACAGATGTGTTTTGGCTTGATAAAACGGTCCATATGGAAAGGCAGCAAATTCTGAGGGGCTCAAAATGCCCCTCAGAATGAGCTACCACCTGTATTGCTTTACAGTGTACTCAAACTATAGCAACTCTCTCAAACATATTCTGATAGTGTGAAACCACACTACTGGTCTCACTAAATAGTCTTCCAATAAAAATCAAGATTTCCCAAAAAGGTCTCACTTTCATGTATCTGCAATACAGGCCTGAGAGTAAACAACTAAGACTGGCTTACCTAAAACCATTGAGTGTTTCAAAAAACAGTCCACAATTCACGTTAAATCCAGGATAGAACCCACTTATTTTCGGTGGAGAGCCAGGCTTCGGCCATGGGACGCTACTGTAGAACAGATGTGTTCTGGCTTGATAAAACGGTCCATATGGAAAGGCAGCAAATTCTGAGGGGCTCAAAATGCCCCTCAGAATGAGCTACCACCTGTATTGCTTTACAGTGTACTCAAACTGTAGCAACTCTCTCAAACATATTCTGATAGTGTGAAACCACACTACTGGTCTCACTAAATAGTCTTCCAATAAAAATCAAGATTTCCCAAAAAGGTCTCACTTTCATGTATCTGCAATACAGGCCTGAGAGTAAACAACTAAGACTGGCTTACCAAAAAACCATTGAGTGTTTCAAAAAAACAGTCCCCAATTCACGTTAAATCCAGGCTAGAACCCACTTAGTTTCGGTGGAGAGCCAGGCTTCGGCCATGGGACGCTACTGTAGAACAGATATGTTCTGGCTTGATAAAACGGTCCATATGGAAAGGCAGCAAATTCTGAGGGGTTCAAAATGCCCCTCAGAATGAGCTACCAACTGTGTTGCTTTACAGTGTACTCAAACTATAGCATTTCTCTCAAACATATTCTGATAGTGTGAAACCACACTACTGGTCTCACTAAATAGTCTTCCAATAAAAATCAAGATTTCCCAAAAAGGTCTCACTTTCATGTATCTGCAATACAGGCCTGAGAGTAAACAACTAAGACTGGCTTACCGAAAACCATTGAGTGTTTCAAAAAACAGTCCCCAATTCACGTTAAATCCAGGTTAGAACCCACTTATTTTCAGTAGAGAGCCAGGCTTCGGCCATGGGACGCTACTGTAGAACAGATGTATTCTGGCTTGATAAAACGGTCCATATGGAAAGGCAGCAAATTCTGAGGGGCTCAAAATGCCCCTCAGAATGAGCTACCAAATGTGTTGCTTTACAGTGTACTCAAACTATAGCAACTCTCTCAAACATATTCTGATAGAGTGAAACCACACTACTGGTCTCACTGAATAGTCTTCCAATAAAAATCAAGATTTCCCAAAAAGGTCTCACTTTCATGTATCTGCAATACAGGCCTGAGAGTAAACAACTAAGACTGGCTTACCTAAAACCATTGAGTGTTTCAAAAAACAGTCCTCAATTCACGTTAAATCCAGGCTAGAACCCACTTAGTTTCGGTGGAGAGTCAGGCTTCGGCCATGGGACGCTACTGTAGAACAGATGTGTTCTGGCTTGATAAAACGGTCCATATGGAAAGGCAGCAAATTCTGAGGCGCTCAAAATGCCCCTCAGAATGAGCTACCACCTGTATTGCTTTACAGTGTACTCAAACTATAGCAACTCTCTCAAACATATTCTGATAGTGTGAAACCACCCTATTGGCCTCACAAAATAGTCTTCCAATAAAAATCAAGATTTTCCCATAAAGGTCTCACTTTCATGTATCTGCAATACAGGCCTGAGAGTAAACAACTAAGACTGGCTTACCTAAAACCATTGAGTGTTTCAAAAAACAGTCCCCAATTCACGTTAAATCCAGGCTAGAACCCACTTATTTTGGGTGGAGAGCCAGGCTTCGGCCATGGGACGCTACTGTAGAACAGATGTGTTCTGGATTGATAAAGCGGTCCATATGGAAAGGCAGCAAATTCTGAGGGGCTCAAAATGCCCCTCAGAATGAGCTACCACCTGTATTGCTTTACAGTGTACTTAAACTATAGCAACTCTCTCAAACATATTCTGATAGTGTGAAACCACACTACTGGTCTCACTAAATAGTCTTCCAATAAAAATCAAGATTTCCCAAAAAGGTCTCACTTTCATGTATCTGCAATACAGGCCTGAGAGTAAACAACTAAGACTGGCTTACCTAAAACCATTGAGTGTTTCAAAAAAACAGTCCCCAATTCAAGTTAAATCAAGGCTAGAACCCACTTATTTTCAGTAGAGAGCCAGGCTTTGGCCATGGGACGCTACTGTAGAACAGATGTATTCTGGCTTGATAAAACGGTCCATATGGAAAGGCAGCAAATTCCGAGGGGCTCAAAATGCCCCTCAGAATGAGCTACCACCTGTGTTGCTTTACAGTGTACTCAAACTATAGCAACTCTCTCAAACATATTCTGATAGAGTGAAACCACACTACTGGTCTCACTGAATAGTCTTCCAATAAAAATCAAGATTTCCCAAAAAGGTCTCACTTTCATGTATCTGCAATACAGGCCTGAGAGTAAACAACTAAGACTGGCTTACCTAAAACCATTGAGTGTTTCAAAAAACAGTCCTCAATTCACGTTAAATCCAGGTTAGAACCCACTTAGTTTCGGTGGAGAGTCAGGCTTCGGCCATGGGACGCTACTGTAGAACAGATGTGTTCTGGCTTGATAAAACGGTGCATATGGAAAGGCAGCAAATTCTGAGGGGCTCAAAATGCCCCTCAGAATGAGCTACCACCTGTGTTGCTTTACAGTGTACTCAAACTATAGCAACTCTCTCAAACATATTCTGATAGAGTGAAACCACACTACGGGTCTCACTGAATAGTCTTCCAATAAAAATCAAGATTTCCCAAAAAGGTCTCACTTTCATGTATCTGCAATACAGGCCTGAGAGTAAACAACTAAGACTGGCTTACCTAAAACCATTGAGTGTTTCAAAAAACAGTCCCCAATTCATGTTAAATCTAGGCTAGAACCCACTTTGTTTCGGTGGAGAGCCAGGCTTCGGCCATGGGATGCTACTGTAGAACATATGTGTTCTGGCTTGATAAAACGGTCCATATGGAAAGGCAGCAAATTATGAGGGGCTCAAAATGCCCCTCAGAATGAGCTACCACCTGTGTTGCTTTACAGTGTACTCAAACTATAGCAACTCTCTCAAACATATTCTGATAGAGTGAAACCACACCACTGGTCTCACTAAATAGTCTTCCAATAAAAATCAAGATTTCCCAAAAAGGTCTCACTTTCATGTATCTGCAATACAGGCCTGAGAGTAAACAACTAAGACTGGCTTACCTAAAACCATTGAGTGTTTCAAAAAACAGTCCCCAATTCACGTTAAATCCAGGCTAGAACCCACTTAATTTTGGTGGAGAGCCAGGCTTCGGCCATGGGACGCTACTGTAGAACAGATGTGTTCTGGCTTGATAAAACGGTCCATATGGAAAGGCAGCAAATTCTGAGGGGCTCAAAATGCCCCTCAGAATGAGCTACCACCTGTATTGCTTTACAGTGTACTCAAACTATAGCAACTCTCTCAAACATATTCTAATAGTGTGTAACAACACTACTGGTCTCACTAAATAGTCTTCCAATAAAAATCAAGATTTCCCAAAAAGGTCTCACTTTCATGTATCTGCAATACAGGCCTGAGAGTAAACAACTAAAACTGGCTTACCTAAAACCATTGAGTGTTTCAAAAAACAGTCCCCAATTCACGTTAAATCAAGGCTAGAACCCACGTATTTTCGGTGGAGAGCCAGGCTTCGGCCATGGGGCGCTACTGTAGAACAGATGTGTTCTGGCTTGATAAAACGGTCCATACGGAAAGGCAGCAAATTCTGAGGGGCTCAAAATGCCCCTCAGAATGAGCTACCACCTGTGTTGCTTTACAGTGTACTCAAACTATAGCATCTCTCTCAAACATATTCTGATAGTGTGAAACCACACTACTGGTCTCACTAAATAGTCTTCCAATAAAAATCAAGATTTCCCAAAAAGGTCTCACTTTCATGTATCTGCAATACAGGCCTGAGAGTAAACAACTAAGACTGGCTTACCTAAAAACATTGAGTGTTTCAAAAAACAGTCCTCAATTCACGTTAAATCCAGGCTAGAACCCACTTAGTTTCGGTGGAGAGTCAGGCTTCGGCCATGGGACGCTACTGTAGAACAGATGTGTTCTGGCTTGATAAAACGGTCCATATGGAAAGGCAGCAAATTCTGAGGGGCTCAAAATGCCCCTCAGAATGAGCTACCACCTGTATTGCTTTACAGTGTACTCAAACTATAGCAACTCTCTCAAACATATTCTGATAGTGTGAAACCACCCTATTGGCCTCACAAAATAGTCTTCCAATAAAAATCAAGATTTTCCCATAAAGGTCTCACTTTCATGTATCTGCAATACAGGCCTGAGAGTAAACAACTAAGACTGGCTTACCTAAAACCATTGAGTGTTTCAAAAAACAGTCCCCAATTCACGTTAAATCCAGGCTAGAACCCACTTATTTTTGGTGGAGAGCCAGGCTTCGGCCATGGGACGCTACTGTAGAACAGATGTGTTCTGGCTTGATAAAGCGGTCCATATGGAAAGGCAGCAAATTCTGAGGGGCTCAAAATGCCCCTCAGAATGAGCTACCACCTGTATTGCTTTACAGTGTACTTAAACTATAGCAACTCTCTCAAACATATTCTGATAGTGTGAAACCACACTACTGGTCTCACTAAATAGTCTTCCAATAAAAATCAAGATTTCCCAAAAAGGTCTCACTTTCATGTATCTGCAATACAGGCCTGAGAGTAAACAACTAAGACTGGCTTACCTAAAACGATTGAAAGTTTCAAAAAACAGTCCCCAATTCACGTTAAATCCAGGCTAGAACCCACTTATTTTCGGTGGAGAGCCAGGCTTCAGCCATGGGACGCTACTGTAGAACAGATGTGTTCTGGCTTGATAAAACGGTCCATATGGAAAGGCAGCAAATTCTGAGGGGATCAAAATGCCCCTCAGAATGAGCTACCACCTGTATTGCTTTACAGTGTACTCAAACTATAGCAACTCTCTCAAACATATTCTGATAGTGTGAAACCACACTAATGGTCTCACTGAATAGTCTTCCAATAAAAATCAAGATTTCCCAAAAAGGTCTCACTTTCATGTATCTGCAATACAGGCCTGAGAGTAAACAACTAAGACTGGCTTACCTAAAATCATTGAGTGTTTCAAAAAACTGTCCCCAATTCACGTTAAATCAAGGCTAGAACCCACTTATTTTCGGTGGAGAGCCAGGCTTCGGCCATGGGATGCTACTGTAGAACAGATGTGTTCTGGCTTGATAAAACGGTCCATATGGAAAGGCAGCAAATTCTGAGGGGCTCAAATTGCCCCTCAGAATGAGCAACCACCTGTATTGCTTTACAGTGTACTCAAACTATAGCAACTCTCTCAAACATATTCTGATAGTGTGATACCACACTACTGGTCTCACTGAATAGTCTTCCAATAAAAATCAAGATTTCCCAAAAAGGTCTCACTTTCATGTATCTGCAATACAGGCCTGAGAGTAAACAACTAAGACTGGCTTACCTAAAACCATTGAGTGTTTCAAAAAACAGTCCCCAATTCACGTTAAATCCAGGATAGAACCCACTTATTTTCGGTGGAGAGCCAGGCTTCGGCCATGGGACGCTACTGTAGAACAGATGTGTTCCTACTTGATAAAACGGTCCATATGGAAAGGCAGCAAATTCTGAGGGGCTCAAATTGCCCCTCAGAATGAGCTACCACCTGTATTGCTTTACAGTGTACTCAAACTATAGCAACTCTCTCAAACATATTCTGATAGTGTGAAACCACCCTATTGGCCTCACAAAATAGTCTTCCAATAAAAATCAAGATTTTCCCAAAAAGGTCTCACTTTCATGTATCTGCAATACAGGCCTGAGAGTAAACAACTAAGACTGGCTTACCTAAAACCATTGAGTGTTTCAAAAAACAGTCCCGAATTCACATTAAATCCAGGCTAGAACCCACTTATTTTCAGTGGAGAGCCAGGCTTCCGCCATGGGACGCTACTGTAGAACAGATGTGTTCTGGCTTGATAAAACGGTCCATATGGAAAGGCAGCAAATTCTGAGGGGCTCAAAATGCCCCTCAGAATGAGCTACCACCTGTATTGCTTTACAGTGTACTCAAACTATAGCAACTCTCTCAAACATATTCTGATAGTGTGAAACCACCCTATTGGCCTCAAAAAATAGTCTTCCAATAAAAATCAAGATTTTCCCAAAAAGGTCTCACTTTCATGTATCTGCAATACAGGCCTGAGAGTAAACAACTAAGACTGGCTTACCTAAAACCATTGAGTGTTTCAAAAAAACAGTCCCCAATTCAAGTTAAATCCAGGTTAGAACCCACTTATTTTCAGTAGAGAGCCAGGCTTTGGCCATGGGACGCTACTGTAGAACAGATGTATTCTGGCTTGATAAAACGGTCCATATGGAAAGGCAGCAAATTCTGAGGGGCTCAAAATGCCCCTCAGAATGAGCTACCACCTGTGTTGCTTTACAGTGTACTCAAACTATAGCAACTCTCTCAAACATATTCTGATAGAGTGAAACCACACTACTGGTCTCACTGAATAGTCTTCCAATAAAAATCAAGATTTCCCAAAAAGGTCTCACTTTCATGTATCTGCAATACAGGCCTGAGAGTAAACAACTAAGACTGGCTTACCTAAAACCATTGAGTGTTTCAAAAAACAGTCCTCAATTCACGTTAAATCCAGGCTAGAACCCACTTAGTTTCGGTGGAGAGTCAGGCTTCGGCCATGGGACGCTACTGTAGAACAGATGTGTTCTGGCTTGATAAAACGGTCCATATGGAAAGGCAGCAAATTCTGAGGGGCTCAAAATGCCCCTCAGAATGAGCTACCACCTGTATTGCTTTACAGTGTACTCAAACTATAGCAACTCTCTCAAACATATTCTGATAGTGTGAAACCACCCTATTGGCCTCACAAAATAGTCTTCCAATAAAAATCAAGATTTTCCCATAAAGGTCTCACTTTCATGTATCTGCAATACAGGCCTGAGAGTAAACAACTAAGACTGGCTTACCTAAAACCATTGAGTGTTTCAAAAAACAGTCCCCAATTCACGTTAAATCCAGGCTAGAACCCACTTATTTTTGGTGGAGAGCCAGGCTTCGGCCATGGGACGCTACTGTAGAACAGATGTGTTCTGGCTTGATAAAGCGGTCCATATGGAAAGGCAGCAAATTCTGAGGGGCTCAAAATGCCCCTCAGAATGAGCTACCACCTGTATTGCTTTACAGTGTACTTAAACTATAGCAACTCTCTCAAACATATTCTGATAGTGTGAAACCACACTACTGGTCTCACTAAATAGTCTTCCAATAAAAATCAAGGTTTCCCAAAAAGGTCTCACTTTCATGTATCTGCAATACAGGCCTGAGAGTAAACAACTAAGACTGGCTTACCTAAAACCATTGAGTGTTTCAAAAAACAGTCCCCAATTCACGTTAAATCCAGGCTAGAACCCACCTATTTTCGGTGGAGAGCCAGGCTTCAGCCATGGGACGCTACTGTAGAACAGATGTGTTCTGGCTTGATAAAACGGTCCATATGGAAAGGCAGCAAATTCTGAGGGGATCAAAATGCCCCTCAGAATGAGCTACCACCTGTATTGCTTTACAGTGTACTCAAACTATAGCAACTCTCTCAAACATATTCTGATAGTGTGAAACCACACTAATGGTCTCACTGAATAGTCTTCCAATAAAAATCAAGATTTCCCAAAAAGGTCTCACTTTCATGTATCTGCAATACAGGCCTGAGAGTAAACAACTAAGACTGGCTTACCTAAAACCATTGAGTGTTTCAAAAAACAGTCCCCAATTCACGTTAAATCCAGGCTAGAACCCACTTATTTTTGGTGGAGAGCCAGGCTTCGGCCATGGGATGCTACTGTAGAAGAGATGTGTTCTGGCTTGATAAAACGGTCCATATGGAAAGGCAGCAAATTCTGAGGGGCTCAAATTGCCCCTCAGAATGAGCTACCACCTGTATTGCTTTACAGTGTACTCAAACTATAGCAACTCTCTCAAACATATTCTGATAGTGTGAAACCACCCTATTGGCCTCACAAAATAGTCTTCCAATAAAAATCAAGATTTTCCCAAAAAGGTCTCACTTTCATGTATCTGCAATACAGGCCTGAGAGTAAACAACTAAGACTGGCTTACCTAAAACCATTGAGTGTTTCAAAAAACAGTCCTCAATTCACGTTAAATCAAGGCTAGAACCCACTTATTTTCGGTGGATAGCCAGGCTTCGGCCATGGGACGCTACTGTAGAACAGAAGTGTTCTGGCTTGATAAAACGGTGCATATGGAAAGGCAGCAAATTCTGAGGGGCTCAAAATGCCCCTCAGAATGAGCTACCACCTGTGTTGCTTTACAGTGTACTCAAACTATAGCAACTCTCTCAAACATATTCTGATAGAGTGAAACCACACTACTGGTCTCACTGAATAGTCTTCCAATAAAAATCAAGATTTCCCAAAAAGGTCTCACTTTCATGTATCTGCAATACAGGCCTGAGAGTAAACAACTAAGACTGGCTTACCTAAAACCATTGAGTTTTTTAAAAAACAGTCCCCAATTCATGTTAAATCTAGGCTAGAACCCACTTTGTTTCGGTGGAGAGCCAGGCTTCGGCCATGGGATGCTACTGTAGAACAGATGTGTTCTGGCTTGATAAAACGGTCCATATGGAAAGGCAGCAAATTCTGAGGGGCTCAGAATGCCCCTCAGAATGAGCTACCACCTGTATTGCTTTACAGTGTACTCAAACTATAGCAACTCTCTCAAACATATTCTGATAGTGTGAAACCACCCTATTGGCCTCACAAAATAGTCTTCCAATAAAAATCAAGATTTTCCCATAAAGGTCTCACTTTCATGTATCTGCAATACAGGCCTGAGAGTAAACAACTAAGACTGGCTTACCTAAAACCATTGAGTTTTTCAAAAAACAGTCCCCAATTCACGTTAAATCCAGGCTAGAACCCACTTATTTTTGGTGGAAAGCCAGGCTTCGGCCATGGGACGCTACTGTAGAACAGATGTGTTCTGGCTTGATAAAGCGGTCCATTTGGAAAGGCAGCAAATTCTGAGGGGCTCAAAATGCCCCTCAGAATGAGCTACCACCTGTGTTGCTTTACAGTGTACTCAAACTATAGCAACTCTCTCAAACATATTCTGATAGAGTGAAACCACACCACTGGTCTCACTAAATAGTCTTCCAATAAAAATCAAGATTTCCCAAAAAGGTCTCACTTTCATGTATCTGCAATACAGGCCTGAGAGTAAACAACTAAGACTGGCTTACCTAAAACCATTGAGTGTTTCAAAAAACAGTCCCCAATTCACGTTAAATCCAGGCTAGAACCCACTTATTTTTGGTGGAGAGCCAGGCTTCGGCCATGGGACGCTACTGTAGAACAGATGTGTTCTGGCTTGATAAAACGGTGCATATGGAAAGGCAGCAAATTATGAGGGGCTCAAAATGCCCCTCAGAATGAGCTACCACCTGTGTTGCTTTACAGTGTACTCAAACTATAGCAACTCTCTCAAACATATTCTGATAGTGTGAAACCACACTACTGGTCTCACTAAATAGTCTTCCAATAAAAATCAAGATTTCCCAAAAAGGTCTCACTTTCATGTATCTGCAATACAGGCCTGAGAGTAAACAACTAAGACTGGCTTACCTAAAACGATTGAAAGTTTCAAAAAACAGTCCCCAATTCACGTTAAATCCAGGCTAGAACCCACTTATTTTCGGTGGAGAGCCAGGCTTCAGCCATGGGACACTACTGTAGAACAGATGTGTTCTGGCTTGATAAAACGGTCCATATGGAAAGGCAGCAAATTCTGAGGGGATCAAAATGCCCCTCAGAATGAGCTACCACCTGTATTGCTTTACAGTGTACTCAAACTATAGCAACTCTCTCAAACATATTCTGATAGTGTGAAACCACACTAATGGTCTCACTGAATAGTCTTCCAATAAAAATCAAGATTTCCCAAAAAGGTCTCACTTTCATGTATCTGCAATACAGGCCTGAGAGTAAACAACTAAGACTGGCTTACCTAAAACCATTGAGTGTTTCAAAAAACTGTCCCCAATTCACGTTAAATCAAGGCTAGAACCCACTTATTTTCGGTGGAGAGCCAGGCTTCGGCCATGGGATGCTACTGTAGAACAGATGTGTTCTGGCTTGATAAAACGGTCCATATGGAAAGGCAGCAAATTCTGAGGGGCTCAAATTGCCCCTCAGAATGAGCAACCACCTGTATTGCTTTACAGTGTACTCAAACTATAGCAACTCTCTCAAACATATTCTGATAGTGTGATACCACACTACTGGTCTCACTGAATAGTCTTCCAATAAAAATCAAGATTTCCCAAAAAGGTCTCACTTTCATGTATCTGCAATACAGGCCTGAGAGTAAACAACTAAGACTGGCTTACCTAAAACCATTGAGTGTTTCAAAAAACAGTCCCCAATTCACGTTAAATCCAGGCTAGAACCCACTTATTTTCGGTGGAAAGCCAGGCTTCGGCCATGGGATGCTACTGTAGAACAGATGTGTTCTGGCTTGATAAAACGGTCCATATGGAAAGGCAGCAAATTCTGAGGGGCTCAAATTGCCCCTCAGAATGAGCTACCACCTGTATTGCTTTACAGTGTACTCAAACTATAGCAACTCTCTCAAACATATTCTGATAGTGTGATACCACACTACTGGTCTCACTAAATAGTCTTCCAATAAAAATCAAGATTTCCCAAAAAGGTCTCACTTTCATGTATCTGCAATACAGGCCTGAGAGTAAACAACTAAGACTGGCTTACCTAAAACCATTGAGTGTTTCAAAAAACAGTCCCCAATTCACGTTAAATACAGGCTAGAACCCACTTATTTTCGGTGGAGAGCCAGGCTTCAGCCATGGGACGCTACTGTAGAACAGATGTGTTCTGGCTTGATAAAACGGTCCATATGGTAAGGCAGCAAATTCTGAGGGGATCAAAATGCCCCTCAGAATGAGCTACCACCTGTATTGCTTTACAGTGTACTCAAACTATAGCAACTCTCTCAAACATATTCTGATAGTGTGAAACCACACTAATGGTCTCACTGAATAGTCTTCCAATAAAAATCAAGATTTCCCAAAAAGGTCTCACTTTCATGTATCTGCAATACAGGCCTGAGAGTAAACAACTAAGACTGGCTTACCTAAAACCATTGAGTGTTTCAAAAAACAGTCCCCAATTCACGTTAAATCAAGGCTAGAACCCACTTATTTTCGGTGGAGAGCCAGGCTTCGGCCATGGGATGCTACTGTAGAACAGATGTGTTCTGGCTTGATAAAACGGTCCATATGGAAAGGCAGCAAATTCTGAGGGGCTCAAATTGCCCCTCAGAATGAGCAACAACCTGTATTGCTTTACAGTGTACTCAAACTATAGCAACTCTCTCAAACATATTCTGATAGTGTGATACCACACTACTGGTCTCACTGAATAGTCTTCCAATAAAAATCAAGATTTCCCAAAAAGGTCTCACTTTCATGTATCTGCAATACAGGCCTGAGAGTAAACAACTAAGACTGGCTTACCTAAAACCATTGAGTGTTTCAAAAAACAGTCCCCAATTCACGTTAAATCCAGGCTAGAACCCACCTATTTTCGGTGGAGAGCCAGGCTTCGGCCATGGGATGCTACTGTAGAACAGATGTGTTCTGGCTTGATAAAACGGTCCATATGGAAAGGCAGCAAATTCTGAGGGGCTCAAATTGCCCCTCAGAATGAGCTACAACCTGTATTGCTTTACAGTGTACTCAAACTATAGCAACTCTCTCAAACATATTCTGATAGTGTGATACCACACTACTGGTCTCACTGAATAGTCTTCCAATAAAAATCAAGATTTCCCAAAAAGGTCTCACTTTCATGTATCTGCAATACAGGCCTGAGAGTAAACAACTAAAACTGGCTTACCTAAAACCATTGAGTGTTTCAAAAAATAGTTCCCAATTCACGTTAAATCAAGGCTAGAACCCACTTATTTTCGGTGGAGAGCAAGGCTTCGGCCATGGGACGCTACTGTAGAACAGATGTGTTCTGGCTTGATAATACGGTCCATATGGAAAGGCAGCAAATTCTGAGGGGCTCAAAATGCCCCTCATAATGAGCTACCACCTGTGTTGCTTTACAGTGTACTCAAACTATAGCAACTCTCTCAAACATATTCTGATAGTGTGAAACCACACTACTGGTCTCACTAAATAGTCTTCCAATAAAAATCAAGATTTCCCAAAAAGGTCTCACTTTCATGTATCTGCAATACAGGCCTGAGAGTAAACAACTAAGACTGGCTTACCTAAAACCATTGAGTGTTTCAAAAAACAGTCCCCAATTCACGTTAAATCCAGGATAGAACCCACTTATTTTCGGTGGAGAGCCAGGCTTCGGCCATGGGACGCTACTGTAGAACAGATGTGTTCCTACTTGATAAAACGGTCCATATGGAAAGGCAGCAAATTCTGAGGGGCTCAAATTGCCCCTCAGAATGAGCTACCACCTGTATTGCTTTACAGTGTACTCAAACTATAGCAACTCTCTCAAACATATTCTGATAGTGTGAAACCACCCTATTGGCCTCACAAAATAGTCTTCCAATAAAAATCAAGATTTTCCCAAAAAGGTCTCACTTTCATGTATCTGCAATACAGGCCTGAGAGTAAACAACTAAGACTGGCTTACCTAAAACCATTGAGTGTTTCAAAAAACAGTCCTCAATTCACGTTAAATCAAGGCTAGAACCCACTTATTTTCGGTGGATAGCCAGGCTTCGGCCATGGGACGCTACTGTAGAACAGATGTGTTCTGGCTTGATAAAACGGTGCATATGGAAAGGCAGCAAATTCTGAGGGGCTCAAAATGCCCCTCAGAATGAGCTACCACCTGTGTTGCTTTACAGTGTACTCAAACTATAGCAACTCTCTCAAACATATTCTGATAGAGTGAAACCACACTACGGGTCTCACTGAATAGTCTTCCAATAAAAATCAAGATTTCCCAAAAAGGTCTCACTTTCATGTATCTGCAATACAGGCCTGAGAGTAAACAACTAAGACTGGCTTACCTAAAACCATTGAGTTTTTTAAAAAACAGTCCCCAATTCATGTTAAATCTAGGCTAGAACCCACTTTGTTTCGGTGGAGAGCCAGGCTTCGGCCATGGGATGCTACTGTAGAACAGATGTGTTCTGGCTTGATAAAACGGTCCATATGGAAAGGCAGCAAATTCTGAGGGGCTCAGAATGCCCCTCAGAATGAGCTACCACCTGTGTTGCTTTACAGTGTATTCAAACTATAGCAACTCTCTCAAACATATTCTGATAGAGTGAAACCACACCACTGGTCTCACTAAATAGTCTTCCAATAAAAATCAAGATTTCCCAAAAAGGTCTCACTTTCATGTATCTGCAATACAGGCCTGAGAGTAAACAACTAAGACTGGCTTACCTAAAACCATTGAGTGTTTCAAAAAACAGTCCCCAATTCACGTTAAATCCAGGCTAGAACCCACTTAATTTTGGTGGAGAGCCAGGCTTCGGCCATGGGACGCTACTGTAGAACAGATGTGTTCTGGCTTGATAAAACGGTCCATATGGAAAGGCAGCAAATTCTGAGGGGCTCAAAATGCCCCTCAGAATGAGCTACCACCTGTATTGCTTTACAGTGTACTCAAACTATAGCAACTCTCTCAAACATATTCTAATAGTGTGTAACAACACTACTGGTCTCACTAAATAGTCTTCCAATAAAAATCAAGATTTCCCAAAAAGGTCTCACTTTCATGTATCTGCAATACAGGCCTGAGAGTAAACAACTAAAACTGGCTTACCTAAAACCATTGAGTGTTTCAAAAAACAGTCCCCAATTCACGTTAAATCAAGGCTAGAACCCACGTATTTTCGGTGGAGAGCCAGGCTTCGGCCATGGGGCGCTACTGTAGAACAGATGTGTTCTGGCTTGATAAAACGGTCCATACGGAAAGGCAGCAAATTCTGAGGGGCTCAAAATGCCCCTCAGAATGAGCTACCACCTGTGTTGCTTTACAGTGTACTCAAACTATAGCATCTCTCTCAAACATATTCTGATAGTGTGAAACCACACTACTGGTCTCACTAAATAGTCTTCCAATAAAAATCAAGATTTCCCAAAAAGGTCTCACTTTCATGTATCTGCAATACAGGCCTGAGAGTAAACAACTAAGACTGGCTTACCTAAAAACATTGAGTGTTTCAAAAAACAGTCCTCAATTCACGTTAAATCCAGGCTAGAACCCACTTAGTTTCGGTGGAGAGTCAGGCTTCGGCCATGGGACGCTACTGTAGAACAGATGTGTTCTGGCTTGATAAAACGGTCCATATGGAAAGGCAGCAAATTCTGAGGGGCTCAAAATGCCCCTCAGAATGAGCTACCACCTGTATTGCTTTACAGTGTACTCAAACTATAGCAACTCTCTCAAACATATTCTGATAGTGTGAAACCACCCTATTGGCCTCACAAAATAGTCTTCCAATAAAAATCAAGATTTTCCCATAAAGGTCTCACTTTCATGTATCTGCAATACAGGCCTGAGAGTAAACAACTAAGACTGGCTTACCTAAAACCATTGAGTGTTTCAAAAAACAGTCCCCAATTCACGTTAAATCCAGGCTAGAACCCACTTATTTTTGGTGGAGAGCCAGGCTTCGGCCATGGGACGCTACTGTAGAACAGATGTGTTCTGGCTTGATAAAGCGGTCCATATGGAAAGGCAGCAAATTCTGAGGAGCTCAAAATGCCTCTCAGAATGAGCTACCACCTGTATTGCTTTACAGTGTACTTAAACTATAGCAACTCTCTCAAACATATTCTGATAGTGTGAAACCACACTACTGGTCTCACTAAATAGTCTTCCAATAAAAATCAAGATTTCCCAAAAAGGTCTCACTTTCATGTATCTGCAATACAGGCCTGAGAGTAAACAACTAAGACTGGCTTACCTAAAACGATTGAAAGTTTCAAAAAACAGTCCCCAATTCACGTTAAATCCAGGATAGAACCCACTTATTTTCGGTGGAGAGCCAGGCTTCAGCCATGGGACGCTACTGTAGAACAGATGTGTTCTGGCTTGATAAAACGGTCCATATGGAAAGGCAGCAAATTCTGAGGGGATCAAAATGCCCCTCAGAATGAGCTACCACCTGTATTGCTTTACAGTGTACTCAAACTATAGCAACTCTCTCAAACATATTCTGATAGTGTGAAACCACACTAATGGTCTCACTGAATAGTCTTCCAATAAAAATCAAGATTTCCCAAAAAGGTCTCACTTTCATGTATCTGCAATACAGGCCTGAGAGTAAACAACTAAGACTGGCTTACCTAAAACCATTGAGTGTTTCAAAAAACTGTCCCCAATTCACGTTAAATCAAGGCTAGAACCCACTTATTTTCGGTGGAGAGCCAGGCTTCGGCCATGGGATGCTACTGTAGAACAGATGTGTTCTGGCTTGATAAAACGGTCCATATGGAAAGGCAGCAAATTCTGAGGGGCTCAAATTGCCCCTCAGAATGAGCAACCACCTGTATTGCTTTACAGTGTACTCAAACTATAGCAACTCTCTCAAACATATTCTGATAGTGTGATACCACACTACTGGTCTCACTGAATAGTCTTCCAATAAAAATCAAGATTTCCCAAAAAGGTCTCACTTTCATGTATCTGCAATACAGGCCTGAGAGTAAACAACTAAGACTGGCTTACCTAAAACCATTGAGTGTTTCAAAAAACAGTCCCCAATTCACGTTAAATCCAGGATAGAACCCACTTATTTTCGGTGGAGAGCCAGGCTTCGGCCATGGGACGCTACTGTAGAACAGATGTGTTCCTACTTGATAAAACGGTCCATATGGAAAGGCAGCAAATTCTGAGGGGCTCAAATTGCCCCTCAGAATGAGCTACCACCTGTATTGCTTTACAGTGTACTCAAACTATAGCAACTCTCTCAAACATATTCTGATAGTGTGAAACCACCCTATTGGCCTCACAAAATAGTCTTCCAATAAAAATCAAGATTTTCCCAAAAAGGTCTCACTTTCATGTATCTGCAATACAGGCCTGAGAGTAAACAACTAAGACTGGCTTACCTAAAACCATTGAGTGTTTCAAAAAACAGTCCCGAATTCACATTAAATCCAGGCTAGAACCCACTTATTTTCAGTGGAGAGGCAGGCTTCCGCCATGGGACGCTACTGTAGAACAGATGTGTTCTGGCTTGATAAAACGGTCCATATGGAAAGGCAGCAAATTCTGAGGGGCTCAAAATGCCCCTCAGAATGAGCTACCACCTGTATTGCTTTACAGTGTACTCAAACTATAGCAACTCTCTCAAACATATTCTGATAGTGTGAAACCACCCTATTGGCCTCAAAAAATAGTCTTCCAATAAAAATCAAGATTTTCCCAAAAAGGTCTCACTTTCATGTATCTGCAATACAGGCCTGAGAGTAAACAACTAAGACTGGCTTACCTAAAACCATTGAGTGTTTCAAAAAAACAGTCCCCAATTCAAGTTAAATCCAGGTTAGAACCCACTTATTTTCAGTAGAGAGCCAGGCTTTGGCCATGGGACGCTACTGTAGAACAGATGTATTCTGGCTTGATAAAACGGTCCATATGGAAAGGCAGCAAATTCTGAGGGGCTCAAAATGCCCCTCAGAATGAGCTACCACCTGTGTTGCTTTACAGTGTACTCAAACTATAGCAACTCTCTCAAACATATTCTGATAGAGTGAAACCACACTACTGGTCTCACTGAATAGTCTTCCAATAAAAATCAAGATTTCCCAAAAAGGTCTCACTTTCATGTATCTGCAATACAGGCCTGAGAGTAAACAACTAAGACTGGCTTACCTAAAACCATTGAGTGTTTCAAAAAACAGTCCTCAATTCACGTTAAATCCAGGCTAGAACCCACTTAGTTTCGGTGGAGAGTCAGGCTTCGGCCATGGGACGCTACTGTAGAACAGATGTGTTCTGGCTTGATAAAACGGTCCATATGGAAAGGCAGCAAATTCTGAGGGGCTCAAAATGCCCCTCAGAATGAGCTACCACCTGTATTGCTTTACAGTGTACTCAAACTATAGCAACTCTCTCAAACATATTCTGATAGTGTGAAACCACCCTATTGGCCTCACAAAATAGTCTTCCAATAAAAATCAAGATTTTCCCATAAAGGTCTCACTTTCATGTATCTGCAATACAGGCCTGAGAGTAAACAACTAAGACTGGCTTACCTAAAACCATTGAGTGTTTCAAAAAACAGTCCCCAATTCACGTTAAATCCAGGCTAGAACCCACTTATTTTTGGTGGAGAGCCAGGCTTCGGCCATGGGACGCTACTGTAGAACAGATGTGTTCTGGCTTGATAAAGCGGTCCATATGGAAAGGCAGCAAATTCTGAGGGGCTCAAAATGCCCCTCAGAATGAGCTACCACCTGTATTGCTTTACAGTGTACTTAAACTATAGCAACTCTCTCAAACATATTCTGATAGTGTGAAACCACACTACTGGTCTCACTAAATAGTCTTCCAATAAAAATCAAGGTTTCCCAAAAAGGTCTCACTTTCATGTATCTGCAATACAGGCCTGAGAGTAAACAACTAAGACTGGCTTACCTAAAACCATTGAGTGTTTCAAAAAACAGTCCCCAATTCACGTTAAATCCAGGCTAGAACCCACCTATTTTCGGTGGAGAGCCAGGCTTCAGCCATGGGACGCTACTGTAGAACAGATGTGTTCTGGCTTGATAAAACGGTCCATATGGAAAGGCAGCAAATTCTGAGGGGATCAAAATGCCCCTCAGAATGAGCTACCACCTGTATTGCTTTACAGTGTACTCAAACTATAGCAACTCTCTCAAACATATTCTGATAGTGTGAAACCACACTAATGGTCTCACTGAATAGTCTTCCAATAAAAATCAAGATTTCCCAAAAAGGTCTCACTTTCATGTATCTGCAATACAGGCCTGAGAGTAAACAACTAAGACTGGCTTACCTAAAACCATTGAGTGTTTCAAAAAACAGTCCCCAATTCACGTTAAATCCAGGCTAGAACCCACTTATTTTTGGTGGAGAGCCAGGCTTCGGCCATGGGATGCTACTGTAGAAGAGATGTGTTCTGGCTTGATAAAACGGTCCATATGGAAAGGCAGCAAATTCTGAGGGGCTCAAATTGCCCCTCAGAATGAGCTACCACCTGTATTGCTTTACAGTGTACTCAAACTATAGCAACTCTCTCAAACATATTCTGATAGTGTGAAACCACCCTATTGGCCTCACAAAATAGTCTTCCAATAAAAATCAAGATTTTCCCAAAAAGGTCTCACTTTCATGTATCTGCAATACAGGCCTGAGAGTAAACAACTAAGACTGGCTTACCTAAAACCATTGAGTGTTTCAAAAAACAGTCCTCAATTCACGTTAAATCAAGGCTAGAACCCACTTATTTTCGGTGGATAGCCAGGCTTCGGCCATGGGACGCTACTGTAGAACAGAAGTGTTCTGGCTTGATAAAACGGTGCATATGGAAAGGCAGCAAATTCTGAGGGGCTCAAAATGCCCCTCAGAATGAGCTACCACCTGTGTTGCTTTACAGTGTACTCAAACTATAGCAACTCTCTCAAACATATTCTGATAGAGTGAAACCACACTACTGGTCTCACTGAATAGTCTTCCAATAAAAATCAAGATTTCCCAAAAAGGTCTCACTTTCATGTATCTGCAATACAGGCCTGAGAGTAAACAACTAAGACTGGCTTACCTAAAACCATTGAGTTTTTTAAAAAACAGTCCCCAATTCATGTTAAATCTAGGCTAGAACCCACTTTGTTTCGGTGGAGAGCCAGGCTTCGGCCATGGGATGCTACTGTAGAACAGATGTGTTCTGGCTTGATAAAACGGTCCATATGGAAAGGCAGCAAATTCTGAGGGGCTCAGAATGCCCCTCAGAATGAGCTACCACCTGTATTGCTTTACAGTGTACTCAAACTATAGCAACTCTCTCAAACATATTCTGATAGCGTGAAACCACCCTATTGGCCTCACAAAATAGTCTTCCAATAAAAATCAAGATTTTCCCATAAAGGTCTCACTTTCATGTATCTGCAATACAGGCCTGAGAGTAAACAACTAAGACTGGCTTACCTAAAACCATTGAGTTTTTCAAAAAACAGTCCCCAATTCACGTTAAATCCAGGCTAGAACCCACTTATTTTTGGTGGAAAGCCAGGCTTCGGCCATGGGACGCTACTGTAGAACAGATGTGTTCTGGCTTGATAAAGCGGTCCATTTGGAAAGGCAGCAAATTCTGAGGGGCTCAAAATGACCCTCAGAATGAGCTACCACCTGTGTTGCTTTACAGTGTACTCAAACTATAGCAACTCTCTCAAACATATTCTGATAGAGTGAAACCACACCACTGGTCTCACTAAATAGTCTTCCAATAAAAATCAAGATTTCCCAAAAAGGTCTCACTTTCATGTATCTGCAATACAGGCCTGAGAGTAAACAACTAAGACTGGCTTACCTAAAACCATTGAGTGTTTCAAAAAACAGTCCCCAATTCACGTTAAATCCAGGCTAGAACCCACTTATTTTTGGTGGAGAGCCAGGCTTCGGCCATGGGACGCTACTGTAGAACAGATGTGTTCTGGCTTGATAAAACGGTGCATATGGAAAGGCAGCAAATTATGAGGGGCTCAAAATGCCCCTCAGAATGAGCTACCACCTGTGTTGCTTTACAGTGTACTCAAACTATAGCAACTCTCTCAAACATATTCTGATAGTGTGAAACCACACTACTGGTCTCACTAAATAGTCTTCCAATAAAAATCAAGATTTCCCAAAAAGGTCTCACTTTCATGTATCTGCAATACAGGCCTGAGAGTAAACAACTAAGACTGGCTTACCTAAAACCATTGAGTGTTTCAAAAAACAGTCCTCAATTCACGTTAAATCCAGGCTAGAACCCACTTTGTTTCGGTGGAGAGCCAGGCTTCGGCCATGGGACGCTACTGTAGAACAGATGTGTTCTGGCTTGATAAAACGGTCCATATGGAAAGGCAGCAAATTCTGAGGGGCTCAAAATGCCCCTCAGAATGAGCTACCACCTGTATTGCTTTACAGTGTACTCAAACTATAGCAACTCTCTCAAACATATTCTAATAGTGTGTAACAACACTACTGGTCTCACTAAATAGTCTTCCAATAAAAATCAAGATTTCCCAAAAAGGTCTCACTTTCATGTATCTGCAATACAGGCCTGAGAGTAAACAACTAAAACTGGCTTACCTAAAACCATTGAGTGTTTCAAAAAACAGTCCCCAATTCACGTTAAATCAAGGCTAGAACCCACGTATTTTCGGTGGAGAGCCAGGCTTCGGCCATGGGGCGCTACTGTAGAACAGATGTGTTCTGGCTTGATAAAACGGTCCATACGGAAAGGCAGCAAATTCTGAGGGGCTCAAAATGCCCCTCAGAATGAGCTACCACCTGTGTTGCTTTACAGTGTACTCAAACTATAGCAACTCTCTCAAACATATTCTGATAGTGTGAAACCACACTACTGGTCTCAATAAATAGTCTTCCAATAAAAATCAAGATTTCCCAAAAAGGTCTCACTTTCATGTATCTGCAATACAGGCCTGAGAGTAAACAACTAAGACTGGCTTACCTAAAAACATTGAGTGTTTCAAAAAACAGTCCTCAATTCACGTTAAATCCAGGCTAGAACCCACTTAGTTTCGGTGGAGAGTCAGGCTTCGGCCATGGGACGCTACTGTAGAACAGATGTGTTCTGGCTTGATAAAACGGTCCATATGGAAAGGCAGCAAATTCTGAGGGGCTCAAAATGCCCCTCAGAATGAGCTACCACCTGTATTGCTTTACAGTGTACTCAAACTATAGCAACTCTCTCAAACATATTCTGATAGTGTGAAACCACCCTATTGGCCTCACAAAATAGTCTTCCAATAAAAATCAAGATTTTCCTATAAAGGTCTCACTTTCATGTATCTGCAATACAGGCCTGAGAGTAAACAACTAAGACTGGCTTACCTAAAACCATTGAGTGTTTCAAAAAACAGTCCCCAATTCACGTTAAATCCAGGCTAGAACCCACTTATTTTTGGTGGAGAGCCAGGCTTCGGCCATGGGACGCTACTGTAGAACAGATGTGTTCTGGCTTGATAAAGCGGTCCATATGGAAAGGCAGCAAATTCTGAGGGGTTAAAAATGCCCCTCAGAATGAGCTACCACCTGTATTGCTTTACAGTGTACTTAAACTATAGCAACTCTCTCAAACATATTCTGATAGTGTGAAACCACACTACTGGTCTCACTAAATAGTCTTCCAATAAAAATCAAGATTTCCCAAAAAGGTCTCAATTTCATGTATCTGCAATACAGGCCTGAGAGTAAACAACTAAGACTGGCTTACCTAAAACCATTGAAAGTTTCAAAAAACAGTCCCCAATTCACGTTAAATCCAGGATAGAACCCACTTATTTTCGGTGGAGAGCCAGGCTTCAGCCATGGGACGCTACTGTAGAACAGATGTGTTCTGGCTTGATAAAACGGTCCATATGGAAAGGCAGCAAATTCTGAGGGGATCAAAATGCCCCTCAGAATGAGCTACCACCTGTATTGCTTTACAGTGTACTCAAACTATAGCAACTCTCTCAAACATATTCTGATAGTGTGAAACCACACTAATGGTCTCACTGAATAGTCTTCCAATAAAAATCAAGATTTCCCAAAAAGGTCTCACTTTCATGTATCTGCAATACAGGCCTGAGAGTAAACAACTAAGACTGGCTTACCTAAAACCATTGAGTGTTTCAAAAAACTGTCCCCAATTCACGTTAAATCAAGGCTAGAACCCACTTATTTTCGGTGGAGAGCCAGGCTTCGGCCATGGGATGCTACTGTAGAACAGATGTGTTCTGGCTTGATAAAACGGTCCATATGGAAAGGCAGCAAATTCTGAGGGGCTCAAATTGCCCCTCAGAATGAGCAACCACCTGTATTGCTTTAGAGTGTACTCAAACTATAGCAACTCTCTCAAACATATTCTGATAGTGTGATACCACACTACTGGTCTCACTGAATAGTCTTCCAATAAAAATCAAGATTTCCCAAAAAGGTCTCACTTTCATGTATCTGCAATACAGGCCTGAGAGTAAACAACTAAGACTGGCTTACCTAAAACCATTGAGTGTTTCAAAAAACAGTCCCCAATTCACGTTAAATCCAGGCTAGAACCCACTTATTTTCGGTGGAGAGCCAGGCTTCGGCCATGGGACGCTACTGTAGAACAGATGTGTTCTGGCTTGATAATACGGTCCATATGGAAAGGCAGCAAATTCTGAGGGGCTCGAAATGCCCCTCATAATGAGCTACCACCTGTGTTGCTTTACAGTGTACTCAAACTATAGCAACTCTCTCAAACATATTCTGATAGTGTGAAACCACACCACTGGTCTCACTAAATAGTCTTCCAATAAAAATCAAGATTTCCCAAAAAGGTCTCACTTTCATGTATCTGCAATACAGGCCTGAGAGTAAACAACTAAGACTGGCTTACCTAAAACCATTGAGTGTTTCAAAAAACAGTCCTCAATTCACGTTAAATCCAGGCTAGAACCCACTTAGTTTCGGTGGAGAGTCAGGCTTCGGCCATGGGACGCTACTGTAGAACAGATGTGTTCTGGCTTGATAAAACGGTCCATATGGAAAGGCAGCAAATTCTGAGGGGCTCAAAATGCCCCTCAGAATGAGCTACCACCTGTATTGCTTTACAGTGTACTCAAACTATAGCAACTCTCTCAAACATATTCTGATAGTGTGAAACCACCCTATTGGCCTCACAAAATAGTCTTCCAATAAAAATCAAGATTTTCCCATAAAGGTCTCACTTTCATGTATCTGCAATACAGGCCTGAGAGTAAACAACTAAGACTGGCTTACCTAAAACCATTGAGTGTTTCAAAAAACAGTCCCCAATTCACGTTAAATCCAGGCTAGAACCCACTTATTTTTGGTGGAGAGCCAGGCTTCGGCCATGGGACGCTACTGTAGAACAGATGTGTTCTGGCTTGATAAAGCGGTCCATATGGAAAGGCAGCAAATTCTGAGGGGCTCAAAATGCCCCTCAGAATGAGCTACCACCTGTATTGCTTTACAGTGTACTTAAACTATAGCAACTCTCTCAAACATATTCTGATAGTGTGAAACCACACCACTGGTCTCACTAAATAGTCTTCCAATAAAAATCAAGGTTTCCCAAAAAGGTCTCACTTTCATGTATCTGCAATACAGGCCTGAGAGTAAACAACTAAGACTGGCTTACCTAAAACCATTGAGTGTTTCAAAAAACAGTCCCCAATTCACGTTAAATCCAGGCTAGAACCCACCTATTTTCGGTGGAGAGCCAGGCTTCAGCCATGGGACGCTACTGTAGAACAGATGTGTTCTGGCTTGATAAAACGGTCCATATGGAAAGGCAGCAAATTCTGAGGGGATCAAAATGCCCCTCAGAATGAGCTACCACCTGTATTGCTTTACAGTGTACTCAAACTATAGCAACTCTCTCAAACATATTCTGATAGTGTGAAACCACACTAATGGTCTCACTGAATAGTCTTCCAATAAAAATCAAGATTTCCCAAAAAGGTCTCACTTTCATGTATCTGCAATACAGGCCTGAGAGTAAACAACTAAGACTGGCTTACCTAAAACCATTGAGTGTTTCAAAAAACAGTCCCCAATTCACGTTAAATCCAGGCTAGAACCCACTTATTTTTGGTGGAGAGCCAGGCTTCGGCCATGGGATGCTACTGTAGAACAGATGTGTTCTGGCTTGATAAAACGGTCCATATGGAAAGGCAGCAAATTCTGAGGGGCTCAAATTGCCCCTCAGAATGAGCAACCACCTGTATTGCTTTACAGTGTACTCAAACTATAGCAACTCTCTCAAACATATTCTGATAGTGTGATACCACACTACTGGTCTCACTGAATAGTCTTCCAATAAAAATCAAGATTTCCCAAAAAGGTCTCACTTTCATGTATCTGCAATACAGGCCTGAGAGTAAACAACTAAGACTGGCTTACCTAAAACCATTGAGTGTTTCAAAAAACAGTCCCCAATTCACGTTAAATCCAGGCTAGAACCCACTTATTTTCGGTGGAGAGCCAGGCTTCGGCCATGGGATGCTACTGTAGAACAGATGTGTTCTGGCTTGATAAAACGGTCCATATGGAAAGGCAGCAAATTCTGAGGGGCTCAAATTGCCCCTCAGAATGAGCTACCACCTGTATTGCTTTACAGTGTACTCAAACTATAGCAACTCTCTCAAACATATTCTGATAGTGTGATACCACACTACTGGTCTCATTGAATAGTCTTCCAATAAAAATCAAGATTTCCCAAAAAGGTCTCCCTTTCATGTATCTGCAATACAGGCCTGAGAGTAAACAACTAAAACTGGCTTACCTAAAACCATTGAGTGTTTCAAAAAACAGTCCCCAATTCACGTTAAATCCAGGCTAGAACCCACTTATTTTCGGTGGAGAGCAAGGCTTCAGCCATGGGACGCTACTGTAGAACAGATGTGTTCTGGCTTGATAAAACGGTCCATATGGAAAGGCAGCAAATTCTGAGGGGCTCAAAATGCCCCTCAGAATGAGCTACCACCTGTATTGCTTTACAGTGTACTCAAACTATAGCAACTCTCTCAAACATATTCTGTTAGTGTGAAACCACCCTATTGGCCTCACAAAATAGTCTTCCAATAAAAATCAAGATTTTCCCAAAAAGGTCTCACTTTCATGTATCTGCAATACAGGCCTGAGAGTAAACAACTAAGACTGGCTTACCTAAAACCATTGAGTGTTTCAAAAAACAGTCCCCAATTCAAGTTAAATCCAGGTTAGAACCCACTTATTTTCAGTAGAGAGCCAGGCTTCGGCCATGGGACGCTACTGTAGAACAGATGTATTCTGGCTTGATAAAACGGTCCATATGGAAAGGCAGCAAATTCTGAGGGGCTCAAAATGCCCCTCAGAATGAGCTACCACCTGTGTTGCTTTACAGTGTACTCAAACTATAGCAACTCTCTCAAACATATTCTGATAGAGTGAAACCACACTACTGGTCTCACTGAATAGTCTTCCAATAAAAATCAAGATTTCCCAAAAAGGTCTCACTTTCATGTATCTGCAATACAGGCCTGAGAGTAAACAACTAAGACTGGCTTACCTAAAACCATTGAGTGTTTCAAAAAACAGTCCTCAATTCACGTTAAATCCAGGCTAGAACCCACTTAGTTTCGGTGGAGAGTCAGGCTTCGGCCATGGGACGCTACTGTAAAACAGATGTGTTCTGGCTTGATAAAACGGTCCATATGGAAAGGCAGCAAATTCTGAGGGGCTCAAAATGCCCCTCAGAATGAGCTACCACCTGTATTGCTTTACAGTGTACTCAAACTATAGCAACTCTCTCAAACATATTCTGATAGTGTGAAACCACCCTATTGGCCTCACAAAATAGTCTTCCAATAAAAATCAAGATTTTCCCATAAAGGTCTCACTTTCATGTATCTGCAATACAGGCCTGAGAGTAAACAACTAAGACTGGCTTACCTAAAACCATTGAGTGTTTCAAAAAACAGTCCCCAATTCACGTTAAATCCAGGCTAGAACCCACTTATTTTTGGTGGAGAGCGAGGCTTCGGCCATGGGACGCTACTGTAGAACAGATGTGTTCTGGCTTGATAAAGCGGTCCATATGGAAAGGCAGCAAATTCTGAGGGGCTCAAAATGCCCCTCAGAATGAGCTACCACCTGTATTGCTTTACAGTGTACTTAAACTATAGCAACTCTCTCAAACATATTCTGATAGTGTGAAACCACACTACTGGTCTCACTAAATAGTCTTCCAATAAAAATCAAGGTTTCCCAAAAAGGTCTCACTTTCATGTATCTGCAATACAGGCCTGAGAGTAAACAACTAAGACTGGCTTACCTAAAACCATTGAGTGTTTCAAAAAACAGTCCCCAATTCACGTTAAATCCAGGCTAGAACCCACCTATTTTCGGTGGAGAGCCAGGCTTCAGCCATGGGACGCTACTGTAGAACAGATGTGTTCTGGCTTGATAAAACGGTCCATATGGAAAGGCAGCAAATTCTGAGGGGCTCAAAATGCCCCTCAGAATGAGCTACCACCTGTATTGCTTTACAGTGTACTCAAACTATAGCAACTCTCTCAAACATATTCTGATAGTGTGATACCACACTACTGGTCTCACTGAATAGTCTTCCAATAAAAATCAAGATTTCCCAAAAAGGTCTCACTTTCATGTATCTGCAATACAGGCCTGAGAGTAAACAACTAAGACTGGCTTACCTAAAACCATTGAGTGTTTCAAAAAACAGTCCCCAATTCACGTTAAATCCAGGCTAGAACCCACTTATTTTCGGTGGAGAGCCAGGCTTCGGCAATGGGACGCTACTCTAGAACAGATATGTTCTGGCTTGATAAAACGGTCCATATGGAAAGGTAGCAAATTCTGAGGGGCTCAAATTGCCCCTCAGAATGAGCTACCACCTGTATTGCTTTACAGTGTACTCAAACTATAGCAACTCTCTCAAACATATTCTGATAGTGTGATACCACACTACTGGTCTCATTGAATAGTCTTCCAATAAAAATCAAGATTTCCCAAAAAGGTCTCCCTTTCATGTATCTGCAATACAGGCCTGAGAGTAAACAACTAAAACTGGCTTACATAAAACCATTGAGTGTTTCAAAAAACAGTCCCCAATTCACGTTAAATCCAGGCTAGAACCCACTTATTTTCGGTGGAGAGCAAGGCTTCAGCCATGGGACGCTACTGTAGAACAGATGTGTTCTGGCTTGATAAAACGGTCCATATGGAAAGGCAGCAAATTCTGAGGGGCTCAAAATGCCCCTCAGAATGAGCTACCACCTGTATTGCTTTACAGTGTACTCAAACTATAGCAACTCTCTCAAACATATTCTGATAGTGTGAAACCACCCTATTGGCCTCACAAAATAGTCTTCCAATAAAAATCAAGATTTTCCCAAAAAGGTCTCACTTTCATGTATCTGCAATACAGGCCTGAGAGTAAACAACTAAGACTGGCTTACCTAAAACCATTGAGTGTTTCAAAAAACAGTCCCCAATTCAAGTTAAATCCAGGTTAGAACCCACTTATTTTCAGTAGAGAGCCAGGCTTCGGCCATGGGACGCTACTGTAGAACAGATGTATTCTGGCTTGATAAAACGGTCCATATGGAAAGGCAGCAAATTCTGAGGGGCTCAAAATGCCCCTCAGAATGAGCTACCACCTGTGTTGCTTTACAGTGTACTCAAACTATAGCAACTCTCTCAAACATATTCTGATAGAGTGAAACCACACTACTGGTCTCACTGAATAGTCTTCCAATAAAAATCAAGATTTCCCAAAAAGGTCTCACTTTCATGTATCTGCAATACAGGCCTGAGAGTAAACAACTAAGACTGGCTTACCTAAAACCATTGAGTGTTTCAAAAAACAGTCCTCAATTCACGTTAAATCCAGGCTAGAACCCACTTAGTTTCGGTGGAGAGTCAGGCTTCGGCCATGGGACGCTACTGTAGAACAGATGTGTTCTGGCTTGATAAAACGGTCCATATGGAAAGGCAGCAAATACTGAGGGGCTCAAAATGCCCCTCAGAATGAGCTACCACCTGTATTGCTTTACAGTGTACTCAAACTATAGCAACTCTCTCAAACATATTCTGATAGTGTGAAACCACACTACTGGTCTCACTAAATAGTCTTCCAATAAAAATCAAGGTTTCCCAAAAAGGTCTCACTTTCATGTATCTGCAATACAGGCCTGAGAGTAAACAACTAAGACTGGCTTACCTAAAACCATTGAGTGTTTCAAAAAACAGTCCCCAATTCACGTTAAATCCAGGATAGAACCCACTTATTTTCGGTGGAGAGCCAGGCTTCGGCCATGGGACGCTACTGTAGAACAGATGTGTTCCTACTTGATAAAACGGTCCATATGGAAAGGCAGCAAATTCTGAGGGGCTCAAATTGCCCCTCAGAATGAGCTACCACCTGTATTGCTTTACAGTGTACTCAAACTATAGCAACTCTCTCAAACATATTCTGATAGTGTGATACCACACTACTGGTCTCACTGAATAGTCTTCCAATAAAAATCAAGATTTCCCAAAAAGGTCTCAATTTCATGTATCTGCAATACAGGCCTGAGAGTAAACAACTAAGACTGGCTTACCTAAAACCATTGAGTGTTTCAAAAAACAGTCCCCAATTCACGTTAAATCCAGGCTAGAACCCACTTATTTTCGGTGGAGAGCCAGGCTCCGGCCATGGGATGCTACTGTAGAACAGATGTGTTCTGGCTTGATAAAACGGTCCATATGGAAAGGCAGCAAATTCTGAGGGGCTCAAATTGCCCCTCAGAATGAGCTACCACCTGTATTGCTTTACAGTGTACTCAAACTATAGCAACTCTCTCAAACATATTCTGATAGTGTGATACCACACTACTGGTCTCACTGAATAGTCTTCCAATAAAAATCAAGATTTCCCAAAAAGGTCTCACTTTCATGTATCTGCAATACAGGCCTGAGAGTAAACAACTAAAACTGGCTTACCTAAAACCATTGAGTGTTTCAAAAAACAGTCCCCAATTCACGTTAAATCCAGGCTAGAACCCACTTATTTTCGGTGGAGAGCCAGGCTTCGGCCATGGGACGCTACTGTAGAACAGATGTGTTCTGGCTTGATAAAACGGTCCATATGGAAAGGCAGCAAATTCTGAGGGGCTCAAAATGCCCCTCAGAATGAGCTAACACCTGTATTGCTTTACAGTGTACTCAAACTATAGCAACTCTCTCAAACATATTCTGATAGTGTGAAACCACCCTATTGGCCTCACAAAATAGTCTTCCAATAAAAATCAAGATTTTCCAAAAAAGGTCTCACTTTCAGGTATCTGCAATACAGGCCTGAGAGTAAACAACTAAGACTGGCTTACCTAAAACCATTGGGTGTTTCAAAAAACAGTCCCCATTTCACGTTAAATCCAGGCTAGAACCCACTTATTTTCGGTGGAGAGCCAGGCTTCGGCCATGGGATGCTACTGTAGAAGAGATGTGTTCTGGCTTGATAAAACGGTCCATATGGAAAGGCAGCAAATTCTGAGGGGCTCAAAATGCCCCTCAGAATGAGCTACCACCTGTATTGCTTTACAGTGTACTCAAACTATAGCAACTCTCTCAAACATATTCTGATAGTGTGAAACCACACTACTGGTCTCACTAAATAGTCTTCCAATAAAAATCAAGATTTCCCAAAAAGGTCTCACTTTCATGTATCTGCAATACAGGCCTGAGAGTAAACAACTAAGACTGGCTTACCTAAAACCATTGAGTGTTTCAAAAAACAGTCCCGAATTCACATTAAATCCAGGCTAGAACCCACTTATTTTCAGTGGAGAGCCAGGCTTCCGCCATGGGACGCTACTGTAGAACAGATGTGTTCTGGCTTGATAAAACGGTCCATATGGAAAGGCAGCAAATTCTGAGGGGCTCAAAATGCCCCTCAGAATGAGCTACCACCTGTATTGCTTTACAGTGTACTCAAACTATAGCAACTCTCTCAAACATATTCTGATAGTGTGAAACCACCCTATTGGCCTCACAAAATAGTCTTCCAATAAAAATCAAGATTTTCCCAAAAAGGTCTCACTTTCATGTATCTGCAATACAGGCCTGAGAGTAAACAACTAAGACTGGCTTACCTAAAACCATTGAGTGTTTCAAAAAAACAGTCCCCAATTCAAGTTAAATCCAGGTTAGAACCCACTTATTTTCAGTAGAGAGCCAGGCTTCGGCCATGGGACGCTACTGTAGAACAGATGTATTCTGGCTTGATAAAACGGTCCATATGGAAAGGCAGCAAATTCTGAGGGGCTCAAAATGCCCCTCAGAATGAGCTACCACCTGTGTTGCTTTACAGTGTACTCAAACTATAGCAACTCTCTCAAACATATTCTGATAGAGTGAAACCACACTACTGGTCTCACTAAATAGTCTTCCAATAAAAATCAAGATTTCCCAAAAAGGTCTCACTTTCATGTATCTGCAATACAGGCCTGAGAGTAAACAACTAAGACTGGCTTACCTAAAACCATTGAGTGTTTCAAAAAACAGTCCACAATTCACGTTAAATCCAGGATAGAACCCACTTATTTTCGGTGGAGAGCCAGGCTTCGGCCATGGGACGCTACTGTAGAACAGATGTGTTCTGGCTTGATAAAACGGTCCATATGGAAAGGCAGCAAATTCTGAGGGGCTCAAAATGCCCCTCAGAATGAGCTACCACCTGTATTGCTTTACAGTGTACTCAAACTATAGCAACTCTCTCAAACATATTCTGATAGTGTGAAACCACACTACTGGTCTCACTAAATAGTCTTCCAATAAAAATCAAGATTTCCCAAAAAGGTCTCACTTTCATGTATCTGCAATACAGGCCTGAGAGTAAACAACTAAGACTGGCTTACCTAAAACCATTGAGTGTTTCAAAAAACAGTCCCCAATTCACATTAAATCCAGGCTAGAACCCACTTATTTTCGGTGGAGAGCCAGGCTTCGGCCATGGGACGCTACTGTAGAACAGATGTGTTCTGGCTTGATAAAACGGTCCATATGGAAAGGCAGCAAATTCTGAGGGGCTCAAAATGCCCCTCAGAATGAGCTACCACCTGTATTGCTTTACAGTGTACTCAAACTATAGCAACTCTCTCAAACATATTCTGATAGTGTGAAACCACACTACTGGTCTCACTAAATAGTCTTCCAATAAAAATCAAGATTTCCCAAAAAGGTCTCACTTTCATGTATCTGCAATACAGGCCTGAGAGTAAACAACTAAGACTGGCTTACCTAAAACCATTGAGTGTTTCAAAAAACAGTCCCCAATTCACGTTAAATCCAGGCTAGAACCCACCTATTTTCGGTGGAGAGCCAGGCTTCAGCCATGGGACGCTACTGTAGAACAGATGTGTTCTGGCTTGATAAAACGGTCCATATGGAAAGGCAGCAAATTCTGAGGGGATCAAAATGCCCCTCAGAATGAGCTACCACCTGTATTGCTTTACAGTGTACTCAAACTATAGCAACTCTCTCAAACATATTCTGATAGTGTGAAACCACACTAATGGTCTCACTGAATAGTCTTCCAATAAAAATCAAGATTTCCCAAAAAGGTCTCACTTTCATGTATCTGCAATACAGGCCTGAGAGTAAACAACTAAGACTGGCTTACCTAAAACCATTGAGTGTTTCAAAAAATAGTCCCCAATTCACGTTAAATCCAGGCTAGAACCCACTTATTTTCGGTGGAGAGCCAGGCTTCGGCCATGGGATGCTACTGTAGAACAGATGTGTTCTGGCTTGATAAAACGGTCCATATGGAAAGGCAGCAAATTCTGAGGGGCTCAAATTGCCCCTCAGAATGAGCAACCACCTGTATTGCTTTACAGTGTACTCAAACTATAGCAACTCTCTCAAACATATTCTGATAGTGTGATACCACACTACTGGTCTCACTGAATAGTCTTCCAATAAAAATCAAGATTTCCCAAAAAGGTCTCACTTTCATGTATCTGCAATACAGGCCTGAGAGTAAACAACTAAGACTGGCTTACCTAAAACCATTGAGTGTTTCAAAAAACAGTCCACAATTCACGTTAAATCCAGGATAGAACCCACTTATTTTCGGTGGAGAGCCAGGCTTCGGCCATGGGACGCTACTGTAGAACAGATGTGTTCTGGCTTGATAAAACGGTCCATATGGAAAGGCAGCAAATTCTGAGGGGCTCAAAATGCCCCTCAGAATGAGCTACCACCTGTATTGCTTTACAGTGTACTCAAACTATAGCAACTCTCTCAAACATATTCTGATAGTGTGAAACCACACTACTGGTCTCACTAAATATTCTTCCAATAAAAATCAAGATTTCCCAAAAAGGTCTCACTTTCATGTATCTGCAATACAGGCCTGAGAGTAAACAACTAAGACTGGCTTACCTAAAACCATTGAGTGTTTCAAAAAAAAATCCACAATTCACGTTAAATCCAGGATAGAACCCACTTATTTTCGGTGGAGAGCCAGGCTTCGTCCATGGGACGCTACTGTAGAACAGATGTGTTCTGGCTTGATAAAACGGTCCATATGGAAAGGCAGCAAATTCTGAGGGGCTCAAAATGCCCCTCAGAATGAGCTACCACCTGTATTGCTTTACAGTGTACTCAAACTATAGCAACTCTCTCAAACATATTCTGATAGTGTGAAACCACACTACTGGTCTCACTAAATAGTCTTCCAATAAAAATCAAGATTTCCCAAAAAGGTCTCACTTTCATGTATCTGCAATACAGGCCTGAGAGTAAACAACTAAGACTGGCTTACCTAAAACCATTGAGTGTTTCAAAAAACAGTCCACAATTCACGTTAAATCCAGGATAGAACCCACTTATTTTCGGTGGAGAGCCAGGCTTCGGCCATGGGACGCTACTGTAGAACAGATGTGTTCTGGCTTGATAAAACGGTCCATATGGAAAGGCAGCAAATTCTGAGGGGCTCAAAATGCCCCTCAGAATGAGCTACCACCTGTATTGCTTTACAGTGTACTCAAACTATAGCAACTCTCTCAAACATATTCTGATAGTGTGAAACCACACTACTGGTCTCACTAAATAGTCTTCCAATAAAAATCAAGATTTCCCAAAAAGGTCTCACTTTCATGTATCTGCAATACAGGCCTGAGAGTAAACAACTAAGACTGGCTTACCTAAAACCATTGAGTGTTTCAAAAAACAGTCCCCAATTCACATTAAATCCAGGCTAGAACCCACTTATTTTCGGTGGAGAGCCAGGCTTCGGCCATGGGACGCTACTGTAGAACAGATGTGTTCTGGCTTGATAAAACGGTCCATATGGAAAGGCAGCAAATTCTGAGGGGCTCAAAATGCCCCTCAGAATGAGCTACCACCTGTATTGCTTTACAGTGTACTCAAACTATAGCAACTCTCTCAAACATATTCTGATAGTGTGAAACCACACTACTGGTCTCACTAAATAGTCTTCCAATAAAAATCAAGATTTCCCAAAAAGGTCTCACTTTCATGTATCTGCAATACAGGCCTGAGAGTAAACAACTAAGACTGGCTTACCTAAAACCATTGAGTGTTTCAAAAAACAGTCCCCAATTCACGTTAAATCCAGGCTAGAACCCACCTATTTTCGGTGGAGAGCCAGGCTTCAGCCATGGGACGCTACTGTAGAACAGATGTGTTCTGGCTTGATAAAACGGTCCATATGGAAAGGCAGCAAATTCTGAGGGGATCAAAATGCCCCTCAGAATGAGCTACCACCTGTATTGCTTTACAGTGTACTCAAACTATAGCAACTCTCTCAAACATATTCTGATAGTGTGAAACCACACTAATGGTCTCACTGAATAGTCTTCCAATAAAAATCAAGATTTCCCAAAAAGGTCTCACTTTCATGTATCTGCAATACAGGCCTGAGAGTAAACAACTAAGACTGGCTTACCTAAAACCATTGAGTGTTTCAAAAAATAGTCCCCAATTCACGTTAAATCCAGGCTAGAACCCACTTATTTTCGGTGGAGAGCCAGGCTTCGGCCATGGGATGCTACTGTAGAACAGATGTGTTCTGGCTTGATAAAACGGTCCATATGGAAAGGCAGCAAATTCTGAGGGGCTCAAATTGCCCCTCAGAATGAGCAACCACCTGTATTGCTTTACAGTGTACTCAAACTATAGCAACTCTCTCAAACATATTCTGATAGTGTGATACCACACTACTGGTCTCACTGAATAGTCTTCCAATAAAAATCAAGATTTCCCAAAAAGGTCTCACTTTCATGTATCTGCAATACAGGCCTGAGAGTAAACAACTAAGACTGGCTTACCTAAAACCATTGAGTGTTTCAAAAAACAGTCCACAATTCACGTTAAATCCAGGATAGAACCCACTTATTTTCGGTGGAGAGCCAGGCTTCGGCCATGGGACGCTACTGTAGAACAGATGTGTTCTGGCTTGATAAAACGGTCCATATGGAAAGGCAGCAAATTCTGAGGGGCTCAAAATGCCCCTCAGAATGAGCTACCACCTGTATTGCTTTACAGTGTACTCAAACTATAGCAACTCTCTCAAACATATTCTGATAGTGTGAAACCACACTACTGGTCTCACTAAATATTCTTCCAATAAAAATCAAGATTTCCCAAAAAGGTCTCACTTTCATGTATCTGCAATACAGGCCTGAGAGTAAACAACTAAGACTGGCTTACCTAAAACCATTGAGTGTTTCAAAAAAAAATCCACAATTCACGTTAAATCCAGGATAGAACCCACTTATTTTCGGTGGAGAGCCAGGCTTCGTCCATGGGACGCTACTGTAGAACAGATGTGTTCTGGCTTGATAAAACGGTCCATATGGAAAGGCAGCAAATTCTGAGGGGCTCAAAATGCCCCTCAGAATGAGCTACCACCTGTATTGCTTTACAGTGTACTCAAACTATAGCAACTCTCTCAAACATATTCTGATAGTGTGAAACCACACTACTGGTCTCACTAAATAGTCTTCCAATAAAAATCAAGATTTCCCAAAAAGGTCTCACTTTCATGTATCTGCAATACAGGCCTGAGAGTAAACAACTAAGACTGGCTTACCTAAAACCATTGAGTGTTTCAAAAAACAGTCCCCAATTCACGTTAAATCCAGGATAGAACCCACTTATTTTCTGTGGAGAGCCAGGCTTCGGCCATGGGACGCTACTGTAGAACAGATGTTTTCCTACTTGATAAAACGGTCCATATGGATAGGCAGCAAATTCTGAGGGGCTCAAAATGCCCCTCAGAATGAGCTACCACCTGTATTGCTTTACAGTGTACTCAAACTATAGCAACTCTCTCAAACATATTCTGATAGTGTGAAACCACACTACTGGTCTCACTAAATAGTCTTCCAATAAAAATCAAGATTTCCCAAAAAGGTCTCACTTTCATGTATCTGCAATACAGGCCTGAGAGTAAACAACTAAGACTGTCTTACCTAAAACCATTGAGTGTTTCAAAAAACAGTCCCCAATTCACGTTAAATCCAGGCTAGAACCCACTTATTTTCGGTGGAGAGCCAGGCTTCGGCCATGGGATGCTACTGTAGAACAGATGTGTTCTGGCTTGATAAAACGGTCCATATGGAAAGGCAGCAAATTCTGAGGGGCTCAAATTGCCCCTCAGAATGAGCTACCACCTGTATTGCTTTACAGTGTACTCAAACTATAGCAACTCTCTCAAACATATTCTGATAGTGTGAAACCACACTACTGGTCTCACTAAATAGTCTTCCAATAAAAATCAAGATTTCCCAAAAAGGTCTCACTTTCATGTATCTGCAATACAGGCCTGAGAGTAAAAAACTAAGACTGGCTTACCTAAAACCATTGAGTGTTTCAAAAAACAGTCCCCAATTCACATTAAATCCAGGCTAGAACCCACTTATTTTCGGTGGAGAGCCAGGCTTCGGCCATGGGACGCTACTGTAGAACAGATGTGTTCTGGCTTGATAAAACGGTCCATATGGAAAGGCAGCAAATTCTGAGGGGCTCAAAATGCCCCTCAGAATGAGCTACCACCTGTATTGCTTTATAGTGTACTCAAACTATAGCAACTCTCTCAAACATATTCTGATAGTGTGAAACCACCCTATTGGCCTCACAAAATATTCTTCCAATAAAAATCAAGATTTTCCCAAAAAGGTCTCACTTTCATGTATCTGCAATACAGGCCTGAGAGTAAACAACTAAGACTGGCTTACCTAAAACCATTGAGTGTTTCAAAAAACAGTCCACAATTCACGTTAAATCCAGGATAGAACCCACTTATTTTCGGTGGAGAGCCAGGCTTCGGCCATGGGACGCTACTGTAGAACAGATGTGTTCTGGCTTGATAAAACGGTCCATATGGAAAGGCAGCAAATTCTGAGGGGCTCAAAATGCCCCTCAGAATGAGCTACCACCTGTATTGCTTTACAGTGTACTCAAACTATAGCAACTCTCTCAAACATATTCTGATAGTGTGAAACCACACTACTGGTCTCACTAAATAGTCTTCCAATAAAAATCAAGATTTCCCAAAAAGGTCTCACTTTCATGTATCTGCAATACAGGCCTGAGCGTAAACAACTAAGACTGGCTTACCTAAAACCATTGAGTGTTTCAAAAAACAGTCCCCAATTCACGTTAAATCCAGGATAGAACCCACTTATTTTCTGTGGAGAGCCAGGCTTCGGCCATGGGACGCTACTGTAGAACAGATGTGTTCCTATTTGATAAAACGATCCATATGGATAGGCAGCAAATTCTGAGGGGCTCAAAATGCCCCTCAGAATGAGCTACCACCTGTATTGCTTTACAGTGTACTCAAACTATAGCAACTCTCTCAAACATATTCTGATAGTGTGAAACCACACTACTGGTCTCACTAAATAGTCTTCCAATAAAAATCAAGATTTCCCAAAAAGGTCTCACTTTCATGTATCTGCAATACAGGCCTGAGAGTAAACAACTAAGACTGTCTTACCTAAAACCATTGAGTGTTTCAAAAAACAGTCCCCAATTCACGTTAAATCCAGGCTAGAACCCACTTATTTTCGGTGGAGAGCCAGGCTTCGGCCATGGGATGCTACTGTAGAACAGATGTGTTCTGGCTTGATAAAACGGTCCATATGGAAAGGCAGCAAATTCTGAGGGGCTCAAATTGCCCCTCAGAATGAGCTACCACCTGTATTGCTTTACAGTGTACTCAAACTATAGCAACTCTCTCAAACATATTCTGATAGTGTGATACCACACTACTGGTCTTATTGAATAGTCTTCCAATAAAAATCAAGATTTCCCAAAAAGGTCTCCCTTTCATGTATCTGCAATACAGGCCTGAGAGTAAACAACTAAAACTGGCTTACCTAAAACCATTGAGTATTTCAAAAAACAGTCCCCAATTCACGTTAAATCCAGGCTAGAACCCACTTATTTTCGGTGGAGAGCAAGGCTTCGGCCATGGGACGCTACTGTAGAACAGATGTGTTCTGGCTTGATAAAACGGTCCATATGGAAAGGCAGCAAATTCTGAGGGGCTCAAAATGCCCCTCAGAATGAGCTACCACCTGTATTGCTTTACAGTGTACTCAAACTATAGCAACTCTCTCAAACATATTCTGATAGTGTGAAACCACCCTATTGGCCTCACAAAATAGTCTTCCAATAAAAATCAAGATTTTCCAAAAAAGGTCTCACTTTCATGTATCTGCAATACAGGCCTGAGAGTAAACAACTAAGACTGGCTTACCTAAAACCATTGGGTGTTTCAAAAAACAGTCCCCATTTCACATTAAATCCAGGCTAGAACCCACTTATTTTCGGTGGAGAGCCAGGCTTCGGCCATGGGACGCTAATGTAGAAGAGATGTGTTCTGGCTTGATAAAACGGTCCATATGGAAAGGCAGCAAATTCTGAGGGGCTCAAAATGCCCCTCAGAATGAGCTACCACCTGTATTGCTTTACAGTGTACTCAAACTATAGCAACTCTCTCAAACATATTCTGATAGTGTGAAACCACACTACTGGTCTCACTAAATAGTCTTCCAATAAAAATCAAGATTTCCCAAAAAGGTCTCACTTTCATGTATCTGCAATACAGGCCTGAGAGTAAACAACTAAGACTGGCTTACCTAAAACCATTGAGTGTTTCAAAAAAACAGTCCCCAATTCACGTTAAATCCAGGCTAGAACCCACTTAGTTTCGGTGGAGAGCAAGGCTTCGGCCATGGGACGCTACTGTAGAACAGATATGTTCTGGCTTGATAAAACGGTCCATATGGAAAGGCAGCAAATTCTGAGGGGTTCAAAATGCCCCTCAGAATGAGCTACCAACTGTGTTGCTTTACAGTGTACTCAAACTATAGCATTTCTCTCAAACATATTCTGATAGTGTGAAACCACACTACTGGTCTCACTAAATAGTCTTCCAATAAAAATCAAGATTTCCCAAAAAGGTCTCACTTTCATGTATCTGAAATACAGGCCTGAGAGTAAACAACTAAGACTGGCTTACCTAAAACCATTGAGTGTTTCAAAAAACAGTCCCCAATTCACGTTAAATCCAGGCTAGAACCCACTTATTTTCGGTGGAGAGCCAGGCTTCGGCCATGGGACGCTACTGTAGAAAAGATGTGTTCTGGCTTGATAAAACGGTCCATATGGAAAGGCAGCAAATTCTGAGGGGCTCAAATTGCCCCTCAGAATGAGCTACCACCAGTATTGCTTTACATTGTACTCAAACTATAGCAACTCTCTCAAACATATTCTGATAGTGTGAAACCACACTACTGGTCTCACTGAATAGTCTTCCAATAAAAATCAAGATTTCCCAAAAAGGTCTCACTTTCATGTATCTGCAATACAGGCCTGAGAGTAAAAAACTAAGACTGGCTTACCTAAAACCATTGAGTGTTTCAAAAAACAGTCCCCAATTCACATTAAATCCAGGCTAGAACCCACTTATTTTCGGTGGAGAGCCAGGCTTTGGCCATGGGACGCTACTGTAGAACAGATGTGTTCTGGCTTGATAAAACGGTCCATATGGAAAGGCAGCAAATTCTGAGGGGCTCAAAATGCCCCTCAGAATGAGCTACCACCTGTATTGCTTTACAGTGTACTCAAACTATAGCAACTCTCTCAAACATATTCTGATAGTGTGAAACCACCCTATTGGCCTCACAAAATATTCTTCCAATAAAAATCAAGATTTTCCCAAAAAGGTCTCACTTTCATGTATCTGCAATACAGGCCTGAGAGTAAACAACTAAGACTGGCTTACCTAAAACCATTGAGTGTTTCAAAAAACAGTCCCCAATTCACGTTAAATCCAGGCTAGAACCCACTTATTTTCGGTGGAGAGCCAGGCTTCGGCCATGGGATGCTACTGTAGAACAGATGTGTTCTGACTTGATAAAACGGTCCATATGGAAAGGCAGCAAATTCTGAGGGGCTCAAATTGCCCCTCAGAATGAGCTACCACCTGTATTGCTTTACAGTGTACTCAAACTATAGCAACTCTCTCAAACATATTCTGATAGTGTGATACCACACTACTGGTCTTATTGAATAGTCTTCCAATAAAAATCAAGATTTCCCAAAAAGGTCTCCCTTTCATGTATCTGCAATACAGGCCTGAGAGTAAACAACTAAAACTGGCTTACCTAAAACCATTGAGTGTTTCAAAAAACAGTCCCCAATTCACGTTAAATCCAGGCTAGAACCCACTTATTTTCGGTGGAGAGCAAGGCTTCGGCCATGGGACGCTACTGTAGAACAGATGTGTTCTGGCTTGATAAAACGGTCCATATGGAAAGGCAGCAAATTCTGAGGGGCTCAAAATGCCCCTCAGAATGAGCTACCACCTGTATTGCTTTACAGTGTACTCAAACTATAGCAACTCTCTCAAACATATTCTGATAGTGTGAAACCACCCTATTGGCCTCACAAAATAGTCTTCCAATAAAAATCAAGATTTTCCAAAAAAGGTCTCACTTTCATGTATCTGCAATACAGGCCTGAGAGTAAACAACTAAGTCTGGCTTACCTAAAACCATTGAGTGTTTCAAAAAATAGTTCCCAATTCACGTTAAATCAAGGCTAGAACCCACTTATTTTCGGTGGAGAGCAAGGCTTCGGCCATGGGACGCTACTGTAGAACAGATGTGTTCTGGCTTGATAATACGGTCCATATGGAAAGGCAGCAAATTCTGAGGGGCTCAAAATGCCCCTCAGAATGAGCTACCACCTGTGTTGCTTTACAGTGTACTCAAACTATAGCAACTCTCTCAAACATATTCTGATAGTGTGAAACCACACTACTGGTCTCACTAAATAGTCTTCCAATAAAAATCAAGATTTCCCAAAAAGGTCTCACTTTCATGTATCTGCAATACAGGCCTGAGAGTAAACAACTAAGACTGGCTTACCTAAAACCATTCAGTGTTTCAAAAAACAGTCCCCAATTCACGTTAAATCCAGGATAGAACCCACTTATTTTCGGTGGAGAGCCAGGCTTCGGCCATGGGACGCTACTGTAGAACAGATGTGTTCCTACTTGATAAAACGGTCCATATGGAAAGGCAGCAAATTCTGAGGGGCTCAAATTGCCCCTCAGAATGAGCTACCACCTGTATTGCTTTACAGTGTACTCAAACTATAGCAACTCTCTCAAACATATTCTGATAGTGTGATACCACACTACTGGTCTCACTGAATAGTCTTCCAATAAAAATCAAGATTTCCCAAAAAGGTCTCACTTTCATGTATCTGCAATACAGGCCTGAGAGTAAACAACTAAGACTGGCTTACCTAAAACCATTGAGTGTTTCAAAAAACAGTCCCCAATTCACGTTAAATCCAGGCTAGAACCCACTTATTTTCGGTGGAGAGCCAGACTTCGGCCATGGGATGCTACTGTAGAACAGATGTGTTCTGGCTTGATAAAACGGTCCATATGGAAAGGCAGCAAATTCTGAGGGGCTCAAAATGCCCCTCAGAATGAGCTACCACCTGTATTGCTTTACAGTGTACTCAAACTATAGCAACTCTCTCAAACATATTCTGATAGTGTGAAACCACCCTATTGGCCTCACAAAATAGTCTTCCAATAAAAATCAAGATTTTCACAAAAAGGTCTCACTTTCATGTATCTGCAATACAGGCATGAGAGTAAACAACTAAGACTGGCTTACCTAAAACCATTGAGTGTTTCAAAAAACAGTCCCCAATTCACGTTAAATCCAGGTTAGAACCCACTTATTTTCAGTAAAGAGCCAGGCTTCGGCCATGGGACACTACTGTAGAACAGATGTATTCTGGCTTGATAAAACGGTCCATATGGAAAGGCAGCAAATTCTGAGGGGCTCAAAATGCCCCTCAGAATGAGCTACCACCTGTATTGCTTTACAGTGTACTCAAACTATAGCAACTCTCTCAAACATATTCTGATAGAGTGAAACCACACTACTGGTCTCACTGAATAGTCTTCCAATAAAAATCAAGATTTCCCAAAAAGGTCTCACTTTCATGTATCTGCAATACAGGCCTGGGAGTAAACAACTAAGACTGGCTTACCTAAAACCATTGAGTGTTTCAAAAAACAGTCCTCAATTCACGTTAAATCCAGGCTAGAACCCACTTAGTTTCGGTGGAGAGTCAGGCTTCGGCCATGGGACGCTACTGTAGAACAGATGTGTTCTGGCTTGATAAAACGGTCCATATGGAAAGGCAGCAAATTCTGAGGGGCTCAAAATGCCCCTCAGAATGAGCTACCACCTGTATTGCTTTACAGTGTACTCAAACTATAGCAACTCTCTCAAACATATTCTGATAGTGTGAAACCACCCTATTGGCCTCACAAAATAGTCTTCCAATAAAAATCAAGATTTTCCCAAAAAGGTCTCACTTTCATGTATCTGCAATACAGGCCTGAGAGTAAACAACTAAGACTGGCTTACCTAAAACCATTGAGTGTTTCAAAAAATAGTTCCCAATTCACGTTAAATCAAGGCTTTAACCCACTTATTTTCGGTGGATAGCCAGGCTTCGGCCATGGGACGCTACTGTAGAACAGATGTGTTCTGGCTTGATAAAACGGTGCATATGGAAAGGCAGCAAATTCTGAGGGGCTCAAAATGCCCCTCAGAATGAGCTACCACCTGTGTTGCTTTACAGTGTACTCAAACTATAGCAACTCTCTCAAACATATTCTGATAGAGTGAAACCACACTACTGGTCTCACTGAATAGTCTTCCAATAAAAATCAAGATTTCCCAAAAAGGTCTCACTTTCATGTATCTGCAATACAGGCCTGAGAGTAAACAACTAAGACTGGCTTACATAAAACCATTGAGTTTTTTAAAAAACAGTCCCCAATTCATGTTAAATCTAGGCTAGAACCCACTTTGTTTCGGTGGAGAGCCAGGCTTCGGCCATGGGATGCTACTGTAGAACAGATGTGTTCTGGCTTGATAAAACGGTCCATATGGAAAGGCAGCAAATTCTGAGGGGCTCAGAATGCCCCTCAGAATGAGCTACCACCTGTATTGCTTTACAGTGTACTCAAACTATAGCAACTCTCTCAAACATATTCTGATAGTGTGAAACCACCCTATTGGCCTCACAAAATAGTCTTCCAATAAAAATCAAGATTTTCCCATAAAGGTCTCACTTTCATGTATCTGCAATACAGGCCTGAGAGTAAACAACTAAGACTGGCTTACCTAAAACCATTGAGTGTTTCAAAAAACAGTCCCCAATTCACGTTAAATCCAGGCTAGAACCCACTTTTTTTTGGTGGAGAGCCAGGCTTCGGCCATGGGACGCTACTGTAGAACAGATGTGTTCTGGCTTGATAAAGCGGTCCATATGGAAAGGCAGCAAATTCTGAGGGGCTCAAAATGCCCCTCAGAATGAGCTACCACCTGTGTTGCTTTACAGTGTACTCAAACTATAGCAACTCTCTCAAACATATTCTGATAGAGTGAAACCACACTACTGGTCTCACTAAATAGACTTCCAATAAAAATCAAGATTTCCCAAAAAGGTCTCACTTTCATGTATCTGCAATACAGGCCTGAGAGTAAACAACTAAGACTGGCTTACCTAAAACCATTGAGTGTTTCAAAAAACAGTCCCCAATTCACGTTAAATCCAGGCTAGAACCCACTTATTTTTGGTGGAGAGCCAGGCTTCGGCCATGAGACGCTACTGTAGAACAGATGTGTTCTGGCTTGATAAAACGGTCCATATGGAAAGGCAGCAAATTCTGAGGGGCTCAAAATGCCCCTCAGAATGAGCTACCACCTGTATTGCTTTACAGTGTACTCAAACTATAGCAACTCTCTCAAACATATTCTGATAGTGTGAAACCACACTACTGGTCTCACTAAATAGTCTTCCAATAAAAATCAAGATTTCCCAAAAAGGTCTCACTTTCATGTATCTGCAATACAGGCCTGAGAGTAAACAACTAAGACTGGCTTACCTAAAACCATCGAGTGTTTCAAAAAATAGTTCCCAATTCACGTTAAATCAAGGCTAGAACCCACTTATTTTCGGTGGAGAGCAAGGCTTCGGCCATGGGACGCTACTGTAGAACAGATGTGTTCTGGCTTGATAATACGGTCCATATGGAAAGGCAGCAAATTCTGAGGGGCTCAAAATGCCCCTCAGAATGAGCTACCACCTGTGGTACTTTACAGTGTACTCAAACTATAGCAACTCTCTCAAACATATTCTGATAGTGTGAAACCACACTACTGGTCTCACTAAATAGTCTTCCAATAAAAATCAAGATTTCCCAAAAAGGTCTCACTTTCATGTATCTGCAATACAGGCCTGAGAGTAAACAACTAAGACTGGCTTACCTAAAACCATTGAGTGTTTCAAAAAACAGTCCCCAATTCACGTTAAATCCAGGATAGAACCCACTTATTTTCGGTGGAGAGCCAGGCTTCGGCCATGGGACGCTACTGTAGAACAGATGTGTTCTGGCTTGATAAAACGGTCCATATGGAAAGGCAGCAAATTCTGAGGGGCTCAAATTGCCCCTCAGAATGAGCTACCACCTGTATTGCTTTACAGTGTACTCAAACTATAGCAACTCTCTCAAACATATTCTGATAGTGTGATACCACACTACTGGTCTCACTGAATAGTCTTCCAATAAAAATCAAGATTTCCCAAAGAGGTCTCACTTTCATGTATCTGCAATACAGGCCTGAGAGTAAACAACTAAGACTGGCTTACCTAAAACCATTGAGTGTTTCAAAAAACAGTCCCCAATTCAGGTTAAATCCAGGCTAGAACCCACTTATTTTCGGTGGAGAGCCAGGCTTCGGCCATGGGATGCTATTGTAGAACAGATGTGTTCTGGCTTGATAAAACGGTCCATATGGAAAGGCAGCAAATTCTGAGGGGCTCAAATTGCCCCTCAGAATGAGCTACCACCTGTATTGCTTTACAGTGTACTCAAACTATAGCAACTCTCTCAAACATATTCTGATAGTGTGATACCACACTACTGGTCTCACTGAATAGTCTTCCAATAAAAATCAAGATTTCCCAAAAAGGTCTCACTTTCATGTATCTGCAATACAGGCCTGAGAGTAAACAACTAAAACTGGCTTACCTAAAACCATTGAGTGTTTCAAAAAACAGTCCCCAATTCACGTTAAATCCAGGCTAGAACCCACTTATTTTCGGTGGAGAGCCAGGCTTCAGCCATGGGACGCTACTGTAGAACAGATGTGTTCTGGCTTGATAAAACGGTCCATATGGAAAGGCAGCAAATTCTGAGGGGCTCAAAATGCCCCTCAGAATGAGCTACCACCTGTATTGCTTTACAGTGTACTCAAACTATAGCAACTCTCTCAAACATATTCTGATAGTGTGAAACCACCCTATTGGCCTCACAAAATAGTCTTCCAATAAAAATCAAGATTTTCCAAAAAAGGTCTCACTTTCATGTATCTGCAATACAGGCCTGAGAGTAAAAAACTAAGACTGGCTTACCTAAAACCATTGAGTGTTTCAAAAAACAGTCCCCAATTCACATTAAATCCAGGCTAGAACCCACTTATTTTCGGTGGAGAGCCAGGCTTTGGCCATGGGACGCTACTGTAGAACAGATGTGTTCTGGCTTGATAAAACGGTCCATATGGAAAGGCAGCAAATTCTGAGGGGCTCAAAATGCCCCTCAGAATGAGCTACCACCTGTATTGCTTTACAGTGTACTCAAACTATAGCAACTCTCTCAAACATATTCTGATAGTGTGAAACCACCCTATTGGCCTCACAAAATATTCTTCCAATAAAAATCAAGATTTTCCCAAAAAGGTCTCACTTTCATGTATCTGCAAAACAGGCCTGAGAGTAAACAACTAAGACTGGCTTACCTAAAACCATTGAGTGTTTCAAAAAACAGTCCCCAATTCACGTTAAATCCAGGCTAGAACCCACTTATTTTCGGTGGAGAGCCAGGCTTCGGCCATGGGATGCTACTGTAGAACAGATGTGTTCTGACTTGATAAAACGGTCCATATGGAAAGGCAGCAAATTCTGAGGGGCTCAAATTGCCCCTCAGAATGAGCTACCACCTGTATTGCTTTACAGTGTACTCAAACTATAGCAACTCTCTCAAACATATTCTGATAGTGTGATACCACACTATTGGTCTTATTGAATAGTCTTCCAATAAAAATCAAGATTTCCCAAAAAGGTCTCCCTTTCATGTATCTGCAATACAGGCCTGAGAGTAAACAACTAAAACTGGCTTACCTAAAACCATTGAGTGTTTCAAAAAACAGTCCCCAATTCACGTTAAATCCAGGCTAGAACCCACTTATTTTCGGTGGAGAGCAAGGCTTCGGCCATGGGACGCTACTGTAGAACAGATGTGTTCTGGCTTGATAAAACGGTCCATATGGAAAGGCAGCAAATTCTGAGGGGCTCAAAATGCCCCTCAGAATGAGCTACCACCTGTATTGCTTTACAGTGTACTCAAACTATAGCAACTCTCTCAAACATATTCTGATAGTGTGAAACCACCCTATTGGCCTCACAAAATAGTCTTCCAATAAAAATCAAGATTTTCCAAAAAAGGTCTCACTTTCATGTATCTGCAATACAGGCCTGAGAGTAAACAACTAAGTCTGGCTTACCTAAAACCATTGAGTGTTTCAAAAAATAGTTCCCAATTCACGTTAAATCAAGGCTAGAACCCACTTATTTTCGGTGGAGAGCAAGGCTTCGGCCATGGGACGCTACTGTAGAACAGATGTGTTCTGGCTTGATAATACGGTCCATATGGAAAGGCAGCAAATTCTGAGGGGCTCAAAATGCCCCTCAGAATGAGCTACCACCTGTGTTGCTTTACAGTGTACTCAAACTATAGCAACTCTCTCAAACATATTCTGATAGTGTGAAACCACACTACTGGTCTCACTAAATAGTCTTCCAATAAAAATCAAGATTTCCCAAAAAGGTCTCACTTTCATGTATCTGCAATACAGGCCTGAGAGTAAACAACTAAGACTGGCTTACCTAAAACCATTGAGTGTTTCAAAAAACAGTCCCCAATTCACGTTAAATCCAGGATAGAACCCACTTATTTTCGGTGGAGAGCCAGGCTTCGGCCATGGGACGCTACTGTAGAACAGATGTGTTCCTACTTGATAAAACGGTCCATAGGGAAAGGCAGCAAATTCTGAGGGGCTCAAATTGCCCCTCAGAATGAGCTACCACCTGTATTGCTTTACAGTGTACTCAAACTATAGCAACTCTCTCAAACATATTCTGATAGTGTGATACCACACTACTGGTCTCACTGAATAGTCTTCCAATAAAAATCAAGATTTCCCAAAAAGGTCTCACTTTTATGTATCTGCAATACAGGCCTGAGAGTAAACAACTAAGACTGGCTTACCTAAAACCATTGAGTGTTTCAAAAAACAGTCCCCAATTCACGTTAAATCCAGGCTAGAACCCACTTATTTTCGGTGGAGAGCCAGGCTTCGGCCATGGGATGCTACTGTAGAACAGATGTGTTCTGGCTTGATAAAACGGTCCATATGGAAAGGCAGCAAATTCTGAGGGGCTCAAATTGCCCCTCAGAATGAGCTACCACCTGTATTGCTTTACAGTGTACTCAAACTATAGCAACTCTCTCAAACATATTCTGATAGTGTGATACCACACTACTGGTCTCACTGAATAGTCTTCCAATAAAAATCAAGATTTCCCAAAAAGGTCTCACTTTTATGTATCTGCAATACAGGCCTGAGAGTAAACAACTAAGACTGGCTTACCTAAAACCATTGAGTGTTTCAAAAAACAGTCCCCAATTCACGTTAAATCCAGGCTAGAACCCACTTATTTTCGGTGGAGAGCCAGGCTTCGGCCATGGGATGCTACTGTAGAACAGATGTGTTCTGGCTTGATAAAACGGTCCATATGGAAAGGCAGCAAATTCTGAGGGGCTCAAATTGCCCCTCAGAATGAGCTACCACCTGTATTGCTTTACAGTGTACTCAAACTATAGCAACTCTCTCAAACATATTCTGATAGTGTGATACCACACTACTGGTCTCACTGAATAGTCTTCCAATAAAAATCAAGATTTCCCAAAAAGGTCTCACTTTCATGTATCTGCAATACAGGCCTGAGAGTAAACAACTAAAACTGGCTTACCTAAAACCATTGAGTGTTTCAAAAAACAGTCCCCAATTCACGTTAAATCCAGGCTAGAACCCACTTATTTTCGGTGGAGAGCCAGGCTTCGGCCATGGGACGCTACTGTAGAACAGATGTGTTCTGGCTTGATAAAACGGTCCATATGGAAAGGCAGCAAATTCTGAGGGGCTCAAAATGCCCCTCAGAATGAGCTACCACCTGTATTGCTTTACAGTGTACTCAAACTATAGCAACTCTCTCAAACATATTCTGATAGTGTGATACCACACTACTGGTCTCACTGAATAGTCTTCCAATAAAAATCAAGATTTCCCAAAAAGGTCTCACTTTCATGTATCTGCAATACAGGCCTGAGAGTAAACAACTAAAACTGGCTTACCTAAAACCATTGAGTGTTTCAAAAAACAGTCCCCAATTCACGTTAAATCCAGGCTAGAACCCACTTATTTTCGGTGGAGAGCCAGGCTTCGGCCATGGGACGCTACTGTAGAACAGATGCGTTCTGGCTTGATAAAACGGTCCATATGGAAAGGCAGCAAATTCTGAGGGGCTCAAAATGCCCCTCAGAATGAGCTACCACCTGTATTGCTTTACAGTGTACTCAAACTATAGCAACTCTCTCAAACATATTCTGATAGTGTGAAACCACCCTATTGGCCTCACAAAATAGTCTTCCAATAAAAATCAAGATTTTCCAAAAAAGGTCTCACTTTCATGTATCTGCAATACAGGCCTGAGAGTAAACAACTAAGACTGGCTTACCTAAAACCATTGAGTGTTTCAAAAAACAGTCCACAATTCACGTTAAATCCAGGATAGAACCCACTTATTTTTGGTGGAGAGCCAGGCTTCGGCCATGGGACGCTACTGTAGAACAGATGTGTTCTGGCTTGATAAAACGGTCCATATGGAAAGGCAGCAAATTCTGAGGGGCTCAAATTGCCCCTCAGAATGAGCTACCACCGGTATTGCTTTACATTGTACTCAAACTATAGCAACTCTCTCAAACATATTCTGATAGTGTGAAACCACACTACTGGTCTCACTGAATAGTCTTCCAATAAAAATAAAGATTTCCCAAAAAGGTCTCACTTTCATGTATCTGCAATACAGGCCTGAGAGTAAACAACTAAGACTGGCTTACCTAAAACCATTGAGTCTTTCAAAAAACAGTCCCCAATTCACATTAAATCCAGGCTAGAACCCACTTATTTTCGGTGGAGAGCCAGGCTTCGGCCATGGGACGCTACTGTAGAACAGATGTGTTCTGGCTTGATAAAACGGTCCATATGGAAAGGCAGCAAATTCTGAGGGGCTCAAAATGCCCCTCAGAATGAGCTACCACCTGTATTGCTTTACAGTGTACTCAAACTATAGCAACTCTCTCAAACATATTCTGATAGTGTGAAACCACCCTATTGGCCTCACAAAATAGTCTTCCAATAAAAAACAAAATTTTCCCAAAAAGGTCTCACTTTCATGTATCTGCAATACAGGCCTGAGAGTAAACAACTAAGACTGGCTTACCTAAAACCATTGAGTGTTTCAAAAAAACAGTCCCCAATTCACGTTAAATCCAGGCTAGAACCCACTTAGTTTCGGTGGAGAGCAAGGCTTCGGCCATGGGACGCTACTGTAGAACAGATATGTTCTGGCTTGATAAAACGGTCCATATGGAAAGGCAGCAAATTCTGAGGGGTTCAAAATGCCCCTCAGAATGAGCTACCAACTGTGTTGCTTTACAGTGTACTCAAACTATAGCATTTCTCTCAAACATATTCTGATAGTGTGAAACCACACTACTGGTCTCACTAAATAGTCTTCCAATAAAAATCAAGATTTCCCAAAAAGGTCTCACTTTCATGTATCTGAAATACAGGCCTGAGAGTAAACAACTAAGACTGGCTTACCTAAAACCATTGAGTGTTTCAAAAAACAGTCCCCAATTCACGTTAAATCCAGGCTAGAACCCACTTATTTTCGGTGGAGAGCCAGGCTTCGGCCATGGGACGCTACTGTAGAAAAGATGTGTTCTGGCTTGATAAAACGGTCCATATGGAAAGGCAGCAAATTCTGAGGGGCTCAAATTGCCCCTCAGAATGAGCTACCACCAGTATTGCTTTACATTGTACTCAAACTATAGCAACTCTCTCAAACATATTCTGATAGTGTGAAACCACACTACTGGTCTCACTGAATAGTCTTCCAATAAAAATCAAGATTTCCCAAAAAGGTCTCACTTTCATGTATCTGCAATACAGGCCTGAGAGTAAAAAACTAAGACTGGCTTACCTAAAACCATTGAGTGTTTCAAAAAACAGTCCCCAATTCACATTAAATCCAGGCTAGAACCCACTTATTTTCGGTGGAGAGCCAGGCTTTGGCCATGGGACGCTACTGTAGAACAGATGTGTTCTGGCTTGATAAAACGGTCCATATGGAAAGGCAGCAAATTCTGAGGGGCTCAAAATGCCCCTCAGAATGAGCTACCACCTGTATTGCTTTACAGTGTACTCAAACTATAGCAACTCTCTCAAACATATTCTGATAGTGTGAAACCACCCTATTGGCCTCACAAAATATTCTTCCAATAAAAATCAAGATTTTCCCAAAAAGGTCTCACTTTCATGTATCTGCAATACAGGCCTGAGAGTAAACAACTAAGACTGGCTTACCTAAAACCATTGAGTGTTTCAAAAAACAGTCCCCAATTCACGTTAAATCCAGGCTAGAACCCACTTATTTTCGGTGGAGAGCCAGGCTTCGGCCATGGGATGCTACTGTAGAACAGATGTGTTCTGACTTGATAAAACGGTCCATATGGAAAGGCAGCAAATTCTGAGGGGCTCAAATTGCCCCTCAGAATGAGCTACCACCTGTATTGCTTTACAGTGTACTCAAACTATAGCAACTCTCTCAAACATATTCTGATAGTGTGATACCACACTACTGGTCTTATTGAATAGTCTTCCAATAAAAATCAAGATTTCCCAAAAAGGTCTCCCTTTCATGTATCTGCAATACAGGCCTGAGAGTAAACAACTAAAACTGGCTTACCTAAAACCATTGAGTGTTTCAAAAAACAGTCCCCAATTCACGTTAAATCCAGGCTAGAACCCACTTATTTTCGGTGGAGAGCAAGGCTTCGGCCATGGGACGCTACTGTAGAACAGATGTGTTCTGGCTTGATAAAACGGTCCATATGGAAAGGCAGCAAATTCTGAGGGGCTCAAAATGCCCCTCAGAATGAGCTACCACCTGTATTGCTTTACAGTGTACTCAAACTATAGCAACTCTCTCAAACATATTCTGATAGTGTGAAACCACCCTATTGGCCTCACAAAATAGTCTTCCAATAAAAATCAAGATTTTCCAAAAAAGGTCTCACTTTCATGTATCTGCAATACAGGCCTGAGAGTAAACAACTAAGTCTGGCTTACCTAAAACCATTGAGTGTTTCAAAAAATAGTTCCCAATTCACGTTAAATCAAGGCTAGAACCCACTTATTTTCGGTGGAGAGCAAGGCTTCGGCCATGGGACGCTACTGTAGAACAGATGTGTTCTGGCTTGATAATACGGTCCATATGGAAAGGCAGCAAATTCTGAGGGGCTCAAAATGCCCCTCAGAATGAGCTACCACCTGTGTTGCTTTACAGTGTACTCAAACTATAGCAACTCTCTCAAACATATTCTGATAGTGTGAAACCACACTACTGGTCTCACTAAATAGTCTTCCAATAAAAATCAAGATTTCCCAAAAAGGTCTCACTTTCATGTATCTGCAATACAGGCCTGAGAGTAAACAACTAAGACTGGCTTACCTAAAACCATTCAGTGTTTCAAAAAACAGTCCCCAATTCACGTTAAATCCAGGATAGAACCCACTTATTTTCGGTGGAGAGCCAGGCTTCGGCCATGGGACGCTACTGTAGAACAGATGTGTTCCTACTTGATAAAACGGTCCATATGGAAAGGCAGCAAATTCTGAGGGGCTCAAATTGCCCCTCAGAATGAGCTACCACCTGTATTGCTTTACAGTGTACTCAAACTATAGCAACTCTCTCAAACATATTCTGATAGTGTGATACCACACTACTGGTCTCACTGAATAGTCTTCCAATAAAAATCAAGATTTCCCAAAAAGGTCTCACTTTCATGTATCTGCAATACAGGCCTGAGAGTAAACAACTAAGACTGGCTTACCTAAAACCATTGAGTGTTTCAAAAAACAGTCCCCAATTCACGTTAAATCCAGGCTAGAACCCACTTATTTTCGGTGGAGAGCCAGACTTCGGCCATGGGATGCTACTGTAGAACAGATGTGTTCTGGCTTGATAAAACGGTCCATATGGAAAGGCAGCAAATTCTGAGGGGCTCAAATTGCCCCTCAGAATGAGCTACCACCTGTATTGCTTTACAGTGTACTCAAACTATAGCAACTCTCTCAAACATATTCTGATAGTGTGATACCACACTACTGGTCTCACTGAATAGTCTTCCAATAAAAATCAAGATTTCCCAAAAAGGTCTCACTTTCATGTATCTGCAATACAGGCCTGAGAGTAAACAACTAAAACTGGCTTACCTAAAACCATTGAGTGTTTCAAAAAACAGTCCCCAATTCACGTTAAATCCAGGCTAGAACCCACTTATTTTCGGTGGAGAGCCAGGCTTCGGCCATGGGACGCTACTGTAGAACAGATGTGTTCTGGCTTGATAAAACGGTCCATATGGAAAGGCAGCAAATTCTGAGGGGCTCAAAATGCCCCTCAGAATGAGCTACCACCTGTATTGCTTTACAGTGTACTCAAACTATAGCAACTCTCTCAAACATATTCTGATAGTGTGAAACCACACTACTGGTCTCACTAAATAGTCTTCCAATAAAAATCAAGATTTCCCAAAAAGGTCTCACTTTCATGTATCTGCAATACAGGCCTGAGAGTAAACAACTAAGACTGGCTTACCTAAAACCATTGAGTGTTTCAAAAAACAGTCCCCAATTCACGTTAAATCCAGGATAGAACCCACTTATTTTCGGTGGAGAGCCAGGCTTCGGCCATGGGACGCTACTGTAGAACAGATGTGTTCCTACTTGATAAAACGGTCCATATGGAAAGGCAGCAAATTCTGAGGGGCTCAAATTGCCCCTCAGAATGAGCTACCACCTGTATTGCTTTACAGTGTACTCAAACTATAGCAACTCTCTCAAACATATTCTGATAGTGTGATACCACACTACTGGTCTCACTGAATAGTCTTCCAATAAAAATCAAGATTTCCCAAAAAGGTCTCACTTTCATGTATCTGCAATACAGGCCTGAGAGTAAACAACTAAAACTGGCTTACCTAAAACCATTGAGTGTTTCAAAAAACAGTCCCCAATTCACGTTAAATCCAGGCTAGAACCCACTTATTTTCGGTGGAGAGCCAGGCTTCGGCCATGGGACGCTACTGTAGAACAGATGTGTTCTGGCTTGATAAAACGGTCCATATGGAAAGGCAGCAAATTCTGAGGGGCTCAAAATGCCCCTCAGAATGAGCTACCACCTGTATTGCTTTACAGTGTACTCAAACTATAGCAACTCTCTCAAACATATTCTGATAGTGTGAAACCACACTACTGGTCTCACTAAATAGTCTTCCAATAAAAATCAAGATTTCCCAAAAAGGTCTCACTTTCATGTATCTGCAATACAGGCCTGAGAGTAAACAACTAAGACTGGCTTACCTAAAACCATTGAGTGTTTCAAAAAACAGTCCCCAATTCACGTTAAATCCAGGATAGAACCCACTTATTTTCGGTGGAGAGCCAGGCTTCGGCCATGGGACGCTACTGTAGAACAGATGTGTTCCTACTTGATAAAACGGTCCATATGGAAAGGCAGCAAATTCTGAGGGGCTCAAATTGCCCCTCAGAATGAGCTACCACCTGTATTGCTTTACAGTGTACTCAAACTATAGCAACTCTCTCAAACATATTCTGATAGTGTGATACCACACTACTGGTCTCACTGAATAGTCTTCCAATAAAAATCAAGATTTCCCAAAAAGGTCTCACTTTCATGTATCTGCAATACAGGCCTGAGAGTAAACAACTAAGACTGGCTTACCTAAAACCATTGAGTGTTTCAAAAAACAGTCCCCAATTCACGTTAAATCCAGGCTAGAACCCACTTATTTTCGGTGGAGAGCCAGGCTTCGGCCATGGGATGCTACTGTAGAACAGATGTGTTCTGGCTTGATAAAACGGTCCATATGGAAAGGCAGCAAATTCTGAGGGGCTCAAATTGCCCCTCAGAATGAGCTACCACCTGTATTGCTTTACAGTGTACTCAAACTATAGCAACTCTCTCAAACATATTCTGATAGTGTGATACCACACTACTGGTCTCACTGAATAGACTTCCAATAAAAATCAAGATTTCACAAAAAGGTCTCACTTTCATGTATCTGCAATACAGGCCTGAGAGTAAACAACTAAAACTGGCTTACCTAAAACCATTGAGTGTTTCAAAAAACAGTCCCCAATTCACGTTAAATCCAGGCTAGAACCCACTTATTTTCGGTGGAGAGCCAGGCTTCGGCCATGGGACGCTACTGTAGAACAGATGTGTTCTGGCTTGATAAAACGGTCCATATGGAAAGGCAGCAAATTCTGAGGGGCTCAAAATGCCCCTCAGAATGAGCTACCACCTGTATTGCTTTACAGTGTACTCAAACTATAGCAACTCTCTCAAACATATTCTGATAGTGTGATACCACACTACTGGTCTCACTGAATAGTCTTCCAATAAAAATCAAGATTTCCCAAAAAGGTCTCACTTTCATGTATCTGCAATACAGGCCTGAGAGTAAACAACTAAAACTGGCTTACCTAAAACCATTGAGTGTTTCAAAAAACAGTCCCCAATTCACGTTAAATCCAGGCTAGAACCCACTTATTTTCGGTGGAGAGCCAGGCTTCGGCCATGGGACGCTACTGTAGAACAGATGTGTTCTGGCTTGATAAAACGGTCCATATGGAAAGGCAGCAAATTCTGAGGGGCTCAAAATGCCCCTCAGAATGAGCTACCACCTGTATTGCTTTACAGTGTACTCAAACCATAGCAACTCTCTCAAACATATTCTGATAGTGTGAAACCACCCTATTGGCCTCACAAAATAGTCTTCCAATAAAAATCAAGATTTTCCAAAAAAGGTCTCACTTTCATGTATCTGCAATACAGGCCTGAGAGTAAACAACTAAGACTGGCTTACCTAAAACCATTGAGTGTTTCAAAAAACAGTCCACAATTCACGTTAAATCCAGGATAGAACCCACTTATTTTTGGTGGAGAGCCAGGCTTCGGCCATGGGACGCTACTGTAGAACAGATGTGTTCTGGCTTGATAAAACGGTCCATATGGAAAGGCAGCAAATTCTGAGGGGCTCAAATTGCCCCTCAGAATGAGCTACCACCGGTATTGCTTTACATTGTACTCAAACTATAGCAACTCTCTCAAACATATTCTGATAGTGTGAAACCACACTACTGGTCTCACTGAATAGTCTTCCAATAAAAATAAAGATTTCCCAAAAAGGTCTCACTTTCATGTATCTGCAATACAGGCCTGAGAGTAAACAACTAAGACTGGCTTACCTAAAACCATTGAGTCTTTCAAAAAACAGTCCCCAATTCACATTAAATCCAGGCTAGAACCCACTTATTTTCGGTGGAGAGCCAGGCTTCGGCCATGGGACGCTACTGTAGAACAGATGTGTTCTGGCTTGATAAAACGGTCCATATGGAAAGGCAGCAAATTCTGAGGGGCTCAAAATGCCCCTCAGAATGAGCTACCACCTGTATTGCTTTACAGTGTACTCAAACTATAGCAACTCTCTCAAACATATTCTGATAGTGTGAAACCACCCTATTGGCCTCACAAAATAGTCTTCCAATAAAAAACAAAATTTTCCCAAAAAGGTCTCACTTTCATGTATCTGCAATACAGGCCTGAGAGTAAACAACTAAGACTGGCTTACCTAAAACCATTGAGTGTTTCAAAAAACAGTCCCGAATTCACGTTAAATCCAGGCTAGAACCCACTTATTTTCAGTGGAGAGCCAGGCTTCCGCCATGGGACGCTACTGTAGAACAGATGTGTTCTGGCTTGATAAAACGGTCCATATGGAAAGGCAGCAAATTCTGAGGGGCTCAAAATGCCCCTCAGAATGAGCTACCACCTGTATTGCTTTACAGTGTACTCAAACTATAGCAACTCTCTCAAACATATTCTGATAGTGTGAAACCACCCTATTGGCCTCACAAAATAGTCTTCCAATAAAAATCAAGATTTTCCCAAAAAGGTCTCACTTTCATGTATCTGCAATACAGGCCTGAGAGTAAACAACTAAGACTGGCTTACCTAAAACCATTGAGTGTTTCAAAAAACAGTCCCCATTTCACGTTAAATCCAGGCTAGAACCCACTTATTTTCGGTGGAGAGCCAGGCTTCGGCCATGGGACGCTACTGTAGAAGAGATGTGTTCTGGCTTGATAAAACGGTCCATATGGAAAGGCAGCAAATTCTGAGGTGCTCAAAATGCCCCTCAGAATGAGCTACCACCTGTATTGCTTTACAGTGTACTCAAACTATAGCAACTCTCTCAAACATATTCTGATAGTGTGAAACCACACTACTGGTCTCACTAAATAGTCTTCCAATAAAAATCAAGATTTCCCAAAAAGGTCTCACTTTCATGTATCTGCAATACAGGCCTGAGAGTAAACAACTAAGACTGGCTTACCTAAAACCATTGAGTGTTTCAAAAAACAGTCCACAATTCACATTAAATCCAGGCTAGAACCCACTTATTTTCGGTGGAGAGCCAGGCTTCGGCCATGGGACGCTACTGTAGAACAGATGTGTTCTGGCTTGATAAAACGGTCCATATGGAAAGGCAGCAAATTCTGAGGGGCTCAAAATGCCCCTCAGAATGAGCTACCACCTGTATTGCTTTACAGTGTACTCAAACTATAGCAACTCTCTCAAACATATTCTGATAGTGTGAAACCACCCTATTGGCCTCACAAAATAGTCTTCCAATAAAAATCAAGATTTTCCCAAAAAGGTCTCACTTTCATGTATCTGCAATACAGGCCTGAGAGTAAACAACTAAGATTGGCTTACCTAAAACCATTGAGTGTTTCAAAAAACAGTCCCGAATTCACGTTAAATCCAGGATAGAACCCACTTATTTTCAGTGGAGAGCCAGGCTTCCGCCATGGGACGCTACTGTAGAACAGATGTGTTCTGGCTTGATAAAACGGTCCATATGGAAAGGCAGCAAATTCTGAGGGGCTCAAAATGCCCCTCAGAATGAGCTACCACCTGTATTGCTTTACAGTGTACTCAAACTATAGCAACTCTCTCAAACATATTCTGATAGTGTGAAACCACCCTATTGGCCTCACAAAATAGTCTTCCAATAAAAATCAAGATTTTCACAAAAAGGTCTCACTTTCATGTATCTGCAATACAGGCATGAGAGTAAACAACTAAGACTGGCTTACCTAAAACCATTGAGTGTTTCAAAAAACAGTCCCCAATTCACGTTAAATCCAGGTTAGAACCCACTTATTTTCAGTAAAGAGCCAGGCTTCGGCCATGGGACACTACTGTAGAACAGATGTATTCTGGCTTGATAAAACGGTCCATATGGAAAGGCAGCAAATTCTGAGGGGCTCAAAATGCCCCTCAGAATGAGCTACCACCTGTATTGCTTTACAGTGTACTCAAACTATAGCAACTCTCTCAAACATATTCTGATAGAGTGAAACCACACTACTGGTCTCACTGAATAGTCTTCCAATAAAAATCAAGATTTCCCAAAAAGGTCTCACTTTCATGTATCTGCAATACAGGCCTGGGAGTAAACAACTAAGACTGGCTTACCTAAAACCATTGAGTGTTTCAAAAAACAGTCCTCAATTCACGTTAAATCCAGGCTAGAACCCACTTAGTTTCGGTGGAGAGTCAGGCTTCGGCCATGGGACGCTACTGTAGAACAGATGTGTTCTGGCTTGATAAAACGGTCCATATGGAAAGGCAGCAAATTCTGAGGGGCTCAAAATGCCCCTCAGAATGAGCTACCACCTGTATTGCTTTACAGTGTACTCAAACTATAGCAACTCTCTCAAACATATTCTGATAGTGTGAAACCACCCTATTGGCCTCACAAAATAGTCTTCCAATAAAAATCAAGATTTTCCCAAAAAGGTCTCACTTTCATGTATCTGCAATACAGGCCTGAGAGTAAACAACTAAGACTGGCTTACCTAAAACCATTGAGTGTTTCAAAAAATAGTTCCCAATTCACGTTAAATCAAGGCTTTAACCCACTTATTTTCGGTGGATAGCCAGGCTTCGGCCATGGGACGCTACTGTAGAACAGATGTGTTCTGGCTTGATAAAACGGTGCATATGGAAAGGCAGCAAATTCTGAGGGGCTCAAAATGCCCCTCAGAATGAGCTACCACCTGTGTTGCTTTACAGTGTACTCAAACTATAGCAACTCTCTCAAACATATTCTGATAGAGTGAAACCACACTACTGGTCTCACTGAATAGTCTTCCAATAAAAATCAAGATTTCCCAAAAAGGTCTCACTTTCATGTATCTGCAATACAGGCCTGAGAGTAAACAACTAAGACTGGCTTACCTAAAACCATTGAGTTTTTTAAAAAACAGTCCCCAATTCATGTTAAATCTAGGCTAGAACCCACTTTGTTTCGGTGGAGAGCCAGGCTTCGGCCATGGGATGCTACTGTAGAACAGATGTGTTCTGGCTTGATAAAACGGTCCATATGGAAAGGCAGCAAATTCTGAGGGGCTCAGAATGCCCCTCAGAATGAGCTACCACCTGTATTGCTTTACAGTGTACTCAAACTATAGCAACTCTCTCAAACATATTCTGATAGTGTGAAACCACCCTATTGGCCTCACAAAATAGTCTTCCAATAAAAATCAAGATTTTCCCATAAAGGTCTCACTTTCATGTATCTGCAATACAGGCCTGAGAGTAAACAACTAAGACTGGCTTACCTAAAACCATTGAGTGTTTCAAAAAACAGTCCCCAATTCACGTTAAATCCAGGCTAGAACCCACTTTTTTTTGGTGGAGAGCCAGGCTTCGGCCATGGGACGCTACTGTAGAACAGATGTGTTCTGGCTTGATAAAGCGGTCCATATGGAAAGGCAGCAAATTCTGAGGGGCTCAAAATGCCCCTCAGAATGAGCTACCACCTGTGTTGCTTTACAGTGTACTCAAACTATAGCAACTCTCTCAAACATATTCTGATAGAGTGAAACCACACTACTGGTCTCACTAAATAGACTTCCAATAAAAATCAAGATTTCCCAAAAAGGTCTCACTTTCATGTATCTGCAATACAGGCCTGAGAGTAAACAACTAAGACTGGCTTACCTAAAACCATTGAGTGTTTCAAAAAACAGTCCCCAATTCACGTTAAATCCAGGCTAGAACCCACTTATTTTTGGTGGAGAGCCAGGCTTCGGCCATGAGACGCTACTGTAGAACAGATGTGTTCTGGCTTGATAAAACGGTCCATATGGAAAGGCAGCAAATTCTGAGGGGCTCAAAATGCCCCTCAGAATGAGCTACCACCTGTATTGCTTTACAGTGTACTCAAACTATAGCAACTCTCTCAAACATATTCTGATAGTGTGAAACCACACTACTGGTCTCACTAAATAGTCTTCCAATAAAAATCAAGATTTCCCAAAAAGGTCTCACTTTCATGTATCTGCAATACAGGCCTGAGAGTAAACAACTAAGACTGGCTTACCTAAAACCATCGAGTGTTTCAAAAAATAGTTCCCAATTCACGTTAAATCAAGGCTAGAACCCACTTATTTTCGGTGGAGAGCAAGGCTTCGGCCATGGGACGCTACTGTAGAACAGATGTGTTCTGGCTTGATAATACGGTCCATATGGAAAGGCAGCAAATTCTGAGGGGCTCAAAATGCCCCTCAGAATGAGCTACCACCTGTGGTACTTTACAGTGTACTCAAACTATAGCAACTCTCTCAAACATATTCTGATAGTGTGAAACCACACTACTGGTCTCACTAAATAGTCTTCCAATAAAAATCAAGATTTCCCAAAAAGGTCTCACTTTCATGTATCTGCAATACAGGCCTGAGAGTAAACAACTAAGACTGGCTTACCTAAAACCATTGAGTGTTTCAAAAAACAGTCCCCAATTCACGTTAAATCCAGGATAGAACCCACTTATTTTCGGTGGAGAGCCAGGCTTCGGCCATGGGACGCTACTGTAGAACAGATGTGTTCTGGCTTGATAAAACGGTCCATATGGAAAGGCAGCAAATTCTGAGGGGCTCAAATTGCCCCTCAGAATGAGCTACCACCTGTATTGCTTTACAGTGTACTCAAACTATAGCAACTCTCTCAAACATATTCTGATAGTGTGATACCACACTACTGGTCTCACTGAATAGTCTTCCAATAAAAATCAAGATTTCCCAAAAAGGTCTCACTTTCATGTATCTGCAATACAGGCCTGAGAGTAAACAACTAAGACTGGCTTACCTAAAACCATTGAGTGTTTCAAAAAACAGTCCCCAATTCACGTTAAATCCAGGCTAGAACCCACTTATTTTCGGTGGAGAGCCAGGCTTCGGCCATGGGATGCTATTGTAGAACAGATGTGTTCTGGCTTGATAAAACGGTCCATATGGAAAGGCAGCAAATTCTGAGGGGCTCAAATTGCCCCTCAGAATGAGCTACCACCTGTATTGCTTTACAGTGTACTCAAACTATAGCAACTCTCTCAAACATATTCTGATAGTGTGATACCACACTACTGGTCTCACTGAATAGTCTTCCAATAAAAATCAAGATTTCCCAAAAAGGTCTCACTTTCATGTATCTGCAATACAGGCCTGAGAGTAAACAACTAAAACTGGCTTACCTAAAACCATTGAGTGTTTCAAAAAACAGTCCCCAATTCACGTTAAATCCAGGCTAGAACCCACTTATTTTCGGTGGAGAGCCAGGCTTCAGCCATGGGACGCTACTGTAGAACAGATGTGTTCTGGCTTGATAAAACGGTCCATATGGAAAGGCAGCAAATTCTGAGGGGCTCAAAATGCCCCTCAGAATGAGCTACCACCTGTATTGCTTTACAGTGTACTCAAACTATAGCAACTCTCTCAAACATATTCTGATAGTGTGAAACCACCCTATTGGCCTCACAAAATAGTCTTCCAATAAAAATCAAGATTTTCCAAAAAAGGTCTCACTTTCATGTATCTGCAATACAGGCCTGAGAGTAAACAACTAAGACTGGCTTACCTAAAACCATTGGGTAATTCAAAAAACAGTCCCCATTTCACGTTAAATCCAGGCTAGAACCCACTTATTTTCGGTGGAGAGCCAGGCTTCGGCCATGGGACGCTACTGTAGAAGAGATGTGTTCTGGCTTGATAAAACGGTCCATATGGAAAGGCAGCAAATTCTGAGGGGCTCAAAATGCCCCTCAGAATGAGCTACCACCTGTATTGCTTTACAGTGTACTCAAACTATAGCAACTCTCTCAAACATATTCTGATAGTGTGAAACCACACTACTGGTCTCACTAAATAGTCTTCCAATAAAAATCAAGATTTCCCAAAAAGGTCTCACTTTCATGTATCTGCAATACAGATCTGAGAGTAAACAACTAAGACTGGCTTACCTAAAACCATTGAGTGTTTCAAAAAACAGTCCACAATTCACGTTAAATCCAGGATAGAACCCACTTATTTTCGGTGGAGAGCCAGGCTTCGGCCATGGGACGCTACTGTAGAACAGATGTGTTCTGGCTGGATAAAACGGTCCATATGGAAAGGCAGCAAATTCTGAGGGGCTCAAAATGCCCCTCAGAATGAGCTACCACCTGTGTTGCTTTACAGTGTACTCAAACTATAGCATCTCTCTCAAACATATTCTGATAGAGTGAAACCACACTACTGGTCTCACTAAATAGTCTTCCAATAAAAATCAAGATTTCCCAAAAAGGTCTCACTTTCATGTATCTGCAATACAGGCCTGAGAGTAAACAACTAAGACTGGCTTACCTAAAACCATTGAGTGTTTCAAAAAACAGTCCCCAATTCACGTTAAATCCAGGCTAGAACCCACTTATTTTTGGTGGAGAGCCAGGCTTCGGCCATGGGACGCTACTGTAGAACAGATGTGTTCTGGCTTGATAAAACGGTGCATATGGCAAGGCAGCAAATTATGAGGGGCTCAAAATGCCCCTCAGAATGAGCTACCACCTGTGTTGCTTTACAGTGTACTCAAACTATAGCAACTCTCTCAAACATATTCTGATAGTGTGAAACCACACTACTGGTCTCACTAAATAGTCTTCCAATAAAAATCAAGATTTCCCAAAAAGGTCTCACTTTCATGTATCTGCAATACAGGCCTGAGAGTAAACAACTAAGACTGGCTTACCTAAAACCATTGAGTGTTTCAAAAAACAGTCCTCAATTCACGTTAAATCCAGGCTAGAACCCACTTAGTTTCGGTGGAGAGTCAGGCTTCGGCCATGGGACGCTACTGTAGAACAGATGTGTTCTGGCTTGATAAAACGGTCCATATGGAAAGGCAGCAAATTCTGAGGGGCTCAAAATGCCCCTCAGAATGAGCTACCACCTGTATTGCTTTACAGTGTACTCAAACTATAGCAACTCTCTCAAACATATTCTGATAGTGTGAAACCACCCTATTGGCCTCACAAAATAGTCTTCCAATAAAAATCAAGATTTTCCCAAAAAGGTCTCACTTTCATGTATCTGCAATACAGGCCTGAGAGTAAACAACTAAGACTGGCTTACCTAAAACCATTGAGTGTTTCAAAAAACAGTCCCCAATTCACGTTAAATCCAGGTTAGAACCCACTTATTTTCAGTAGAGAGCCAGGCTTCGGCCATGGGACGCTACTGTAGAACAGATGTATTCTGGCTTGATAAAACGGTCCATATGGAAAGGCAGCAAATTCTGAGGGGCTCAAAATGCCCCTCAGAATGAGCTACCACCTGTGTTGCTTTACAGTGTACTCAAACTATAGCAACTCTCTCAAACATATTCTGATAGAGTGAAACCACACTACTGGTCTCACTGAATAATCTTCCAATAAAAATCAAGATTTCCCAAAAAGGTCTCACTTTCATGTATCTGCAATACAGGCCTGAGAGTAAACAACTAAGACTGGCTTACCTAAAACCATTGAGTGTTTCAAAAAACAGTCCTCAATTCACGTTAAATCCAGGCTAGAACCCACTTAGTTTCGGTGGAGAGTCAGGCTTCGGCCATGGGACGCTACTGTAGAACAGATGTGTTCTGGCTTGATAAAACGGTCCATATGGAAAGGCAGCAAATTCTGAGGGGCTCAAAATGCCCCTCAGAATGAGCTACCACCTGTATTGCTTTACAGTGTACTCAAACTATAGCAACCCTCTTAAACATATTCTGATAGTGTGAAACCACCCTATTGGCCTCACAAAATAGTCTTCCAATAAAAATCAAGATTTTCCCATAAAGGTCTCACTTTCATGTATCTGCAATACAGGCCTCAGAGTAAACAACTAAGACTGGCTTACCTAAAACCATTGAGTGTTTCAAAAAACAGTCCCCAATTCAAGTTAAATCCAGGCTAGAACCCACTTATTTTCGGTGGAGAACCAGGCTTCGGCCATGGGACGCTACTGTAGAACAGATGTGTTCTGGCTTGATAAAACGGTCCATATGGAAAGGCAGCAAATTCTGAGGGGCTCAAAATGCCCCTCAGAATGAGCTACCACCTGTATTGCTTTACAGTGTACTTAAACTATAGCAACTCTCTCAAACATATTCTGATAGTGTGAAACCACACTACTGGTCTCACTAAATTGTCTTCCAATAAAAATCAAGATTTCCCAAAAAGGTCTCACTTTCATGTATCTGCAATACAGGCCTGAGAGTAAACAACTAAGACTGGCTTACCTAAAACCATTGAGTGTTTCAAAAAACAGTCCTCAATTCACGTTAAATCCAGGCTAGAACCCACTTAGTTTCGGTGGAGAGTCAGGCTTCGGCCATGGGACGCTACTGTAGAACAGATGTGTTCTGGCTTGATAAAACGGTCCATATGGAAAGGCAGCAAATTCTGAGGGGCTCAAAATGCCCCTCAGAATGAGCTTCCACCTGTATTGCTTTACAGTGTACTCAAACTATAGCAACTCTCTCAAACATATTCTGATAGTGTGAAACCACCCTATTGGCCTCACAAAATAGTCTTCCAATAAAAATCAAGATTTTCCCATAAAGGTCTCACTTTCATGTATCTGCAATACAGGCCTGAGAGTAAACAACTAAGACTGGCTTACCTAAAACCATTGAGTGTTTCAAAAAACAGTCCCCAATTCAAGTTAAATCCAGGCTAGAACCCACTTATTTTCGGTGGAGAGCCAGGCTTCGGCCATGGGACGCTACTGTAGAACAGATGTGTTCTGGCTTGATAAAACGGTCCATATGGAAAGGCAGCAAATTCTGAGGGGCTCTAAATGCCCCTCAGAATGAGCTACCACCTGTATTGCTTTACAGTGTACTTAAACTATAGCAACTCTCTCAAACATATTCTGATAGTGTGAAACCACACTACTGGTCTCACTAAATAGTCTTCCAATAAAAATCAAGATTTCCCAAAAAGGTCTCACTTTCATGTATCTGCAATACAGGCCTGAGAGTAAACAACTAAGACTGGCTTACCTAAAACCATTGAGTGTTTCAAAAAATAGTTCCCAATTCACGTTAAATCAAGGCTAGAACCCACTTATTTTCGGTGGATAGCCAGGCTTCGGCCATGGGACGCTACTGTAGAACAGATGTGTTCTGGCTTGATAAAACGGTGCATATGGAAAGGCAGCAAATTCTGAGGGGCTCAAAATGCCCCTCAGAATGAGCTACCACCTGTGTTGCTTTACAGTGTACTCAAACTATAGCAACTCTTTCAAACATATTCTGATAGAGTGAAACCACACTACTGGTCTAACTGAATAGTCTTCCAATAAAAATCAAGATTTCCCAAAAAGGTCTCACTTTCATGTATCTGCAATACAGGCCTGAGAGTAAACAACTAAGACTGGCTTACCTAAAACCATTGAGTGTTTCAAAAAACAGTCCCCAATTCACGTTAAATCCAGGCTAGAACCCACTTATTTTCGGTGGAGAGCCAGGCTTCGGCCATGGGATGCTACTGTAGAACAGATGTGTTCTGGCTTGATAAAACGGTCCATATGGAAAGGCAGCAAATTCTGAGGGGCTCAAATTGCCCCTCAGAATGAGCAACCACCTGTATTGCTTTACAGTGCACTCAAACTATAGCAACTCTCTCAAACATATTCTGATAGTGTGATACCAAACTACTGGTCTCACTGAATAGTCTTCCAATAAAAATCAAGATGTCCCAAAAAGGTCTCCCTTTCATGTATCTGCAATACAGGCCTGAGAGTAAACAACTAAGACTGGCTTACCTAAAACCATTGAGTGTTTCAAAAAACAGTCCCCAATTCACGTTAAATCCAGGCTAGAACCCACTTATTTTCGGTGGAGAGCCAGGCTTCGGCCATGGGATGCTACTGTAGAACAGATGTGTTCTGGCTTGATAAAACGGTCCATATGGAAAGGCAGCAAATTCTGAGGGGCTCAAATTGCCCCTCAGAATGAGCTACCACCTGTATTGCTTTACAGTGTACTCAAACTATAGCAACTCTCTCAAACATATTCTGATAGTGTGATACCACACTACTGGTCTTATTGAATAGTCTTCCAATAAAAATCAAGATTTCCCAAAAAGGTCTCCCTTTCATGTATCTGCAATACAGGCCTGAGAGTAAACAACTAAAACTGGCTTACCTAATACCATTGAGTGTTTCAAAAAACAGTCCCCAATTCACGTTAAATCCAGGCTAGAACCCACTTATTTTCGGTGGAGAGCAAGGCTTCGGCCATGGGACGCTACTGTAGAACAGATGTGTTCTGGCTTGATAAAACGGTCCATATGGAAAGGCAGCAAATTCTGAGGGGCTCAAAATGCCCCTCAGAATGAGCTACCACCTGTATTGCTTTACAGTGTACTCAAACTATAGCAACTCTCTCAAACATATTCTGATAGTGTGAAACCACCCTATTGGCCTCACAAAATAGTCTTCCAATAAAAATCAAGATTTTCCAAAAAAGGTCTCACTTTCATGTATCTGCAATACAGGCCTGAGAGTAAACAACTAAGTCTGGCTTACCTAAAACCATTGAGTGTTTCAAAAAATAGTTCCCAATTCACGTTAAATCAAGGCTAGAACCCACTTATTTTCGGTGGAGAGCAAGGCTTCGGCCATGGGACGCTACTGTAGAACAGATATGTTCTGGCTAGATAATACGGTCCATATGGAAAGGCAGCAAATTCTGATGGGCTCAAAATGCCCCTCAGAATGAGCTACCACCTGTGTTGCTTTACAGTGTACTCAAACTATAGCAACTCTCTCAAACATATTCTGATAGTGTGAAACCACACTACTGGTCTCACTAAATAGTCTTCCAATAAAAATCAAGATTTCCCAAAAAGGTCTCACTTTCATGTATCTGCAATACAGGCCTGAGAGTAAACAACTAAGACTGGCTTACCTAAAACCATTGAGTGTTTCAAAAAACAGTCCCCAATTCACGTTAAATCCAGGATAGAACCCACTTATTTTCGGTGGAGAGCCAGGCTTCGGCCATGGGACGCTACTGTAGAACAGATGTGTTCCTACTTGATAAAACGGTCCATATGGAAAGGCAGCAAATTCTGAGGGGCTCAAATTGCCCCTCAGAATGAGCTACCACCTGTATTGCTTTACAGTGTACTCAAACTATAGCAACTCTCTCAAACATATTCTGATAGTGTGATACCACACTACTGGTCTCACTGAATAGTCTTCCAATAAAAATCAAGATTTCCCAAAAAGGTCTCACGTTCATGTATCTGCAATACAGGCCTGAGAGTAAACAACTAAGACTGGCTTACCTAATACCATTGAGTGTTTCAAAAAACAGTCCCCAATTCACGTTAAATCCAGGCTAGAACCCACTTATTTTCGGTGGAGAGCCAGGCTTCGGCCATGGGATGCTACTGTAGAACAGATGTGTTCTGGCTTGATAAAACGGTCCATATGGAAAGGCAGCAAATTCTGAGGGGCTCAAATTGCCCCTCAGAATGAGCTACCAACTGTGTTGCTTTACAGTGTACTCAAACTATAGCATTTCTCTCAAACATATTCTGATAGTGTGAAACCACACTACTGGTCTCACTAAATAGTCTTCCAATAAAAATCAAGATTTCCCAAAAAGGTCTCACTTTCATGTATCTGCAATACAGGCCTGAGAGTAAACAACTAAGACTGGCTTACCTAAAACCATTGAGTGTTTCAAAAAACAGTCCCCAATTCACGTTAAATCCAGGCTAGAACCCACTTATTTTCGGTGGAGAGCCAGGCTTCGGCCATGGGATGCTACTGTAGAACAGATGTGTTCTGGCTTGATAAAACGGTCCATATGGAAAGGCAGCAAATTCTGAGGGGCTCAAATTGCCCCTCAGAATGAGCTACCACCTGTATTGCTTTACAGTGTACTCAAACTATAGCAACTCTCTCAAACATATTCTGATAGTGTGATACCACACTACTGGTCTCACTGAATAGTCTTCCAATAAAAATCAAGATTTCCCAAAAAGGTCTCACTTTCATGTATCTGCAATACAGGCCTGAGAGTAAACAACTAAAACTGGCTTACCTAAAACCATTGAGTGTTTCAAAAAACAGTCCCCAATTCACGTTAAATCCAGGCTAGAACCCACTTATTTTCGGTGGAGAGCCAGGCTTCGGCCATGGGACGCTACTGTAGAACAGATGTGTTCTGGCTTGATAAAACGGTCCATATGGAAAGGCAGCAAATTCTGAGGGGCTCAAAATGCCCCTCAGAATGAGCTACCACCTGTATTGCTTTACAGTGTACTCAAACTATAGCAACTCTCTCAAACATATTCTGATAGTGTGAAACCACCCTATTGGCCTCACAAAATAGTCTTCCAATAAAAATCAAGATTTTCCAAAAAAGGTCTCACTTTCATGTATCTGCAATACAGGCCTGAGAGTAAACAACTAAGACTGGCTTACCTAAAACCATTGAGTGTTTCAAAAAACAGTCCCCAATTCAAGTTAAATCCAGGCTAGAACCCACTTATTTTCGGTGGAGTGCCAGGCTTCGGCCATGGGACGCTACTGTAGAACAGATGCGTTCTGGCTTTATAAAACGGTCCATATGGAAAGGCAGCAAATTCTGAGGGGCTCAAAATGCCCCTCAGAATGAGCTACCACCTGTATTGCTTTACAGTGTACTTAAACTATAGCAACTCTCTCAAACATATTCTGATAGTGTGAAACCACACTACTGGTCTCACTAAATAGTCTTCCAATAAAAATCAAGATTTCCCAAAAAGGTCTCACTTTCATGTATCTGCAATACAGGCCTGAGAGTAAACAACTAAGACTGGCTTACCTAAAACCATTGAGTGTTTCAAAAAACAGTCCCCAATTCATGTTAAATCCAGGCTAGAACCCACTTATTTTTGGTGGAGAGCCAGGCTTCGGCCATGGGACGCTACTGTAGAACAGATGTGTTCTGGCTTGATAAAGCGGTCCATATGGAAAGGCAGCAAATTCTGAGGGGCTCAAAATGCCCCTCAGAATGAGCTACCACCTGTGTTGCTTTACAGTGTACTCAAACTATAGCAACTCTCTCAAACATATTCTGATAGAGTGAAACCACACTACTGGTCTCACTAAATAGTCTTCCAATAAAAATCAAGATTTCCCAAAAAGGTCTCACTTTCATGTATCTGCAATACAGGCCTGAGAGTAAACAACTAAGACTGGCTTACCTAAAACCATTGGGTGTTTCAAAAAACAGTCCCCAATTCACGTTAAATCCAGGCTAGAACCCACTTATTTTTGGTGGAGAGCCAGGCTTCGGCCATGGGACGCTACTGTAGAACAGATGTGTTCTGGCTTGATAAAACGGTGCATATGGCAAGGCAGCAAATTATGAGGGGCTCAAAATGCCCCTCAGAATGAGCTACCACCTGTGTTGCTTTACAGTGTACTCAAACTATAGCAACTCTCTCAAACATATTCTGATAGTGTGAAACCACACTACTGGTCTCACTAAATAGTCTTCCAATAAAAATCAAGATTTCCCAAAAAGGTCTCACTTTCATGTATCTGCAATACAGGCCTGAGAGTAAACAACTAAGAATGGCTTACCTAAAACCATTGAGTGTTTCAAAAAACAGTCCTCAATTCACGTTAAATCCAGGCTAGAACCCACGTAGTTTCGGTGGAGAGTCAGGCTTCGGCCATGGGACGCTACTGTAGAACAGATGTGTTCTGGCTTGATAAAACGGTCCATATGGAAAGGCAGCAAATTCTGAGGGGCTCAAAATGCCCCTCAGAATGAGCTACCACCTGTATTGCTTTACAGTGTACTCAAACTATAGCAACTCTCTCAAACATATTCTGATAGTGTGAAACCACCCTATTGGCCTCACAAAATAGTCTTCCAATAAAAATCAAGATTTCCCAAAAAGGTCTCACTTTCATGTATCTGCAATACAGGCCTGAGAGTAAACAACTAAGACTGGCTTACCTAAAACCATTGAGTGTTTCAAAAAAACAGTCCCCAATTCACGTTAAATCCAGGCTAGAACCCACTTAGTTTCGGTGGAGAGCAAGGCTTCGGCCATGGGACACTACTGTAGAACAGATATGTTCTGTTTTGATAAAACGGTCCATATGGAAAGGCAGCAAATTCTGAGGGGTTCAAAATGCCCCTCAGAATGAGCTACCAACTGTGTTGCTTTACAGTGTACTCAAACTATAGCATTTCTCTCAAACACATTCTGATAGTGTGAAACCACACTACTGGTCTCACTAAATAGTCTTCCAATAAAAATCAAGATTTCCCAAAAAGGTCTCACTTTCATGTATCTGAAATACAGGCCTGAGAGTAAACAACTAAGACTGGCTTACCTAAAACCATTGAGTGTTTCAAAAAACAGTCCCCAATTCACGTTAAATCCAGGCTAGAACCCACTTATTTTCGGTGGAGAGCCAGGCTTCGGCCATGGGACGCTACTGTAGAAAAGATGTGTTCTGGCTTGATAAAACGGTCCATATGGAAAGGCAGCAAATTCTGAGGGGCTCAAATTGCCCCTCAGAATGAGCTACCACCGGTATTGCTTTACATTGTACTCAAACTATAGCAACTCTCTCAAACATATTCTGATAGTGTGAAACCACACTACTGGTCTCACTGAATAGTCTTCCAATAAAAATCAAGATTTCCCAAAAGGGTCTCACTTTCATGTATCTGCAATACAGGCCTGAGAGTAAACAACTAAGACTGGCTTACCTAAAACCATTGAGTGTTTCAAAAAACAGTCCCCAATTCACATTAAATCCAGGCTAGAACCCACTTATTTTCGGTGGAGAGCCAGGCTTCGGCCATGGGACGCTACTGTAGAACAGATGTGTTCTGGCTTGATAAAACGGTCCATATGGAAAGGCAGCAAATTCTGAGGGGCTCAAAATGCCCCTCAGAATGAGCTACCACCTGTATTGCTTTACAGTGTACTCAAACTATAGCAACTCTCTCAAACATATTCTGATAGTGTGAAACCACCCTATTGGCCTCACAAAATATTCTTCCAATAAAAATCAAGATTTTCCCAAAAAGGTCTCACTTTCATGTATCTGCAATACAGGCCTGAGAGTAAACAACTAAGACTGGCTTACCTAAAACCATTGAGTGTTTCAAAAAACAGTCCCCAATTCACGTTAAATCCAGGCTAGAACCCACTTATTTTCGGTGGAGAGCCAGGCTTCGGCCATGGGATGCTACTGTAGAACAGATGTGTTCTGACTTAATAAAACGGTCCATATGGAAAGGCAGCAAATTCTGAGGGGCTCAAATTGCCCCTCAGAATGAGCTACCACCTGTATTGCTTTACAGTGTACTCAAACTATAGCAACTCTCTCAAACATATTCTGATAGTGTGATACCACACTACTGGTCTTATTGAATAGTCTTCCAATAAAAATCAAGATTTCCCAAAAAGGTCTCCCTTTCATGTATCTGCAATACAGGCCTGAGAGTAAACAACTAAAACTGGCTTACCTAAAACCATTGAGTGTTTCAAAAAACAGTCCCCAATTCACGTTAAATCCAGGCTAGAACCCACTTATTTTCGGTGGAGAGCAAGGCTTCGGCCATGGGACGCTACTGTAGAACAGATGTGTTCTGGCTTGATAAAACGGTCCATATGGAAAGGCAGCAAATTCTGAGGGGCTCAAAATGCCCCTCAGAATGAGCTACCACCTGTATTGCTTTACAGTGTACTCAAACTATAGCAACTCTCTCAAACATATTCTGATAGTGTGAAACCACCCTATTGGCCTCACAAAATAGTCTTCCAATAAAAATCAAGATTTTCCAAAAAAGGTCTCACTTTCATGTATCTGCAATACAGGCCTGAGAGTAAACAACTAAGTCTGGCTTACCTAAAACCATTGAGTGTTTCAAAAAATAGTTCCCAATTCACGTTAAATCAAGGCTAGAACCCACTTATTTTCGGTGGAGAGCAAGGCTTCGGCCATGGGACGCTACTGTAGAACAGATGTGTTCTGGCTTGATAATACGGTCCATATGGAAAGGCAGCAAATTCTGAGGGGCTCAAAATGCCCCTCAGAATGAGCTACCACCTGTGTTGCTTTACAGTGTACTCAAACTATAGCAACTCTCTCAAACATATTCTGATAGTGTGAAACCACACTACTGGTCTCACTAAATAGTCTTCCAATAAAAATCAAGATTTCCCAAAAAGGTCTCACTTTCATGTATCTGCAATACAGCCCTGAGAGTAAACAACTAAGACTGGCTTACCTAAAACCATTGAGTGTTTCAAAAAACAGTCCCCAATTCACGTTAAATCCAGGATAGAACCCACTTATTTTCGGTGGAGAGCCAGGCTTCGGCCATGGGACGCTACTGTAGAACAGATGTGTTCCTACTTGACAAAACGGTCCATATGGAAAGGCAGCAAATTCTGAGGGGCTCAAATTGCCCCTCAGAATGAGCTACCACCTGTATTGCTTTACAGTGTACTCAAACTATAGCAACTCTCTCAAACATATTCTGATAGTGTGATACCACACTACTGGTCTCACTGAATAGTCTTCCAATAAAAATCAAGATTTCCCAAAAAGGTCTCACTTTCATGTATCTGCAATACAGGCCTGAGAGTAAACAACTAAGACTGGCTTACCTAAAACCATTGAGTGTTTCAAAAAACAGTCCCCAATTCACGTTAAATCCAGGCTAGAACCCACTTATTTTCGGTGGAGAGCCAGGCTTCGGCCATGGGATGCTACTGTAGAACAGATGTGTTCTGGCTTGATAAAACGGTCCATATGGAAAGGCAGCAAATTCTGAGGGGCTCAAATTGCCCCTCAGAATGAGCTACCACCTGTATTGCTTTACAGTGTACTCAAACTATAGCAACTCTCTCAAACATATTCTGATAGTGTGATACCACACTACTGGTCTCACTGAATAGTCTTCCAATAAAAATCAAGATTTCCCAAAAAGGTCTCACTTTCATGTATCTGCAATAAAGGCCTGAGAGTAAACAACTAAAACTGGCTTACCTAAAACCATTGAGTGTTTCAAAAAACAGTCCCCAATTCACGTTAAATCCAGGCTAGAACCCACTTATTTTCGGTGGAGAGCCAGGCTTCGGCCATGGGACGCTACTGTAGAACAGATGTGTTCTGGCTTGATAAAACAGTCCATATGGAAAGGCAGCAAATTCTGAGGGGCTCAAAATGCCCCTCAGAATGAGCTACCACCTGTATTGCTTTACAGTGTACTCAAACTATAGCAACTCTTTCAAACATATTCTGATAGTGTGAAACCACCCTATTGGCCTCACAAAATAGTCTTCCAATAAAAATCAAGATTTTCCAAAAAAGGTCTCACTTTCATGTATCTGCAATACAGGCCTGAGAGTAAACAACTAAGTCTGGCTTACCTAAAACCATTGAGTGTTTCAAAAAATAGTTCCCAATTCACGTTAAATCAAGGCTAGAACCCACTTATTTTCGGTGGAGAGCAAGGCTTCGGCCATGGGACGCTACTGTAGAACAGATGTGTTCTGGCTTGATAATACGGTCCATATGGAAAGGCAGCAAATTCTGAGGGGCTCAAAATGCCCCTCAGAATGAGCTACCACCTGTGTTGCTTTACAGTGTACTCAAACTATAGCAACTCTCTCAAACATATTCTGATAGTGTGAAACCACACTACTGGTCTCACTAAAGAGTCTTCCAATAAAAATCAAGATTTCCCAAAAAGGTCTCACTTTCATGTATCTGCAATACAGGCCTGAGAGTAAACAACTAAGACTGGCTTACCTAAAACGATTGAGTGTTTCAAAAAACAGTCCCCAATTCACGTTAAATCCAGGCTAGAACCCACTTATTTTCGGTGGAGAGCCAGGCTTCGGCCATGGGACGCTACTGTAGAACAGATGTATTCTGGCTTGATAAAACGGTCCATATGGAAAGGCAGCAAATTCTGAGGGGCTCAAAATGCCCCTCAGAATGAGCTACCACCTGTATTGCTTTACAGTGTACTCAAACTATAGCAACTCTCTCAAACATATTCTGATAGTGTGAAACCACACTACTGGTCTCACTAAATAGTCTTCCAATAAAAATCAAGATTTCCCAAAAAGGTCTCACTTTCATGTATCTGCAATACAGGCCTGAGAGTAAACAACTAAGACTGGCTTACCTAAAACCATTGAGTGTTTCAAAAATCAGTCCCCAATTCACATTAAATCCAGGCTAGAACCCACTTATTTTCGGTGGAGAGCCAGGCTTCGGCCATGGGACGCTACTGTAGAACAGATGTGTTCTGGCTTGATAAAACGGTCCATATGGAAAGGCAGCAAATTCTGAGGGGCTCAAAATACCCCTCAGAATGAGCTACCACCTGTATTGCTTTACAGTGTACTCAAACTATAGCAACTCTCTCAAACATATTCTGATAGTGTGAAACCACACCTCTGGTCTCACTAAATAGTCTTCCAATAAAAATCAAGATTTCCCAAAAAGGTCTCACTTTCATGTATCTGCAATACAGGCCTGAGAGTAAACAACTAAGACTGGCTTACCTAAAACCATTGAGTGTTTCAAAAAACAGTCCCCAATTCACGTTAAATCCAGGCTAGAACCCACCTATTTTCGGTGGAGAGCCAGGCTTCAGCCATGGGACGCTACTGTAGAACAGATGTGTTCTGGCTTGATAAAACGGTCCATATGGAAAGGCAGCAAATTCTGAGGGGATCAAAATGCCCCTCAGAATGAGCTACCACCTGTATTGCTTTACAGTGTACTCAAACTATAGCAACTCTCTCAAACATATTCTGATAGTGTGAAACCACACTAATGGTCTCACTGAATAGTCTTCCAATAAAAATCAAGATTTCCCAAAAAGGTCTCACTTTCATGTATCTGCAATACAGGCCTGAGAGTAAACAACTAAGACTGGCTTACCTAAAACCATTGAGTGTTTCAAAAAACAGTCCCCAATTCACGTTAAATCCAGGCTAGAACCCACCTATTTTCGGTGGAGAGCCAGGCTTCAGCCATGGGACGCTACTGTAGAACAGATGTGTTCTGGCTTGATAAAACGGTCCATATGGAAAGGCAGCAAATTCTGAGGGGCTCAAATTGCCCCTCAGAATGAGCTACCACCGGTATTGCTTTACATTGTACTCAAACTATAGCAACTCTCTCAAACATATTCTGATAGTGTGAAACCACACTACTGGTCTCACTGAATAGTCTTCCAATAAAAATAAAGATTTCCCAAAAAGGTCTCACTTTCATGTATATGCAATACAGGCCTGAGAGTAAACAACTAAGACTGGCTTACCTAAAACCATTGAGTCTTTCAAAAAACAGTCCCCAATTCACATTAAATCCAGGCTAGAACCCACTTATTTTCGGTGGAGAGCCAGGCTTCGGCCATGGGACGCTACTGTAGAACAGATGTGTTCTGGCTTGATAAAACGGTCCATATGGAAAGGCAGCAAATTCTGAGGGGCTCAAAATGCCCCTCAGAATGAGCTACCACCTGTATTGCTTTACAGTGTACTCAAACTATAGCAACTCTCTCAAACATATTCTGATAGTGTGAAACCACCCTATTGGCCTCACAAAATAGTCTTCCAATAAAAATCAAGATTTTCCCAAAAAGGTCTCACTTTCATGTATCTGCAATACAGGCCTGAGAGTAAACAACTAAGACTGGCTTACCTAAAACCATTGAGTGTTTCAAAAAACAGTCCCGAATTCACGTTAAATCCAGGCTAGAACCCACTTATTTTAAGTGGAGAGCCAGGCTTCAGCCATGGGACGCTACTGTAGAACAGATGTGTTCTGGCTTGATAAAACGGTCCATATGGAAAGGCAGCAAATTCTGAGGGGCTCAAAATGCCCCTCAGAATGAGCTACCACCTGTATTGCTTTACAGTGTACTCAAACCATAGCAACTCTCTCAAACATATTCTGATAGTGTGAAACCACACTACTGGTCTCACTAAATAGTCTTCCAATAAAAATCAAGATTTCCCAAAAAGGTCTCACTTTCATGTATCTGCAATACAGGCCTGAGAGTAAACAACTAAGACTGGCTTACCTAAAACCATTGAGTGTTTCAAAAAACAGTCCCCAATTCATGTTAAATCCAGGCTAGAACCCACTCATTTTTGGTGGAGAGCCAGGCTTCGGCCATGGGACGCTACTGTAGAACAGATGTGTTCTGGCTTGATAAAGCGGTCCATATGGAAAGGCAGCAAATTCTGAGGGGCTCAAAATGCCCCTCAGAATGAGCTACCACCTGTGTTGCTTTACAGTGTACTCAAACTATAGCAACTCTCTCAAACATATTCTGATAGAGTGAAACCACACTACTGGTCTCACTAAATAGTCTTCCAATAAAAATCAAGATTTCCCAAAAAGGTCTCACTTTCATGTATCTGCAATACAGGCCTGAGAGTAAACAACTAAGACTGGCTTACCTAAAACCATTGGGTGTTTCAAAAACAGTCCCCAATTCACGTTAAATCCAGGCTAGAACCCACTTATTTTTGGTGGAGAGCCAGGCTTCGGCCATGGGACGCTACTGTAGAACAGATGTGTTCTGGCTTGATAAAACGGTGCATATGGCAAGGCAGCAAATTATGAGGGGCTCAAAATGCCCCTCAGAATGAGCTACCACCTGTGTTGCTTTACAGTGTACTCAAACTATAGCAACTCTCTCAAACATATTCTGATAGTGTGAAACCACACTACTGGTCTCACTAAATAGTCTTCCAATAAAAATCAAGATTTCCCAAAAAGGTCTCACTTTCATGTATCTGCAATACAGGCCTGAGAGTAAACAACTAAGACTGGCTTACCTAAAACCATTGAGTGTTTCAAAAAACAGTCCTCAATTCACGTTAAATCCAGGCTAGAACCCACGTAGTTTCGGTGGAGAGTCAGGCTTCGGCCATGGGACACTACTGTAGAACAGATGTGTTCTGGCTTGATAAAACGGTCCATATGGAAAGGCAGCAAATTCTGAGGGGCTCAAAATGCCCCTTAGAATGAGCTACCACCTGTATTGCTTTACAGTGTACTCAAACTATAGCAACTCTCTCAAACATATTCTGATAGTGTGAAACCACCCTATTGGCCTCACAAAATAGTCTTCCAATAAAAATCAAGATTTCCCAAAAAGGTCTCACTTTCATGTATCTGCAATACAGGCCTGAGAGTAAACAACTAAGACTGGCTTACCTAAAACCATTGAGTGTTTCAAAAAAACAGTCCCCAATTCACGTTAAATCCAGGCTAGAACCCACTTAGTTTCGGTGGAGAGCAAGGCTTCGGCCATGGGACACTACTGTAGAACAGATATGTTCTGTTTTGATAAAACGGTCCATATGGAAAGGCAGCAAATTCTGAGGGGTTCAAAATGCCCCTCAGAATGAGCTACCAACTGTGTTGCTTTACAGTGTACTCAAACTATAGCATTTCTCTCAAACACATTCTGATAGTGTGAAACCACACTACTGGTCTCACTAAATAGTCTTCCAATAAAAATCAAGATTTCCCAAAAAGGTCTCACTTTCATGTATCTGAAATACAGGCCTGAGAGTAAACAACTAAGACTGGCTTACCTAAAACCATTGAGTGTTTCAAAAAACAGTCCCCAATTCACGTTAAATCCAGGCTAGAACCCACTTATTTTCGGTGGAGAGCCAGGCTTCGGCCATGGGACGCTACTGTAGAAAAGATGTGTTCTGGCTTGATAAAACGGTCCATATGGAAAGGCAGCAAATTCTGAGGGGCTCAAATTGCCCCTCAGAATGAGCTACCACCGGTATTGCTTTACATTGTACTCAAACTATAGCAACTCTCTCAAACATATTCTGATAGTGTGAAACCACACTACTGGTCTCACTGAATAGTCTTCCAATAAAAATCAAGATTTCCCAAAAAGGTCTCACTTTCATGTATCTGCAATACAGGCCTGAGAGTAAACAACTAAGACTGGCTTACCTAAAACCATTGAGTGTTTCAAAAAACAGTCCCCAATTCACATTAAATCCAGGCTAGAACCCACTTATTTTCGGTGGAGAGCCAGGCTTCAGCCATGGGACGCTACTGTAGAACAGATGTGTTCTGGCTTGATAAAACGGTCCATATGGAAAGGCAGCAAATTCTGAGGGGCTCAAAATGCCCCTCAGAATGAGCTACCACCTGTATTGCTTTACAGTGTACTCAAACTATAGCAACTCTCTCAAACATATTCTGATAGTGTGAAACCACCCTATTGGCCTCACAAAATATTCTTCCAATAAAAATCAAGATTTTCCCAAAAAGGTCTCACTTTCATGTATCTGCAATACAGGCCTGAGAGTAAACAACTAAGACTGGCTTACCTAAAACCATTGAGTGTTTCAAAAAACAGTCCCCAATTCACGTTAAATCCAGGCTAGAACCCACTTATTTTCGGTGGAGAGCCAGGCTTCGGCCATGGGATGCTACTGTAGAACAGATGTGTTCTGACTTAATAAAACGGTCCATATGGAAAGGCAGCAAATTCTGAGGGGCTCAAATTGCCCCTCAGAATGAGCTACCACCTGTATTGCTTTACAGTGTACTCAAACTATAGCAACTCTCTCAAACATATTCTGATAGTGTGATACCACACTACTGGTCTTATTGAATAGTCTTCCAATAAAAATCAAGATTTCCCAAAAAGGTCTCCCTTTCATGTATCTGCAATACAGGCCTGAGAGTAAACAACTAAAACTGGCTTACCTAAAACCATTGAGTGTTTCAAAAAACAGTCCCCAATTCACGTTAAATCCAGGCTAGAACCCACTTATTTTCGGTGGAGAGCAAGGCTTCGGCCATGGGACGCTACTGTAGAACAGATGTGTTCTGGCTTGATAAAACGGTCCATATGGAAAGGCAGCAAATTCTGAGGGGCTCAAAATGCCCCTCAGAATGAGCTACCACCTGTATTGCTTTACAGTGTACTCAAACTATAGCAACTCTCTCAAACATATTCTGATAGTGTGAAACCACCCTATTGGCCTCACAAAATAGTCTTCCAATAAAAATCAAGATTTTCCAAAAAAGGTCTCACTTTCATGTATCTGCAATACAGGCCTGAGAGTAAACAACTAAGTCTGGCTTACCTAAAACCATTGGGTGTTTCAAAAAATAGTTCCCAATTCACGTTAAATCAAGGCTAGAACCCACTTATTTTCGGTGGAGAGCAAGGCTTCGGCCATGGGACGCTACTGTAGAACAGATGTGTTCTGGCTTGATAATACGGTCCATATGGAAAGGCAGCAAATTCTGAGGGGCTCAAAATGCCCCTCAGAATGAGCTACCACCTGTGTTGCTTTACAGTGTACTCAAACTATAGCAACTCTCTCAAACATATTCTGATAGTGTGAAACCACACTACTGGTCTCACTAAATAGTCTTCCAATAAAAATCAAGATTTCCCAAAAAGGTCTCACTTTCATGTATCTGCAATACAGCCCTGAGAGTAAACAACTAAGACTGGCTTACCTAAAACCATTGAGTGTTTCAAAAAACAGTCCCCAATTCACGTTAAATCCAGGATAGAACCCACTTATTTTCGGTGGAGAGCCAGGCTTCGGCCATGGGACGCTACTGTAGAACAGATGTGTTCCTACTTGACAAAACGGTCCATATGGAAAGGCAGCAAATTCTGAGGGGCTCAAATTGCCCCTCAGAATGAGCTACCACCTGTATTGCTTTACAGTGTACTCAAACTATAGCAACTCTCTCAAACATATTCTGATAGTGTGATACCACACTACTGGTCTCACTGAATAGTCTTCCAATAAAAATCAAGATTTCCCAAAAAGGTCTCACTTTCATGTATCTGCAATACAGGCCTGAGAGTAAACAACTAAGACTGGCTTACCTAAAACCATTGAGTGTTTCAAAAAACAGTCCCCAATTCACATTAAATCCAGGCTAGAACCCACTTATTTTCGGTGGAGAGCCAGGCTTCGGCCATGGGATGCTACTGTAGAACAGATGTGTTCTGGCTTGATAAAACGGTCCATATGGAAAGGCAGCAAATTCTGAGGGGCTCAAATTGCCCCTCAGAATGAGCTACCACCTGTATTGCTTTACAGTGTACTCAAACTATAGCAACTCTCTCAAACATATTCTGATAGTGTGATACCACACTACTGGTCTCACTGAATAGTCTTCCAATAAAAATCAAGATTTCCCAAAAAGGTCTCACTTTCATGTATCTGCAATAAAGGCCTGAGAGTAAACAACTAAAACTGGCTTACCTAAAACCATTGAGTGTTTCAAAAAACAGTCCCCAATTCACGTTAAATCCAGGCTAGAACCCACTTATTTTCGGTGGAGAGCCAGGCTTCGGCCATGGGACGCTACTGTAGAACAGATGTGTTCTGGCTTGATAAAACAGTCCATATGGAAAGGCAGCAAATTCTGAGGGGCTCAAAATGCCCCTCAGAATGAGCTACCACCTGTATTGCTTTACAGTGTACTCAAACTATAGCAACTCTCTCAAACATATTCTGATAGTGTGAAACCACCCTATTGGCCTCACAAAATAGTCTTCCAATAAAAATCAAGATTTTCCAAAAAAGGTCTCACTTTCATGTATCTGCAATACAGGCCTGAGAGTAAACAACTAAGTCTGGCTTACCTAAAACCATTGAGTGTTTCAAAAAATAGTTCCCAATTCACGTTAAATCAAGGCTAGAACCCACTTATTTTCGGTGGAGAGCAAGGCTTCGGCCATGGGACGCTACTGTAGAACAGATGTGTTCTGGCTTGATAATACGGTCCATATGGAAAGGCAGCAAATTCTGAGGGGCTCAAAATGCCCCTCAGAATGAGCTACCACCTGTGTTGCTTTACAGTGTACTCAAACTATAGCAACTCTCTCAAACATATTCTGATAGTGTGAAACCACACTACTGGTCTCACTAAAGAGTCTTCCAATAAAAATCAAGATTTCCCAAAAAGGTCTCACTTTCATGTATCTGCAATACAGGCCTGAGAGTAAACAACTAAGACTGGCTTACCTAAAACGATTGAGTGTTTCAAAAAACAGTCCCCAATTCACGTTAAATCCAGGCTAGAACCCACTTATTTTCGGTGGAGAGCCAGGCTTCGGCCATGGGACGCTACTGTAGAACAGATGTATTCTGGCTTGATAAAACGGTCCATATGGAAAGGCAGCAAATTCTGAGGGGCTCAAAATGCCCCTCAGAATGAGCTACCACCTGTATTGCTTTACAGTGTACTCAAACTATAGCAACTCTCTCAAACATATTCTGATAGTGTGATACCACACTACTGGTCTCACTGAATAGTCTTCCAATAAAAATCAAGATTTCCCAAAAAGGTCTCACTTTCATGTATCTGCAATACAGGCCTGAGAGTAAACAACTAAAACTGGCTTACCTAAAACCATTGAGTGTTTCAAAAAACAGTCCCCAATTCACGTTAAATCCAGGCTAGAACCCACTTATTTTCGGTGGAGAGCCAGGCTTCGGCCATGGGACGCTACTGTAGAACAGATGTGTTCTGGCTTGATAAAACGGTCCATATGGAAAGGCAGCAAATTCTGAGGGGCTCAAAATGCCCCTCAGAATGAGCTACCACCTGTATTGCTTTACAGTGTACTCAAACTATAGCAACTCTCTAAAACATATTCTGATAGTGTGAAACCACCCTATTGGCCTCACAAAATAGTCTTCCAATAAAAATCAAGATTTTCCCAAAAAGGTCTCACTTTCATGTATCTGCAATACAGGCCTGAGAGTAAACAACTAAGACTGGCTTACCTAAAACCATTGGGTGTTTCAAAAAACAGTCCCCATTTCACGTTAAATCCAGGCTAGAACCCACTTATTTTCGGTGGAGAGCCAGGCTTCGGCCATGGGACGCTACTGTAGAAGAGATGTGTTCTGGCTTGATAATACGGTCCATATGGAAAGGCAGCAAATTCTGAGGGGCTCAAAATGCCCCTCAGAATGAGCTACCACCTGTATTGCTTTACAGTGTACTCAAACTATAGCAACTCTCTCAAACATATTCTGATAGTGTGAAACCACACTACTGGTCTCACTAAATAGTCTTCCAATAAAAATCAAGATTTCCCAAAAAGGTCTCACTTTCATGTATCTGCAATACAGGCCTGAGAGTAAACAACTAAGACTGGCTTACCTAAAACCATTGAGTGTTTCAAAAAACAGTCCCCAATTCACGTTAAATCCAGGCTAGAACCCACTTATTTTCGGTGGAGAGCCAGGCTTCGGCCATGGGATGCCACTGTAGAACAGATGTGTTCTGGCTTGATAAAACGGTCCATATGGAAAGGCAGCAAATTCTGAGGGGCTCAAAATGCCCCTCAGAATGAGCTACCACCTGTATTGCTTTACAGTGTACTCAAACTATAGCAACTCTCTCAAACATATTCTGATAGTGTGATACCACACTACTGGTCTCACTGAATAGTCTTCCAATAAAAATCAAGATTTCCCAAAAAGGTCTCACTTTCATGTATCTGCAATACAGGCCTGAGAGTAAACAACTAAAACTGGCTTACCTAAAACCATTGAGTGTTTCAAAAAACAGTCCCCAATTCACGTTAAATCCAGGCTAGAACCCACTTATTTTCGGTGGAGAGCCAGGCTTCGGCCATGGGACGCTACTGTAGAACAGATGTGTTCTGGCTTGATAAAACGGTCCATATGGAAAGGCAGCAATTTCTGAGGGGCTCAAAATGCCCCTCAGAATGAGCTACCACCTGTATTGCTTTACAGTGTACTCAAACTATAGCAACTCTCTCAAACATATTCTGATAGTGTGAAACCACCCTATTGGCCTCACAAAATAGTCTTCCAATAAAAATCAAGATTTTCCAAAAAAGGTCTCACTTTCATGTATCTGCAATACAGGCCTGAGAGTAAACAACTAAGACTGGCTTACCTAAAACCATTGGGTGTTTCAAAAAACAGTCCCCATTTCACGTTAAATCCAGGCTAGAACCCACTTATTTTCGGTGGAGAGCCAGGCTTCGGCCATGGGACGCTACTGTAGAAGAGATGTGTTCTGGCTTGATAAAACGGTCCATATGGAAAGGCAGCAAATTCTGAGGGGCTCAAAATGCCCCTCAGAATGAGCTACCACCTGTATTGCTTTACAGTGTACTCAAACTATAGCAACTCTCTCAAACATATTCTGATAGTGTGAAACCACACTACTGGTCTCACTAAATAGTCTTCCAATAAAAATCAAGATTTCCCAAAAAGGTCTCACTTTCATGTATCTGCAATACAGGCCTGAGAGTAAACAACTAAGACTGGCTTACCTAAAACCATTGAGTGTTTCAAAAAACAGTCCCCATTTCACGTTAAATCCAGGATAGAACCCACTTATTTTCGGTGGAGAGCCAGGCTTCGGCCATGGGACGCTACTGTAGAACAGATGTGTTCTGGCTTGATAAAACGGTCCATATGGAAAGGCAGCAAATTCTGAGGGGCTCAAAATGCCCCTCAGAATGAGCTACCACCTGTATTGCTTTACAGTGTACTCAAACTATAGCAACTCTCTCAAACATATTCTGATAGTGTGAAACCACACTACTGGTCTCACTAAATAGTCTTCCAATAAAAATCAAGATTTCCCAAAAAGGTCTCACTTTCATGTATCTGCAATACAGGCCTGAGAGTAAACAACTAAGACTGGCTTACCTAAAACCATTGAGTGTTTCAAAAAACAGTCCCCAATTCACATTAAATCCAGGCTAGAACCCACTTATTTTCGGTGGAGAGCCAGGCTTCGGCCATGGGACGCTACTGTAGAACAGATGTGTTCTGGCTTGATAAAACGGTCCATATGGAAAGGCAGCAAATTCTGAGGGGCTCAAAATGCCCCTCAGAATGAGCTACCACCTGTATTGCTTTACAGTGTACTCAAACTATAGCAACTCTCTCAAACATATTCTGATAGTGTGAAACCACACTACTGGTCTCACTAAATAGTCTTCCAATAAAAATCAAGATTTCCCAAAAAGGTCTCACTTTCATGTATCTGCAATACAGGCCTGAGAGTAAACAACTAAGACTGGCTTACCTAAAACCATTGAGTGTTTCAAAAAACAGTCCCCAATTCACGTTAAATCCAGGCTAGAACCCACCTATTTTCGGTGGAGAGCCAGGCTTCAGCCATGGGACGCTACTGTAGAACAGATGTGTTCTGGCTTGATAAAACGGTCCATATGGAAAGGCAGCAAATTCTGAGGGGATCAAAATGCCCCTCAGAATGAGCTACCACCTGTATTGCTTTACAGTGTACTCAAACTATAGCAACTCTCTCAAACATATTCTGATAGTGTGAAACCACACTAATGGTCTCACTGAATAGTCTTCCAATAAAAATCAAGATTTCCCAAAAAGGTCTCACTTTCATGTATCTGCAATACAGGCCTGAGAGTAAACAACTAAGACTGGCTTACCTAAAACCATTGAGTGTTTCAAAAAACAGTCCCCAATTCACGTTAAATCCAGGCTAGAACCCACCTATTTTCGGTGGAGAGCCAGGCTTCAGCCATGGGACGCTACTGTAGAACAGATGTGTTCTGGCTTGATAAAACGGTCCATATGGAAAGGCAGCAAATTCTGAGGGGCTCAAATTGCCCCTCAGAATGAGCTACCACCGGTATTGCTTTACATTGTACTCAAACTATAGCAACTCTCTCAAACATATTCTGATAGTGTGAAACCACACTACTGGTCTCACTGAATAGTCTTCCAATAAAAATAAAGATTTCCCAAAAAGGTCTCACTTTCATGTATATGCAATACAGGCCTGAGAGTAAACAACTAAGACTGGCTTACCTAAAACCATTGAGTCTTTCAAAAAACAGTCCCCAATTCACATTAAATCCAGGCTAGAACCCACTTATTTTCGGTGGAGAGCCAGGCTTCGGCCATGGGACGCTACTGTAGAACAGATGTGTTCTGGCTTGATAAAACGGTCCATATGGAAAGGCAGCAAATTCTGAGGGGCTCAAAATGCCCCTCAGAATGAGCTACCACCTGTATTGCTTTACAGTGTACTCAAACTATAGCAACTCTCTCAAACATATTCTGATAGTGTGAAACCACCCTATTGGCCTCACAAAATAGTCTTCCAATAAAAATCAAGATTTTCCCAAAAAGGTCTCACTTTCATGTATCTGCAATACAGGCCTGAGAGTAAACAACTAAGACTGGCTTACCTAAAACCATTGAGTGTTTCAAAAAACAGTCCCGAATTCACGTTAAATCCAGGCTAGAACCCACTTATTTTAAGTGGAGAGCCAGGCTTCAGCCATGGGACGCTACTGTAGAACAGATGTGTTCTGGCTTGATAAAACGGTCCATATGGAAAGGCAGCAAATTCTGAGGGGGCTCAAAATGCCCCTCAGAATGAGCTACCACCTGTATTGCTTTACAGTGTACTCAAACTATAGCAACTCTCTCAAACATATTCTGATAGTGTGAAACCACCCTATTGGCCTCACAAAATAGTCTTCCAATAAAAATCAAGATTTTCCCAAAAAGGTCTCACTTTCATGTATCTGCAATACAGGCCTGAGAGTAAACAACTAAGACTGGCTTACCTAAAACCATTGAGTGTTTCAAAAAACAGTCCCCATTTCACGTTAAATCCAGGCTAGAACCCACTTATTTTCGGTGGAGAGCCAGGCTTCGGCCATGGGACGCTACTGTAGAAGAGATGTGTTCTGGCTTGATAAAACGGTCCATATGGAAAGGCAGCAAATTCTGAGGGGCTCAAAATGCCCCTCAGAATGAGCTACCACCTGTATTGCTTTACAGTGTACTCAAACTATAGCAACTCTCTCAAACATATTCTGATAGTGTGAAACCACACTACTGGTCTCACTAAATAGTCTTCCAATAAAAATCAAGATTTCCCAAAAAGGTCTCACTTTCATGTATCTGCAATACAGGCCTGAGAGTAAACAACTAAGACTGGCTTACCTAAAACCATTGAGTGTTTCAAAAAACAGTCCCCAATTCACATTAAATTCAGGCTAGAACCCACTTATTTTCGGTGGAGAGCCAGGCTTCGGCCATGGGACGCTACTGTAGAACAGATGTTTTCTGGCTTGATAAAACGGTCCATATGGAAAGGCAGCAAATTCTGAGGGGCTCAAAATGCCCCTCAGAATGAGCTACCACCTGTATTGCTTTACAGTGTACTCAAACTATAGCAACTCTCTCAAACATATTCTGATAGTGTGAAACCACCCTATTGGCCTCACAAAATAGTCTTCCAATAAAAATCAAGATTTTCCCAAAAAGGTCTCACTTTCATGTATCTGCAATACAGGCCTGAGAGTAAACAACTAAGACTGGCTTACCTAAAACCATTGAGTGTTTCAAAAAACAGTCCCCAATTCACGTTAAATCCAGGTTAGAACCCACTTATTTTCAGTAGAGAGCCAGGCTTCGGCCATGGGACGCTACTGTAGAACAGATGTATTCTGGCTTGATAAAACGGTCCATATGGAAAGGCAGCAAATTCTGAGGGGCTCAAAATGCCCCTCAGAATGAGCTACCACCTGTGTTGCTTTACAGTGTACTCAAACTATAGCAACTCTCTCAAACATATTCTGATAGAGTGAAACCACACTACTGGTCTCACTGAATAGTCTTCCAATAAAAATCAAGATTTCCCAAAAAGGTCTCACTTTCATGTATCTGCAATACAGGCCTGAGAGTAAACAACTAAGACTGGCTTACCTAAAACCATTGAGTGTTTCAAAAAATAGTCCTCAATTCACGTTAAATCCAGGCTAGAACCCACTTAGTTTCGGTGGAGAGTCAGGCTTCGGCCATGGGACGCTACTGTAGAACAGATGTGTTCTGGCTTGATAAAACGGTCCATATGGAAAGGCAGCAAATTCTGAGGGGCTCAAAATGCCCCTCAGAATGAGCTACCACCTGTATTGCTTTACAGTGTACTCAAACTATAGCAACTCTCTCAAACATATTCTGATAGTGTGAAACCACCCTATTGGCCTCACAAAATAGTCTTCCAATAAAAATCAAGATTTTCCCATAAAGGTCTCACTTTCATGTATCTGCAATACAGGCCTGAGAGTAAACAACTAAGACTGGCTTACCTAAAACCATTGAGTGTTTCAAAAAACAGTCCCCAATTCACGTTAAATCCAGGCTAGAACCCACTTATTTTCGGTGGAGAGCCAGGCTTCGGCCATGGGACGCTAATGTAGAACAGATGTGTTCTGGCTTGATAAAGCGGTCCATATGGAAAGGCAGCAAATTCTGAGGGGCTCAAAATGCCCCTCAGAATGAGCTACCACCTGTATTGCTTTACAGTGTACTTAAACTATAGCAACTCTCTCAAACATATTCTGATAGTGTGAAACCACACTACTGGTCTCACTAAATAGTCTTCCAATAAAAATCAAGATTTCCCAAAAAGGTCTCACTTTCATGTATCTGCAATACAGGCCTGAGAGTAAACAACTAAGACTGGCTTACCTAAAACCATTGAGTGTTTCAAAAAATAGTTCCCAATTCACGTTAAATCAAGGCTAGAACCCACTTATTTTCGGTGGATAGGCAGGCTTCGGCCATGGGACGCTACTGTAGAACAGATGTGTTCTGGCTTGATAAAACGGTGCATATGGAAAGGCAGCAAATTCTGAGGGGCTCAAAATGCCCCTCAGAATGAGCTACCACCTGTGTTGCTTTACAGTGTACTCAAACTATAGCAACTCTCTCAAACATATTCTGATAGAGTGAAACCACACTACTGGTCTCACTGAATAGTCTTCCAATAAAAATCAAGATTTCCCAAAAAGGTCTCACTTTCATGTATCTGCAATACAGGCCTGAGAGTAAACAACTAAGACTGGCTTACCTAAAACCATTGAGTTTTTTAAAAAACAGTCCCCAATTCATGTTAAATCTAGGCTAGAACCCACTTTGTTTCGGTGGAGAGCCAGGCTTCGGCCATGGGATGCTACTGTAGAACAGATGTGTTCTGGCTTGATAAAACGGTCCATATGGAAAGGCAGCAAATTCTGAGGGGCTCAGAATGCCCCTCAGAATCAGCTACCACCTGTATTGCTTTACAGTGTACTCAAACTATAGCAACTCTCTCAAACATATTCTGATAGTGTGAAACCACCCTATTGGCCTCACAAAATAGTCTTCCAATAAAAATCAAGATTTTCCCATAAAGGTCTCACTTTCATGTATCTGCAATACAGGCCTGAGAGTAAACAACTAAGACTGGCTTACCTAAAACCATTGAGTGTTTCAAAAACAGTCCCCAATTCACGTTAAATCCAGGCTAGAACCCACTTATTTTTGGTGGAGAGCCAGGCTTCGGCCATGGGACGCTACTGTAGAACAGATGTGTTCTGGCTTGATAAAGCGGTCCATATGGAAAGGCAGCAAATTCTGAGGGGCTCAAAATGCCCCTCAGAATGAGCTACCACCTGTGTTGCTATACAGTGTACTCAAACTATAGCAACTCTCTCAAACATATTCTGATAGAGTGAAACCACACTACTGGTCTCACTAAATAGTCTTCCAATAAAAATCAAGATTTCCCAAAAAGGTCTCACTTTCATGTATCTGCAATACAGGCCTGAGAGTAAACAACTAAGACTGGCTTACCTAAAACCATTGAGTGTTTCAAAAAACAGTCCTCAATTCACGTTAAATCCAGGCTAGAACCCACTTTGTTTCGGTGGAGAGCCAGGCTTCGGCCATGGGACGCTACTGTAGAACAGATGTGTTCTGGCTTGATAAAACGGTCCATATGGAAAGGCAGCAAATTCTGAGGGGCTCAAAATGCCCCTCAGAATGAGCTACCACCTGTATTGCTTTACAGTGTACTCAAACTATAGCAACTCTCTCAAACATATTCTGATAGTGTGAAACCACACTACTGGTCTCACTAAATAGTCTTCCAATAAAAATCAAGATTTCCCAAAAAGGTCTCACTTTCATGTATCTGCAATACAGGCCTGAGAGTAAACAACTAAGACTGGCTTACCTAAAACCATCGAGTGTTTCAAAAAATAGTTCCCAATTCACGTTAAATCAAGGCTAGAACCCACTTATTTTCGGTGGAGAGCAAGGCTTCGGCCATGGGACGCTACTGTAGAACAGATGTGTTCTGGCTTGATAATACGGTCCATATGGAAAGGCAGCAAATTCTGAGGGGCTCAAAATGCCCCTCAGAATGAGCTACCACCTGTGTTGCTTTACAGTGTACTCAAACTATAGCAACTCTCTCAAACATATTCTGATAGTGTGAAACCACACTACTGGTCTCACTAAATAGTCTTCCAATAAAAATCAAGATTTCCCAAAAAGGTCTCACTTTCATGTATCTGCAATACAGGCCTGAGAGTAAACAACTAAGACTGGCTTACCTAAAACCATTGAGTGTTTCAAAAAACAGTCCCCAATTCACGTTAAATCCAGGATAGAACCCACTTATTTTCGGTGGAGAGCCAGGCTTCGGCCATGGGACGCTACTGTAGAACAGATGTGTTCCTACTTGATAAAACGGTCCATATGGAAAGGCAGCAAATTCTGAGGGGCTCAAATTGCCCCTCAGAATGAGCTACCACCTGTATTGCTTTACAGTGTACTCAAACTATAGCAACTCTCTCAAACATATTCTGATAGTGTGATACCACACTACTGGTCTCACTGAATAGTCTTCCAATAAAAATCAAGATTTCCCAAAAAGGTCTCACTTTCATGTATCTGCAATACAGGCCTGAGAGTAAACAACTAAGACTGGCTTACCTAAAACCATTGAGTGTTTCAAAAAACAGTCCCCAATTCACGTTAAATCCAGGCTAGAACCCACTTATTTTCGGTGGAGAGCCAGGCTTCGGCCATGGGATGCTACTGTAGAACAGATGTGTTCTGGCTTGATAAAACGGTCCATATGGAAAGGCAGCAAATTCTGAGGGGCTCAAATTGCCCCTCAGAATGAGCTACCACCTGTATTGCTTTACAGTGTACTCAAACTATAGCAACTCTCTCAAACATATTCTGATAGTGTGAAACCACCCTATTGGCCTCACAAAATAGTCTTCCAATAAAAATCAAGATTTTCCAAAAAAGGTCTCACTTTCATGTATCTGCAATACAGGCCTGAGAGTAAACAACTAAGACTGGCTTACCTAAAACCATTGGGTGTTTCAAAAAACAGTCCCCATTTCACGTTAAATCCAGGCTAGAACCCACTTATTTTCGGTGGAGAGCCAGGCTTCGGCCATGGGACGCTAATGTAGAACAGATGTGTTCTGGCTTGATAAAGCGGTCCATATGGAAAGGCAGCAAATTCTGAGGGGCTCAAAATGCCCCTCAGAATGAGCTACCACCTGTATTGCTTTACAGTGTACTTAAACTATAGCAACTCTCTCAAACATATTCTGATAGTGTGAAACCACACTACTGGTCTCACTAAATAGTCTTCCAATAAAAATCAAGATTTCCCAAAAAGGTCTCACTTTCATGTATCTGCAATACAGGCCTGAGAGTAAACAACTAAGACTGGCTTACCTAAAACCATTGAGTGTTTCAAAAAACAGTCCCCAATTCACGTTAAATCCAGGCTAGAACCCACTTATTTTCGGTGGAGAGCCAGGCTTCGGCCATGGGATGCTACTGTAGAACAGATGTGTTCTGGCTTGATAACACGGTCCATATGGAAAGGCAGCAAATTCTGAGGGGCTCAAATTGCCCCTCAGAATGAGCTACCACCTGTATTGCTTTACAGTGTACTCAAACTATAGCAACTCTCTCAAACATATTCTGATAGTGTGATACCACACTACTGGTCTCACTGAATAGTCTTCCAATAAAAATCAAGATTTCCCAAAAAGGTCTCACTTTCATGTATCTGCAATACAGGCCTGAGAGTAAACAACTAAAACTGGCTTACCTAAAACCATTGAGTGTTTCAAAAAACAGTCCCCAATTCACGTTAAATCCAGGCTAGAACCCACTTATTTTCGGTGGAGAGCCAGGCTTCGGCCATGGGACGCTACTGTAGAACAGATGTATTCTGGCTTGATAAAACGGTCCATATGGAAAGGCAGCAAATTCTGAGGGGCTCAAAATGCCCCTCAGAATGAGCTACCACCTGTATTGCTTTACAGTGTACTCAAACTATAGCAACTCTCTCAAACATATTCTGATAGTGTGATACCACACTACTGGTCTCACTGAATAGTCTTCCAATAAAAATCAAGATTTCCCAAAAAGGTCTCACTTTCATGTATCTGCAATACAGGCCTGAGAGTAAACAACTAAAACTGGCTTACCTAAAACCATTGAGTGTTTCAAAAAACAGTCCCCAATTCACGTTAAATCCAGGCTAGAACCCACTTATTTTCGGTGGAGAGCCAGGCTTCGGCCATGGGACGCTACTGTAGAACAGATGTGTTCTGGCTTGATAAAACGGTCCATATGGAAAGGCAGCAAATTCTGAGGGGCTCAAAATGCCCCTCAGAATGAGCTACCACCTGTATTGCTTTACAGTGTACTCAAACTATAGCAACTCTCTCAAACATATTCTGATAGTGTGAAACCACCCTATTGGCCTCACAAAATAGTCTTCCAATAAAAATCAAGATTTTCCCAAAAAGGTCTCACTTTCATGTATCTGCAATACAGGCCTGAGAGTAAACAACTAAGACTGGCTTACCTAAAACCATTGGGTGTTTCAAAAAACAGTCCCCATTTCACGTTAAATCCAGGCTAGAACCCACTTATTTTCGGTGGAGAGCCAGGCTTCGGCCATGGGACGCTACTGTAGAAGAGATGTGTTCTGGCTTGATAATACGGTCCATATGGAAAGGCAGCAAATTCTGAGGGGCTCAAAATGCCCCTCAGAATGAGCTACCACCTGTATTGCTTTACAGTGTACTCAAACTATAGCAACTCTCTCAAACATATTCTGATAGTGTGAAACCACACTACTGGTCTCACTAAATAGTCTTCCAATAAAAATCAAGATTTCCCAAAAAGGTCTCACTTTCATGTATCTGCAATACAGGCCTGAGAGTAAACAACTAAGACTGGCTTACCTAAAACCATTGAGTGTTTCAAAAAACAGTCCCCAATTCACGTTAAATCCAGGCTAGAACCCACTTATTTTCGGTGGAGAGCCAGGCTTCGGCCATGGGATGCCACTGTAGAACAGATGTGTTCTGGCTTGATAAAACGGTCCATATGGAAAGGCAGCAAATTCTGAGGGGCTCAAAATGCCCCTCAGAATGAGCTACCACCTGTATTGCTTTACAGTGTACTCAAACTATAGCAACTCTCTCAAACATATTCTGATAGTGTGATACCACACTACTGGTCTCACTGAATAGTCTTCCAATAAAAATCAAGATTTCCCAAAAAGGTCTCACTTTCATGTATCTGCAATACAGGCCTGAGAGTAAACAACTAAAACTGGCTTACCTAAAACCATTGAGTGTTTCAAAAAACAGTCCCCAATTCACGTTAAATCCAGGCTAGAACCCACTTATTTTCGGTGGAGAGCCAGGCTTCGGCCATGGGACGCTACTGTAGAACAGATGTGTTCTGGCTTGATAAAACGGTCCATATGGAAAGGCAGCAAATTCTGAGGGGCTCAAAATGCCCCTCAGAATGAGCTACCACCTGTATTGCTTTACAGTGTACTCAAACTATAGCAACTCTCTCAAACATATTCTGATAGTGTGAAACCACCCTATTGGCCTCACAAAATAGTCTTCCAATAAAAATCAAGATTTTCCAAAAAAGGTCTCACTTTCATGTATCTGCAATACAGGCCTGAGAGTAAACAACTAAGACTGGCTTACCTAAAACCATTGGGTGTTTCAAAAAACAGTCCCCATTTCACGTTAAATCCAGGCTAGAACCCACTTATTTTCGGTGGAGAGCCAGGCTTCGGCCATGGGACGCTACTGTAGAAGAGATGTGTTCTGGCTTGATAAAACGGTCCATATGGAAAGGCAGCAAATTCTGAGGGGCTCAAAATGCCCCTCAGAATGAGCTACCACCTGTATTGCTTTACAGTGTACTCAAACTATAGCAACTCTCTCAAACATATTCTGATAGTGTGAAACCACACTACTGGTCTCACTAAATAGTCATCCAATAAAAATCAAGATTTCCCAAAAAGGTCTCACTTTCATGTATCTGCAATACAGGCCTGAGAGTAAACAACTAAGACTGGCTTACCTAAAACCATTGAGTGTTTCAAAAAACAGTCCCCATTTCACGTTAAATCCAGGATAGAACCCACTTATTTTCGGTGGAGAGCCAGGCTTCGGCCATGGGACGCTACTGTAGAACAGATGTGTTCTGGCTTGATAAAACGGTCCATATGGAAAGGCAGCAAATTCTGAGGGGCTCAAAATGCCCCTCAGAATGAGCTACCACCTGTATTGCTTTACAGTGTACTCAAACTATAGCAACTCTCTCAAACATATTCTGATAGTGTGAAACCACACTACTGGTCTCACTAAATAGTCTTCCAATAAAAATCAAGATTTCCCAAAAAGGTCTCACTTTCATGTATCTGCAATACAGGCCTGAGAGTAAACAACTAAGACTGGCTTACCTAAAACCATTGAGTGTTTCAAAAAACAGTCCCCAATTCACATTAAATCCAGGCTAGAACCCACTTATTTTCGGTGGAGAGCCAGGCTTCGGCCATGGGACGCTACTGTAGATCAGATGTGTTCCGGCTTGATAAAACGGTCCATATGGAAAGGCAGCAAATTCTGAGGGGCTCAAAATGCCCCTCAGAATGAGCTACCACCTGTATTGCTTTACAGTGTACTCAAACTATAGCAACTCTCTCAAACATATTCTGATAGTGTGAAACCACACTACTGGTCTCACTAAATAGTCTTCCAATAAAAATCAAGATTTCCCAAAAAGGTCTCACTTTCATGTATCTGCAATACAGGCCTGAGAGTAAACAACTAAGACTGGCTTACCTAAAACCATTGAGTGTTTCAAAAAACAGTCCCCAATTCACGTTAAATCCAGGCTAGAACCCACCTATTTTCGGTGGAGAGCCAGGCTTCAGCCATGGGACGCTACTGTAGAACAGATGTGTTCTGGCTTGATAAAACGGTCCATATGGAAAGGCAGCAAATTCTGAGGGGATCAAAATGCCCCTCAGAATGAGCTACCACCTGTATTGCTTTACAGTGTACTCAAACTATAGCAACTCTCTCAAACATATTCTGATAGTGTGAAACCACACTACTGGTCTCACTGAATAGTCTTCCAATAAAAATAAAGATTTCCCAAAAAGGTGTCACTTTCATGTATATGCAATACAGGCCTGAGAGTAAACAACTAAGACTGGCTTACCTAAAACCATTGAGTCTTTCAAAAAACAGTCCCCAATTCACATTAAATCCAGGCTAGAACCCACTTATTTTCGGTGGAGAGCCAGGCTTCGGCCATGGGACGCTACTGTAGAACAGATGTGTTCTGGCTTGATAAAACGGTCCATATGGAAAGGCAGCAAATTCTGAGGGGCTCAAAATGCCCCTCAGAATGAGCTACCACCTGTATTGCTTTACAGTGTACTCAAACTATAGCAACTCTCTCAAACATATTCTGATAGTGTGAAACCACCCTATTGGCCTCACAAAATAGTCTTCCAATAAAAATCAAGATTTTCCCAAAAAGGTCTCACTTTCATGTATCTGCAATACAGGCCTGAGAGTAAACAACTAAGACTGGCTTACCTAAAACCATTGAGTGTTTCAAAAAACAGTCCCGAATTCACGTTAAATCCAGGCTAGAACCCACTTATTTTAAGTGGAGAGCCAGGCTTCAGCCATGGGACGCTACTGTAGAACAGATGTGTTCTGGCTTGATAAAACGGTCCATATGGAAAGGCAGCAAATTCTGAGGGGCTCAAAATGCCCCTCAGAATGAGCTACCACCTGTATTGCTTTACAGTGTACTCAAACTATAGCAACTCTCTCAAACATATTCTGATAGTGTGAAACCACCCTATTGGCCTCACAAAATAGTCTTCCAATAAAAATCAAGATTTTCCCAAAAAGGTCTCACTTTCATGTATCTGCAATACAGGCCTGAGAGTAAACAACTAAGACTGGCTTACCTAAAACCATTGAGTGTTTCAAAAAACAGTCCCCATTTCACGTTAAATCCAGGCTAGAACCCACTTATTTTCGGTGGAGAGCCAGGCTTCGGCCATGGGACGCTACTGTAGAAGAGATGTGTTCTGGCTTGATAAAACGGTCCATATGGAAAGGCAGCAAATTCTGAGGGGCTCAAAATGCCCCTCAGAATGAGCTACCACCTGTATTGCTTTACAGTGTACTCAAACTATAGCAACTCTCTCAAACATATTCTGATAGTGTGAAACCACACTACTGGTCTCACTAAATAGTCTTCCAATAAAAATCAAGATTTCCCAAAAAGGTCTCACTTTCATGTATCTGCAATACAGGCCTGAGAGTAAACAACTAAGACTGGCTTACCTAAAACCATTGAGTGTTTCAAAAAACAGTCCCCAATTCACATTAAATCCAGGCTAGAACCCACTTATTTTCGGTGGAGAGCCAGGCTTCGGCCATGGGACGCTACTGTAGAACAGATGTTTTCTGGCTTGATAAAACGGTCCATATGGAAAGGCAGCAAATTCTGAGGGGCTCAAAATGCCCCTCAGAATGAGCTACCACCTGTATTGCTTTACAGTGTACTCAAACTATAGCAACTCTCTCAAACATATTCTGATAGTGTGAAACCACCCTATTGGCCTCACAAAATAGTCTTCCAATAAAAATCAAGATTTTCCCAAAAAGGTCTCACTTTCATGTATCTGCAATACAGGCCTGAGAGTAAACAACTAAGACTGGCTTACCTAAAACCATTGAGTGTTTCAAAAAACAGTCCCCAATTCACGTTAAATCCAGGTTAGAACCCACTTATTTTCAGTAGAGAGCCAGGCTTCGGCCATGGGACGCTACTGTAGAACAGATGTATTCTGGCTTGATAAAACGGTCCATATGGAAAGGCAGCAAATTCTGAGGGGCTCAAAATGCCCCTCAGAATGAGCTACCACCTGTGTTGCTTTACAGTGTACTCAAACTATAGCAACTCTCTCAAACATATTCTGATAGAGTGAAACCACACTACTGGTCTCACTGAATAGTCTTCCAATAAAAATCAAGATTTCCCAAAAAGGTCTCACTTTCATGTATCTGCAATACAGGCCTGAGAGTAAACAACTAAGACTGGCTTACCTAAAACCATTGAGTGTTTCAAAAAACAGTCCTCAATTCACGTTAAATCCAGGCTAGAACCCACTTAGTTTCGGTGGAGAGTCAGGCTTCGGCCATGGGACGCTACTGTAGAACAGATGTGTTCTGGCTTGATAAAACGGTCCATATGGAAAGGCAGCAAATTCTGAGGGGCTCAAAATGCCCCTCAGAATGAGCTACCACCTGTATTGCTTTACAGTGTACTCAAACTATAGCAACTCTCTCAAACATATTCTGATAGTGTGAAACCACCCTATTGGCCTCACAAAATAGTCTTCCAATAAAAATCAAGATTTTCCCATAAAGGTCTCACTTTCATGTATCTGCAATACAGGCCTGAGAGTAAACAACTAAGACTGGCTTACCTAAAACCATTGAGTGTTTCAAAAAACAGTCCCCAATTCACGTTAAATCCAGGCTAGAACCCACTTATTTTCGGTGGAGAGCCAGGCTTCGGCCATGGGACGCTAATGTAGAACAGATGTGTTCTGGCTTGATAAAGCGGTCCATATGGAAAGGCAGCAAATTCTGAGGGGCTCAAAATGCCCCTCAGAATGAGCTACCACCTGTATTGCTTTACAGTGTACTTAAACTATAGCAACTCTCTCAAACATATTCTGATAGTGTGAAACCACACTACTGGTCTCACTAAATAGTCTTCCAATAAAAATCAAGATTTCCCAAAAAGGTCTCACTTTCATGTATCTGCAATACAGGCCTGAGAGTAAACAACTAAGACTGGCTTACCTAAAACCATTGAGTGTTTCAAAATATAGTTCCCAATTCACGTTAAATCAAGGCTAGAACCCACTTATTTTCGGTGGATAGCCAGGCTTCGGCCATGGGACGCTACTGTAGAACAGATGTGTTCTGGCTTGATAAAACGGTGCATATGGAAAGGCAGCAAATTCTGAGGGGCTCAAAATGCCCCTCAGAATGAGCTACCACCTGTGTTGCTTTACAGTGTACTCAAACTATAGCAACTCTCTCAAACATATTCTGATAGAGTGAAACCACACTACTGGTCTCACTGAATAGTCTTCCAATAAAAATCAAGATTTCCCAAAAAGGTCTCACTTTCATGTATCTGCAATACAGGCCTGAGAGTAAACAACTAAGACTGGCTTACCTAAAACCATTGAGTTTTTTAAAAAACAGTCCCCAATTCATGTTAAATCTAGGCTAGAACCCACTTTGTTTCGGTGGAGAGCCAGGCTTCGGCCATGGGATGCTACTGTAGAACAGATGTGTTCTGGCTCGATAAAACGGTCCATATGGAAAGGCAGCAAATTCTGAAGGGCTCAGAATGCCCCTCAGAATCAGCTACCACCTGTATTGCTTTACAGTGTACTCAAACTATAGCAACTCTCTCAAACATATTCTGATAGTGTGAAACCACCCTATTGGCCTCACAAAATAGTCTTCCAATAAAAATCAAGATTTTCCCATAAAGGTCTCACTTTCATGTATCTGCAATACAGGCCTGAGAGTAAACAACTAAGACTGGCTTACCTAAAACCATTGAGTGTTTCAAAAACAGTCCCCAATTCACGTTAAATCCAGGCTAGAACCCACTTATTTTTGGTGGAGAGCCAGGCTTCGGCCATGGGACGCTACTGTAGAACAGATGTGTTCTGGCTTGATAAAGCGGTCCATATGGAAAGGCAGCAAATTCTGAGGGGCTCAAAATGCCCCTCAGAATGAGCTACCACCTGTGTTGCTTTACAGTGTACTCAAACTATAGCAACTCTCTCAAACATATTCTGATAGAGTGAAACCACACTACTGGTCTCACTAAATAGTCTTCCAATAAAAATCAAGATTTCCCAAAAAGGTCTCACTTTCATGTATCTGCAATACAGGCCTGAGAGTAAACAACTAAGACTGGCTTACCTAAAACCATTGAGTGTTTCAAAAAACAGTCCTCAATTCACGTTAAATCCAGGCTAGAACCCACTTTGTTTCGGTGGAGAGCCAGGCTTCGGCCATGGGACGCTACTGTAGAACAGATGTGTTCTGGCTTGATAAAACGGTCCATATGGAAAGGCAGCAAATTCTGAGGGGCTCAAAATGCCCCTCAGAATGAGCTACCACCTGTATTGCTTTACAGTGTACTCAAACTATAGCAACTCTCTCAAACATATTCTGATAGTGTGAAACCACACTACTGGTCTCACTAAATAGTCTTCCAATAAAAATCAAGATTTCCCAAAAAGGTCTCACTTTCATGTATCTGCAATACAGGCCTGAGAGTAAACAACTAAGACTGGCTTACCTAAAACCATCGAGTGTTTCAAAAAATAGTTCCCAATTCACGTTAAATCAAGGCTAGAACCCACTTATTTTCGGTGGAGAGCAAGGCTTCGGCCATGGGACGCTACTGTAGAACAGATGTGTTCTGGCTTGATAAAGCGGTCCATATGGAAAGGCAGCAAATTCTGAGGGGCTCAAAATGCCCCTCAGAATGAGCTACCACCTGTGTTGCTTTACAGTGTACTCAAACTATAGCAACTCTCTCAAACATATTCTGATAGAGTGAAACCACACTACTGGTCTCACTAAATAGTCTTCCAATAAAAATCAAGATTTCCCAAAAAGGTCTCACTTTCATGTATCTGCAATACAGGCCTGAGAGTAAACAACTAAGACTGGCTTACCTAAAACCATTGAGTGTTTCAAAAAACAGTCCTCAATTCACGTTAAATCCAGGCTAGAACCCACTTTGTTTCGGTGGAGAGCCAGGCTTCGGCCATGGGACGCTACTGTAGAAGAGATGTGTTCTGGCTTGATAAAACGGTCCATATGGAAAGGCAGCAAATTCTGAGGGGCTCAAAATGCCCCTCAGAATGAGCTACCACCTGTATTGCTTTACAGTGTACTCAAACTATAGCAACTCTCTCAAACATATTCTGATAGTGTGAAACCACACTACTGGTCTCACTAAATAGTCTTCCAATAAAAATCAAGATTTCCCAAAAAGGTCTCACTTTCATGTATCTGCAATACAGGCCTGAGAGTAAACAACTAAGACTGGCTTACCTAAAACCATCGAGTGTTTCAAAAAATAGTTCCCAATTCACGTTAAATCAAGGCTAGAACCCACTTATTTTCGGTGGAGAGCAAGGCTTCGGCCATGGGACGCTACTGTAGAACAGATGTGTTCTGGCTTGATAATACGGTCCATATGGAAAGGCAGCAAATTCTGAGGGGCTCAAAATGCCCCTCAGAATGAGCTACCACCTGTGTTGCTTTACAGTGTACTCAAACTATAGCAACTCTCTCAAACATATTCTGATAGTGTGAAACCACACTACTGGTCTCACTAAATAGTCTTCCAATAAAAATCAAGATTTCCCAAAAAGGTCTCACTTTAATGTATCTGCAATACAGGCCTGAGAGTAAACAACTAAGACTGGCTTACCTAAAACCATTGAGTGTTTCAAAAAACAGTCCCCAATTCACGTTAAATCCAGGATAGAACCCACTTATTTTCGGTGGAGAGCCAGGCTTCGGCCATGGGACGCTACTGTAGAACAGATGTGTTCCTACTTGATAAAACGGTCCATATGGAAAGGCAGCAAATTCTGAGGGGCTCAAATTGCCCCTCAGAATGAGCTACCACCTGTATTGCTTTACAGTGTACTCAAACTATAGCAACTCTCTCAAACATATTCTGATAGTGTGATACCACACTACTGGTCTCACTGAATAGTCTTCCAATAAAAATCAAGATTTCCCAAAAAGGTCTCACTTTCATGTACCTGCAATACAGGCCTGAGAGTAAACAACTAAGACTGGCTTACCTAAAACCATTGAGTGTTTCAAAAAACAGTCCCCAATTCACGTTAAATCCAGGCTAGAACCCACTTATTTTCGGTGGAGAGCCAGGCTTCGGCCATGGGATGCTACTGTAGAACAGATGTGTTCTGGCTTGATAAAACGGTCCATATGGAAAGGCAGCAAATTCTGAGGGGCTCAAATTGCCCCTCAGAATGAGCTACCACCTGTATTGCTTTACAGTGTACTCAAACTATAGCAACTCTCTCAAACATATTCTGATAGTGTGAAACCACCCTATTGGCCTCACAAAATAGTCTTCCAATAAAAATCAAGATTTTCCAAAAAAGGTCTCACTTTCATGTATCTGCAATACAGGCCTGAGAGTAAACAACTAAGACTGGCTTACCTAAAACCATTGGGTGTTTCAAAAAACAGTCCCCATTTCACGTTAAATCCAGGCTAGAACCCACTTATTTTCGGTGGAGAGCCAGGCTTCGGCCATGGGACGCTAAAGTAGAACAGATGTGTTCTGGCTTGATAAAGCGGTCCATATGGAAAGGCAGCAAATTCTGAGGGGCTCAAAATGCCCCTCAGAATGAGCTACCACCTGTATTGCTTTACAGTGTACTTAAACTATAGCAACTCTCTCAAACATATTCTGATAGTGTGAAACCACACTACTGGTCTCACTAAATAGTCTTCCAATAAAAATCAAGATTTCCCAAAAAGGTCTCACTTTCATGTATCTGCAATACAGGCCTGAGAGTAAACAACTAAGACTGGCTTACCTAAAACCATTGAGTGTTTCAAAAAATAGTTCCCAATTCACGTTAAATCAAGGCTAGAACCCACTTATTTTCGGTGGATAGCCAGGCTTCGGCCATGGGACGCTACTGTAGAACAGATGTGTTCTGGCTTGATAAAACGGTGCATATGGAAAGGCAGCAAATTCTGAGGGGCTCAAAATGCCCCTCAGAATGAGCTACCACCTGTGTTGCTTTACAGTGTACTCAAACTATAGCAACTCTCTCAAACATATTCTGATAGAGTGAAACCACACTACTGGTCTAACTGAATAGTCTTCCAATAAAAATCAAGATTTCCCAAAAAGGTCTCACTTTCATGTATCTGCAATACAGGCCTGAGAGTAAACAACTAAGACTGGCTTACCTAAAACCATCGAGTGTTTCAAAAAACAGTCCCCAATTCACGTTAAATCCAGGCTAGAACCCACTTATTTTCGGTGGAGAGCCAGGCTTCGGCCATGGGATGCTACTGTAGAACAGATGTGTTCTGGCTTGATAAAACGGTCCATATGGAAAGGCAGCAAATTCTGAGGGGCTCAAATTGCCCCTCAGAATGAGCAACCACCTGTATTGCTTTACAGTGTACTCAAACTATAGCAACTCTCTCAAACATATTCTGATAGTGTGATACCAAACTACTGGTCTCACTGAATAGTCTTCCAATAAAAATCAAGATGTCCCAAAAAGGTCTCACTTTCATGTATCTGCAATACAGGCCTGAGAGTAAACAACTAAGACTGGCTTACCTAAAACCATTGAGTGTTTCAAAAAACAGTCCCCAATTCACGTTAAATCCAGGCTAGAACCCACTTATTTTCGGTGGAGAGCCAGGCTTCGGCCATGGGATGCTACTGTAGAACAGATGTGTTCTGGCTTGATAAAACGGTCCATATGGAAAGGCAGCAAATTCTGAGGGGCTCAAATTGCCCCTCAGAATGAGCTACCACCTGTATTGCTTTACAGTGTACTCAAACTATAGCAACTCTCTCAAACATATTCTGATAGTGTGATACCACACTACTGGTCTTATTGAATAGTCTTCCAATAAAAATCAAGATTTCCCAAAAAGGTCTCCCTTTCATGTATCTGCAATACAGGCCTGAGAGTAAACAACTAAAACTGGCTTACCTAAAACCATTGAGTGTTTCAAAAAACAGTCCCCAATTCACGTTAAATCCAGGCTAGAACCCACTTATTTTCGGTGGAGAGCAAGGCTTCGGCCATGGGACGCTACTGTAGAACAGATGTGTTCTGGCTTGATAAAACGGTCCATATGGAAAGGCAGCAAATTCTGAGGGGCTCAAAATGCCCCTCAGAATGAGCTACCACCTGTATTGCTTTACAGTGTACTCAAACTATAGCAACTCTCTCAAACATATTCTGATAGTGTGAAACCACCCTATTGGCCTCACAAAATAGTCTTCCAATAAAAATCAAGATTTCCCAAAAAGGTCTCACTTTCATGTATCTGCAATACAGGCCTGAGAGTAAACAACTAAGACTGGCTTACCTAAAACCATTGAGTGTTTCAAAAAACAGTCCCCAATTCACGTTAAATCCAGGCTAGAACCCACCTATTTTCGGTGGAGAGCCAGGCTTCAGCCATGGGACGCTACTGTAGAACAGATGTGTTCTGGCTTGATAAAACGGTCCATATGGAAAGGCAGCAAATTCTGAGGGGATCAAAATGCCCCTCAGAATGAGCTACCACCTGTATTGCTTTACAGTGTACTCAAACTATAGCAACTCTCTCAAACATATTCTGATAGTGTGAAACCACACTAATGGTCTCACTGAATAGTCTTCCAATAAAAATCAAGATTTCCCAAAAAGGTCTCACTTTCATGTATCTGCAATACAGGCCTGAGAGTAAACAACTAAGACTGGCTTACCTAAAACCATTGAGTGTTTCAAAAAACAGTCCCCAATTCACGTTAAATCCAGGCTAGAACCCACCTATTTTCGGTGGAGAGCCAGGCTTCAGCCATGGGACGCTACTGTAGAACAGATGTGTTCTGGCTTGATAAAACGGTCCATATGGAAAGGCAGCAAATTCTGAGGGGCTCAAATTGCCCCTCAGAATGAGCTACCACCGGTATTGCTTTACATTGTACTCAAACTATAGCAACTCTCTCAAACATATTCTGATAGTGTGAAACCACACTACTGGTCTCACTGAATAGTCTTCCAATAAAAATAAAGATTTCCCAAAAAGGTCTCACTTTCATGTATATGCAATACAGGCCTGAGAGTAAACAACTAAGACTGGCTTACCTAAAACCATTGAGTCTTTCAAAAAACAGTCCCCAATTCACATTAAATCCAGGCTAGAACCCACTTATTTTCGGTGGAGAGCCAGGCTTCGGCCATGGGACGCTACTGTAGAACAGATGTGTTCTGGCTTGATAAAACGGTCCATATGGAAAGGCAGCAAATTCTGAGGGGCTCAAAATGCCCCTCAGAATGAGCTACCACCTGTATTGCTTTACAGTGTACTCAAACTATAGCAACTCTCTCAAACATATTCTGATAGTGTGAAACCACCCTATTGGCCTCACAAAATAGTCTTCCAATAAAAATCAAGATTTTCCCAAAAAGGTCTCACTTTCATGTATCTGCAATACAGGCCTGAGAGTAAACAACTAAGACTGGCTTACCTAAAACCATTGAGTGTTTCAAAAAACAGTCCCGAATTCACGTTAAATCCAGGCTAGAACCCACTTATTTTAAGTGGAGAGCCAGGCTTCAGCCATGGGACGCTACTGTAGAACAGATGTGTTCTGGCTTGATAAAACGGTCCATATGGAAAGGCAGCAAATTCTGAGGGGGCTCAAAATGCCCCTCAGAATGAGCTACCACCTGTATTGCTTTACAGTGTACTCAAACTATAGCAACTCTCTCAAACATATTCTGATAGTGTGAAACCACCCTATTGGCCTCACAAAATAGTCTTCCAATAAAAATCAAGATTTTCCCAAAAAGGTCTCACTTTCATGTATCTGCAATACAGGCCTGAGAGTAAACAACTAAGACTGGCTTACCTAAAACCATTGAGTGTTTCAAAAAACAGTCCCCATTTCACGTTAAATCCAGGCTAGAACCCACTTATTTTCGGTGGAGAGCCAGGCTTCGGCCATGGGACGCTACTGTAGAAGAGATGTGTTCTGGCTTGATAAAACGGTCCATATGGAAAGGCAGCAAATTCTGAGGGGCTCAAAATGCCCCTCAGAATGAGCTACCACCTGTATTGCTTTACAGTGTACTCAAACTATAGCAACTCTCTCAAACATATTCTGATAGTGTGAAACCACACTACTGGTCTCACTAAATAGTCTTCCAATAAAAATCAAGATTTCCCAAAAAGGTCTCACTTTCATGTATCTGCAATACAGGCCTGAGAGTAAACAACTAAGACTGGCTTACCTAAAACCATTGAGTGTTTCAAAAAACAGTCCCCAATTCACATTAAATTCAGGCTAGAACCCACTTATTTTCGGTGGAGAGCCAGGCTTCGGCCATGGGACGCTACTGTAGAACAGATGTTTTCTGGCTTGATAAAACGGTCCATATGGAAAGGCAGCAAATTCTGAGGGGCTCAAAATGCCCCTCAGAATGAGCTACCACCTGTATTGCTTTACAGTGTACTCAAACTATAGCAACTCTCTCAAACATATTCTGATAGTGTGAAACCACCCTATTGGCCTCACAAAATAGTCTTCCAATAAAAATCAAGATTTTCCCAAAAAGGTCTCACTTTCATGTATCTGCAATACAGGCCTGAGAGTAAACAACTAAGACTGGCTTACCTAAAACCATTGAGTGTTTCAAAAAACAGTCCCCAATTCACGTTAAATCCAGGTTAGAACCCACTTATTTTCAGTAGAGAGCCAGGCTTCGGCCATGGGACGCTACTGTAGAACAGATGTATTCTGGCTTGATAAAACGGTCCATATGGAAAGGCAGCAAATTCTGAGGGGCTCAAAATGCCCCTCAGAATGAGCTACCACCTGTGTTGCTTTACAGTGTACTCAAACTATAGCAACTCTCTCAAACATATTCTGATAGAGTGAAACCACACTACTGGTCTCACTGAATAGTCTTCCAATAAAAATCAAGATTTCCCAAAAAGGTCTCACTTTCATGTATCTGCAATACAGGCCTGAGAGTAAACAACTAAGACTGGCTTACCTAAAACCATTGAGTGTTTCAAAAAATAGTCCTCAATTCACGTTAAATCCAGGCTAGAACCCACTTAGTTTCGGTGGAGAGTCAGGCTTCGGCCATGGGACGCTACTGTAGAACAGATGTGTTCTGGCTTGATAAAACGGTCCATATGGAAAGGCAGCAAATTCTGAGGGGCTCAAAATGCCCCTCAGAATGAGCTACCACCTGTATTGCTTTACAGTGTACTCAAACTATAGCAACTCTCTCAAACATATTCTGATAGTGTGAAACCACCCTATTGGCCTCACAAAATAGTCTTCCAATAAAAATCAAGATTTTCCCATAAAGGTCTCACTTTCATGTATCTGCAATACAGGCCTGAGAGTAAACAACTAAGACTGGCTTACCTAAAACCATTGAGTGTTTCAAAAAACAGTCCCCAATTCACGTTAAATCCAGGCTAGAACCCACTTATTTTCGGTGGAGAGCCAGGCTTCGGCCATGGGACGCTAATGTAGAACAGATGTGTTCTGGCTTGATAAAGCGGTCCATATGGAAAGGCAGCAAATTCTGAGGGGCTCAAAATGCCCCTCAGAATGAGCTACCACCTGTATTGCTTTACAGTGTACTTAAACTATAGCAACTCTCTCAAACATATTCTGATAGTGTGAAACCACACTACTGGTCTCACTAAATAGTCTTCCAATAAAAATCAAGATTTCCCAAAAAGGTCTCACTTTCATGTATCTGCAATACAGGCCTGAGAGTAAACAACTAAGACTGGCTTACCTAAAACCATTGAGTGTTTCAAAAAATAGTTCCCAATTCACGTTAAATCAAGGCTAGAACCCACTTATTTTCGGTGGATAGGCAGGCTTCGGCCATGGGACGCTACTGTAGAACAGATGTGTTCTGGCTTGATAAAACGGTGCATATGGAAAGGCAGCAAATTCTGAGGGGCTCAAAATGCCCCTCAGAATGAGCTACCACCTGTGTTGCTTTACAGTGTACTCAAACTATAGCAACTCTCTCAAACATATTCTGATAGAGTGAAACCACACTACTGGTCTCACTGAATAGTCTTCCAATAAAAATCAAGATTTCCCAAAAAGGTCTCACTTTCATGTATCTGCAATACAGGCCTGAGAGTAAACAACTAAGACTGGCTTACCTAAAACCATTGAGTTTTTTAAAAAACAGTCCCCAATTCATGTTAAATCTAGGCTAGAACCCACTTTGTTTCGGTGGAGAGCCAGGCTTCGGCCATGGGATGCTACTGTAGAACAGATGTGTTCTGGCTTGATAAAACGGTCCATATGGAAAGGCAGCAAATTCTGAGGGGCTCAGAATGCCCCTCAGAATCAGCTACCACCTGTATTGCTTTACAGTGTACTCAAACTATAGCAACTCTCTCAAACATATTCTGATAGTGTGAAACCACCCTATTGGCCTCACAAAATAGTCTTCCAATAAAAATCAAGATTTTCCCATAAAGGTCTCACTTTCATGTATCTGCAATACAGGCCTGAGAGTAAACAACTAAGACTGGCTTACCTAAAACCATTGAGTGTTTCAAAAACAGTCCCCAATTCACGTTAAATCCAGGCTAGAACCCACTTATTTTTGGTGGAGAGCCAGGCTTCGGCCATGGGACGCTACTGTAGAACAGATGTGTTCTGGCTTGATAAAGCGGTCCATATGGAAAGGCAGCAAATTCTGAGGGGCTCAAAATGCCCCTCAGAATGAGCTACCACCTGTGTTGCTATACAGTGTACTCAAACTATAGCAACTCTCTCAAACATATTCTGATAGAGTGAAACCACACTACTGGTCTCACTAAATAGTCTTCCAATAAAAATCAAGATTTCCCAAAAAGGTCTCACTTTCATGTATCTGCAATACAGGCCTGAGAGTAAACAACTAAGACTGGCTTACCTAAAACCATTGAGTGTTTCAAAAAACAGTCCTCAATTCACGTTAAATCCAGGCTAGAACCCACTTTGTTTCGGTGGAGAGCCAGGCTTCGGCCATGGGACGCTACTGTAGAACAGATGTGTTCTGGCTTGATAAAACGGTCCATATGGAAAGGCAGCAAATTCTGAGGGGCTCAAAATGCCCCTCAGAATGAGCTACCACCTGTATTGCTTTACAGTGTACTCAAACTATAGCAACTCTCTCAAACATATTCTGATAGTGTGAAACCACACTACTGGTCTCACTAAATAGTCTTCCAATAAAAATCAAGATTTCCCAAAAAGGTCTCACTTTCATGTATCTGCAATACAGGCCTGAGAGTAAACAACTAAGACTGGCTTACCTAAAACCATCGAGTGTTTCAAAAAATAGTTCCCAATTCACGTTAAATCAAGGCTAGAACCCACTTATTTTCGGTGGAGAGCAAGGCTTCGGCCATGGGACGCTACTGTAGAACAGATGTGTTCTGGCTTGATAATACGGTCCATATGGAAAGGCAGCAAATTCTGAGGGGCTCAAAATGCCCCTCAGAATGAGCTACCACCTGTGTTGCTTTACAGTGTACTCAAACTATAGCAACTCTCTCAAACATATTCTGATAGTGTGAAACCACACTACTGGTCTCACTAAATAGTCTTCCAATAAAAATCAAGATTTCCCAAAAAGGTCTCACTTTCATGTATCTGCAATACAGGCCTGAGAGTAAACAACTAAGACTGGCTTACCTAAAACCATTGAGTGTTTCAAAAAACAGTCCCCAATTCACGTTAAATCCAGGATAGAACCCACTTATTTTCGGTGGAGAGCCAGGCTTCGGCCATGGGACGCTACTGTAGAACAGATGTGTTCCTACTTGATAAAACGGTCCATATGGAAAGGCAGCAAATTCTGAGGGGCTCAAATTGCCCCTCAGAATGAGCTACCACCTGTATTGCTTTACAGTGTACTCAAACTATAGCAACTCTCTCAAACATATTCTGATAGTGTGATACCACACTACTGGTCTCACTGAATAGTCTTCCAATAAAAATCAAGATTTCCCAAAAAGGTCTCACTTTCATGTATCTGCAATACAGGCCTGAGAGTAAACAACTAAGACTGGCTTACCTAAAACCATTGAGTGTTTCAAAAAACAGTCCCCAATTCACGTTAAATCCAGGCTAGAACCCACTTATTTTCGGTGGAGAGCCAGGCTTCGGCCATGGGATGCTACTGTAGAACAGATGTGTTCTGGCTTGATAAAACGGTCCATATGGAAAGGCAGCAAATTCTGAGGGGCTCAAATTGCCCCTCAGAATGAGCTACCACCTGTATTGCTTTACAGTGTACTCAAACTATAGCAACTCTCTCAAACATATTCTGATAGTGTGAAACCACCCTATTGGCCTCACAAAATAGTCTTCCAATAAAAATCAAGATTTTCCAAAAAAGGTCTCACTTTCATGTATCTGCAATACAGGCCTGAGAGTAAACAACTAAGACTGGCTTACCTAAAACCATTGGGTGTTTCAAAAAACAGTCCCCATTTCACGTTAAATCCAGGCTAGAACCCACTTATTTTCGGTGGAGAGCCAGGCTTCGGCCATGGGACGCTAATGTAGAACAGATGTGTTCTGGCTTGATAAAGCGGTCCATATGGAAAGGCAGCAAATTCTGAGGGGCTCAAAATGCCCCTCAGAATGAGCTACCACCTGTATTGCTTTACAGTGTACTTAAACTATAGCAACTCTCTCAAACATATTCTGATAGTGTGAAACCACACTACTGGTCTCACTAAATAGTCTTCCAATAAAAATCAAGATTTCCCAAAAAGGTCTCACTTTCATGTATCTGCAATACAGGCCTGAGAGTAAACAACTAAGACTGGCTTACCTAAAACCATTGAGTGTTTCAAAAAACAGTCCCCAATTCACGTTAAATCCAGGCTAGAACCCACTTATTTTCGGTGGAGAGCCAGGCTTCGGCCATGGGATGCTACTGTAGAACAGATGTGTTCTGGCTTGATAACACGGTCCATATGGAAAGGCAGCAAATTCTGAGGGGCTCAAATTGCCCCTCAGAATGAGCTACCACCTGTATTGCTTTACAGTGTACTCAAACTATAGCAACTCTCTCAAACATATTCTGATAGTGTGATACCACACTACTGGTCTCACTGAATAGTCTTCCAATAAAAATCAAGATTTCCCAAAAAGGTCTCACTTTCATGTATCTGCAATACAGGCCTGAGAGTAAACAACTAAAACTGGCTTACCTAAAACCATTGAGTGTTTCAAAAAACAGTCCCCAATTCACGTTAAATCCAGGCTAGAACCCACTTATTTTCGGTGGAGAGCCAGGCTTCGGCCATGGGACGCTACTGTAGAACAGATGTATTCTGGCTTGATAAAACGGTCCATATGGAAAGGCAGCAAATTCTGAGGGGCTCAAAATGCCCCTCAGAATGAGCTACCACCTGTATTGCTTTACAGTGTACTCAAACTATAGCAACTCTCTCAAACATATTCTGATAGTGTGATACCACACTACTGGTCTCACTGAATAGTCTTCCAATAAAAATCAAGATTTCCCAAAAAGGTCTCACTTTCATGTATCTGCAATACAGGCCTGAGAGTAAACAACTAAAACTGGCTTACCTAAAACCATTGAGTGTTTCAAAAAACAGTCCCCAATTCACGTTAAATCCAGGCTAGAACCCACTTATTTTCGGTGGAGAGCCAGGCTTCGGCCATGGGACGCTACTGTAGAACAGATGTGTTCTGGCTTGATAAAACGGTCCATATGGAAAGGCAGCAAATTCTGAGGGGCTCAAAATGCCCCTCAGAATGAGCTACCACCTGTATTGCTTTACAGTGTACTCAAACTATAGCAACTCTCTCAAACATATTCTGATAGTGTGAAACCACCCTATTGGCCTCACAAAATAGTCTTCCAATAAAAATCAAGATTTTCCCAAAAAGGTCTCACTTTCATGTATCTGCAATACAGGCCTGAGAGTAAACAACTAAGACTGGCTTACCTAAAACCATTGGGTGTTTCAAAAAACAGTCCCCATTTCACGTTAAATCCAGGCTAGAACCCACTTATTTTCGGTGGAGAGCCAGGCTTCGGCCATGGGACGCTACTGTAGAAGAGATGTGTTCTGGCTTGATAATACGGTCCATATGGAAAGGCAGCAAATTCTGAGGGGCTCAAAATGCCCCTCAGAATGAGCTACCACCTGTATTGCTTTACAGTGTACTCAAACTATAGCAACTCTCTCAAACATATTCTGATAGTGTGAAACCACACTACTGGTCTCACTAAATAGTCTTCCAATAAAAATCAAGATTTCCCAAAAAGGTCTCACTTTCATGTATCTGCAATACAGGCCTGAGAGTAAACAACTAAGACTGGCTTACCTAAAACCATTGAGTGTTTCAAAAAACAGTCCCCAATTCACGTTAAATCCAGGCTAGAACCCACTTATTTTCGGTGGAGAGCCAGGCTTCGGCCATGGGATGCCACTGTAGAACAGATGTGTTCTGGCTTGATAAAACGGTCCATATGGAAAGGCAGCAAATTCTGAGGGGCTCAAAATGCCCCTCAGAATGAGCTACCACCTGTATTGCTTTACAGTGTACTCAAACTATAGCAACTCTCTCAAACATATTCTGATAGTGTGATACCACACTACTGGTCTCACTGAATAGTCTTCCAATAAAAATCAAGATTTCCCAAAAAGGTCTCACTTTCATGTATCTGCAATACAGGCCTGAGAGTAAACAACTAAAACTGGCTTACCTAAAACCATTGAGTGTTTCAAAAAACAGTCCCCAATTCACGTTAAATCCAGGCTAGAACCCACTTATTTTCGGTGGAGAGCCAGGCTTCGGCCATGGGACGCTACTGTAGAACAGATGTGTTCTGGCTTGATAAAACGGTCCATATGGAAAGGCAGCAAATTCTGAGGGGCTCAAAATGCCCCTCAGAATGAGCTACCACCTGTATTGCTTTACAGTGTACTCAAACTATAGCAACTCTCTCAAACATATTCTGATAGTGTGAAACCACCCTATTGGCCTCACAAAATAGTCTTCCAATAAAAATCAAGATTTTCCAAAAAAGGTCTCACTTTCATGTATCTGCAATACAGGCCTGAGAGTAAACAACTAAGACTGGCTTACCTAAAACCATTGGGTGTTTCAAAAAACAGTCCCCATTTCACGTTAAATCCAGGCTAGAACCCACTTATTTTCGGTGGAGAGCCAGGCTTCGGCCATGGGACGCTACTGTAGAAGAGATGTGTTCTGGCTTGATAAAACGGTCCATATGGAAAGGCAGCAAATTCTGAGGGGCTCAAAATGCCCCTCAGAATGAGCTACCACCTGTATTGCTTTACAGTGTACTCAAACTATAGCAACTCTCTCAAACATATTCTGATAGTGTGAAACCACACTACTGGTCTCACTAAATAGTCATCCAATAAAAATCAAGATTTCCCAAAAAGGTCTCACTTTCATGTATCTGCAATACAGGCCTGAGAGTAAACAACTAAGACTGGCTTACCTAAAACCATTGAGTGTTTCAAAAAACAGTCCCCATTTCACGTTAAATCCAGGATAGAACCCACTTATTTTCGGTGGAGAGCCAGGCTTCGGCCATGGGACGCTACTGTAGAACAGATGTGTTCTGGCTTGATAAAACGGTCCATATGGAAAGGCAGCAAATTCTGAGGGGCTCAAAATGCCCCTCAGAATGAGCTACCACCTGTATTGCTTTACAGTGTACTCAAACTATAGCAACTCTCTCAAACATATTCTGATAGTGTGAAACCACACTACTGGTCTCACTAAATAGTCTTCCAATAAAAATCAAGATTTCCCAAAAAGGTCTCACTTTCATGTATCTGCAATACAGGCCTGAGAGTAAACAACTAAGACTGGCTTACCTAAAACCATTGAGTGTTTCAAAAAACAGTCCCCAATTCACATTAAATCCAGGCTAGAACCCACTTATTTTCGGTGGAGAGCCAGGCTTCGGCCATGGGACGCTACTGTAGATCAGATGTGTTCCGGCTTGATAAAACGGTCCATATGGAAAGGCAGCAAATTCTGAGGGGCTCAAAATGCCCCTCAGAATGAGCTACCACCTGTATTGCTTTACAGTGTACTCAAACTATAGCAACTCTCTCAAACATATTCTGATAGTGTGAAACCACACTACTGGTCTCACTAAATAGTCTTCCAATAAAAATCAAGATTTCCCAAAAAGGTCTCACTTTCATGTATCTGCAATACAGGCCTGAGAGTAAACAACTAAGACTGGCTTACCTAAAACCATTGAGTGTTTCAAAAAACAGTCCCCAATTCACGTTAAATCCAGGCTAGAACCCACCTATTTTCGGTGGAGAGCCAGGCTTCAGCCATGGGACGCTACTGTAGAACAGATGTGTTCTGGCTTGATAAAACGGTCCATATGGAAAGGCAGCAAATTCTGAGGGGATCAAAATGCCCCTCAGAATGAGCTACCACCTGTATTGCTTTACAGTGTACTCAAACTATAGCAACTCTCTCAAACATATTCTGATAGTGTGAAACCACACTACTGGTCTCACTGAATAGTCTTCCAATAAAAATAAAGATTTCCCAAAAAGGTGTCACTTTCATGTATATGCAATACAGGCCTGAGAGTAAACAACTAAGACTGGCTTACCTAAAACCATTGAGTCTTTCAAAAAACAGTCCCCAATTCACATTAAATCCAGGCTAGAACCCACTTATTTTCGGTGGAGAGCCAGGCTTCGGCCATGGGACAATACTGTAGAACAGATGTGTTCTGGCTTGATAAAACGGTCCATATGGAAAGGCAGCAAATTCTGAGGGGCTCAAAATGCCCCTCAGAATGAGCTACCACCTGTATTGCTTTACAGTGTACTCAAACTATAGCAACTCTCTCAAACATATTCTGATAGTGTGAAACCACCCTATTGGCCTCACAAAATAGTCTTCCAATAAAAATCAAGATTTTCCCAAAAAGGTCTCACTTTCATGTATCTGCAATACAGGCCTGAGAGTAAACAACTAAGACTGGCTTACCTAAAACCATTGAGTGTTTCAAAAAACAGTCCCGAATTCACGTTAAATCCAGGCTAGAACCCACTTATTTTAAGTGGAGAGCCAGGCTTCAGCCATGGGACGCTACTGTAGAACAGATGTGTTCTGGCTTGATAAAACGGTCCATATGGAAAGGCAGCAAATTCTGAGGGGCTCAAAATGCCCCTCAGAATGAGCTACCACCTGTATTGCTTTACAGTGTACTCAAACTATAGCAACTCTCTCAAACATATTCTGATAGTGTGAAACCACCCTATTGGCCTCACAAAATAGTCTTCCAATAAAAATCAAGATTTTCCCAAAAAGGTCTCACTTTCATGTATCTGCAATACAGGCCTGAGAGTAAACAACTAAGACTGGCTTACCTAAAACCATTGAGTGTTTCAAAAAACAGTCCCCATTTCACGTTAAATCCAGGCTAGAACCCACTTATTTTCGGTGGAGAGCCAGGCTTCGGCCATGGGACGCTACTGTAGAAGAGATGTGTTCTGGCTTGATAAAACGGTCCATATGGAAAGGCAGCAAATTCTGAGGGGCTCAAAATGCCCCTCAGAATGAGCTACCACCTGTATTGCTTTACAGTGTACTCAAACTATAGCAACTCTCTCAAACATATTCTGATAGTGTGAAACCACACTACTGGTCTCACTAAATAGTCTTCCAATAAAAATCAAGATTTCCCAAAAAGGTCTCACTTTCATGTATCTGCAATACAGGCCTGAGAGTAAACAACTAAGACTGGCTTACCTAAAACCATTGAGTGTTTCAAAAAACAGTCCCCAATTCACATTAAATCCAGGCTAGAACCCACTTATTTTCGGTGGAGAGCCAGGCTTCGGCCATGGGACGCTACTGTAGAACAGATGTTTTCTGGCTTGATAAAACGGTCCATATGGAAAGGCAGCAAATTCTGAGGGGCTCAAAATGCCCCTCAGAATGAGCTACCACCTGTATTGCTTTACAGTGTACTCAAACTATAGCAACTCTCTCAAACATATTCTGATAGTGTGAAACCACCCTATTGGCCTCACAAAATAGTCTTCCAATAAAAATCAAGATTTTCCCAAAAAGGTCTCACTTTCATGTATCTGCAATACAGGCCTGAGAGTAAACAACTAAGACTGGCTTACCTAAAACCATTGAGTGTTTCAAAAAACAGTCCCCAATTCACGTTAAATCCAGGTTAGAACCCACTTATTTTCAGTAGAGAGCCAGGCTTCGGCCATGGGACGCTACTGTAGAACAGATGTATTCTGGCTTGATAAAACGGTCCATATGGAAAGGCAGCAAATTCTGAGGGGCTCAAAATACCCCTCAGAATGAGCTACCACCTGTGTTGCTTTACAGTGTACTCAAACTATAGCAACTCTCTCAAACATATTCTGATAGAGTGAAACCACACTACTGGTCTCACTGAATAGTCTTCCAATAAAAATCAAGATTTCCCAAAAAGGTCTCACTTTCATGTATCTGCAATACAGGCCTGAGAGTAAACAACTAAGACTGGCTTACCTAAAACCATTGAGTGTTTCAAAAAACAGTCCTCAATTCACGTTAAATCCAGGCTAGAACCCACTTAGTTTCGGTGGAGAGTCAGGCTTCGGCCATGGGACGCTACTGTAGAACAGATGTGTTCTGGCTTGATAAAACGGTCCATATGGAAAGGCAGCAAATTCTGAGGGGCTCAAAATGCCCCTCAGAATGAGCTACCACCTGTATTGCTTTACAGTGTACTCAAACTATAGCAACTCTCTCAAACATATTCTGATAGTGTGAAACCACCCTATTGGCCTCACAAAATAGTCTTCCAATAAAAATCAAGATTTTCCCATAAAGGTCTCACTTTCATGTATCTGCAATACAGGCCTGAGAGTAAACAACTAAGACTGGCTTACCTAAAACCATTGAGTGTTTCAAAAAACAGTCCCCAATTCACGTTAAATCCAGGCTAGAACCCACTTATTTTCGGTGGAGAGCCAGGCTTCGGCCATGGGACGCTAATGTAGAACAGATGTGTTCTGGCTTGATAAAGCGGTCCATATGGAAAGGCAGCAAATTCTGAGGGGCTCAAAATGCCCCTCAGAATGAGCTACCACCTGTATTGCTTTACAGTGTACTTAAACTATAGCAACTCTCTCAAACATATTCTGATAGTGTGAAACCACACTACTGGTCTCACTAAATAGTCTTCCAATAAAAATCAAGATTTCCCAAAAAGGTCTCACTTTCATGTATCTGCAATACAGGCCTGAGAGTAAACAACTAAGACTGGCTTACCTAAAACCATTGAGTGTTTCAAAATATAGTTCCCAATTCACGTTAAATCAAGGCTAGAACCCACTTATTTTCGGTGGATAGCCAGGCTTCGGCCATGGGACGCTACTGTAGAACAGATGTGTTCTGGCTTGATAAAACGGTGCATATGGAAAGGCAGCAAATTCTGAGGGGCTCAAAATGCCCCTCAGAATGAGCTACCACCTGTGTTGCTTTACAGTGTACTCAAACTATAGCAACTCTCTCAAACATATTCTGATAGAGTGAAACCACACTACTGGTCTCACTGAATAGTCTTCCAATAAAAATCAAGATTTCCCAAAAAGGTCTCACTTTCATGTATCTGCAATACAGGCCTGAGAGTAAACAACTAAGACTGGCTTACCTAAAACCATTGAGTTTTTTAAAAAACAGTCCCCAATTCATGTTAAATCTAGGCTAGAACCCACTTTGTTTCGGTGGAGAGCCAGGCTTCGGCCATGGGATGCTACTGTAGAACAGATGTGTTCTGGCTCGATAAAACGGTCCATATGGAAAGGCAGCAAATTCTGAGGGGCTCAGAATGCCCCTCAGAATCAGCTACCACCTGTATTGCTTTACAGTGTACTCAAACTATAGCAACTCTCTCAAACATATTCTGATAGTGTGAAACCACCCTATTGGCCTCACAAAATAGTCTTCCAATAAAAATCAAGATTTTCCCATAAAGGTCTCACTTTCATGTATCTGCAATACAGGCCTGAGAGTAAACAACTAAGACTGGCTTACCTAAAACCATTGAGTGTTTCAAAAACAGTCCCCAATTCACGTTAAATCCAGGCTAGAACCCACTTATTTTTGGTGGAGAGCCAGGCTTCGGCCATGGGACGCTACTGTAGAACAGATGTGTTCTGGCTTGATAAAGCGGTCCATATGGAAAGGCAGCAAATTCTGAGGGGCTCAAAATGCCCCTCAGAATGAGCTACCACCTGTGTTGCTTTACAGTGTACTCAAACTATAGCAACTCTCTCAAACATATTCTGATAGAGTGAAACCACACTACTGGTCTCACTAAATAGTCTTCCAATAAAAATCAAGATTTCCCAAAAAGGTCTCACTTTCATGTATCTGCAATACAGGCCTGAGAGTAAACAACTAAGACTGGCTTACCTAAAACCATTGAGTGTTTCAAAAAACAGTCCTCAATTCACGTTAAATCCAGGCTAGAACCCACTTTGTTTCGGTGGAGAGCCAGGCTTCGGCCATGGGACGCTACTGTAGAACAGATGTGTTCTGGCTTGATAAAACGGTCCATATGGAAAGGCAGCAAATTCTGAGGGGCTCAAAATGCCCCTCAGAATGAGCTACCACCTGTATTGCTTTACAGTGTACTCAAACTATAGCAACTCTCTCAAACATATTCTGATAGTGTGAAACCACACTACTGGTCTCACTAAATAGTCTTCCAATAAAAATCAAGATTTCCCAAAAAGGTCTCACTTTCATGTATCTGCAATACAGGCCTGAGAGTAAACAACTAAGACTGGCTTACCTAAAACCATCGAGTGTTTCAAAAAATAGTTCCCAATTCACGTTAAATCAAGGCTAGAACCCACTTATTTTCGGTGGAGAGCAAGGCTTCGGCCATGGGACGCTACTGTAGAACAGATGTGTTCTGGCTTGATAAAGCGGTCCATATGGAAAGGCAGCAAATTCTGAGGGGCTCAAAATGCCCCTCAGAATGAGCTACCACCTGTGTTGCTTTACAGTGTACTCAAACTATAGCAACTCTCTCAAACATATTCTGATAGAGTGAAACCACACTACTGGTCTCACTAAATAGTCTTCCAATAAAAATCAAGATTTCCCAAAAAGGTCTCACTTTCATGTATCTGCAATACAGGCCTGAGAGTAAACAACTAAGACTGGCTTACCTAAAACCATTGAGTGTTTCAAAAAACAGTCCTCAATTCACGTTAAATCCAGGCTAGAACCCACTTTGTTTCGGTGGAGAGCCAGGCTTCGGCCATGGGACGCTACTGTAGAACAGATGTGTTCTGGCTTGATAAAACGGTCCATATGGAAAGGCAGCAAATTCTGAGGGGCTCAAAATGCCCCTCAGAATGAGCTACCACCTGTATTGCTTTACAGTGTACTCAAACTATAGCAACTCTCTCAAACATATTCTGATAGTGTGAAACCACACTACTGGTCTCACTAAATAGTCTTCCAATAAAAATCAAGATTTCCCAAAAAGGTCTCACTTTCATGTATCTGCAATACAGGCCTGAGAGTAAACAACTAAGACTGGCTTACCTAAAACCATCGAGTGTTTCAAAAAATAGTTCCCAATTCACGTTAAATCAAGGCTAGAACCCACTTATTTTCGGTGGAGAGCAAGGCTTCGGCCATGGGACGCTACTGTAGAACAGATGTGTTCTGGCTTGATAATACGGTCCATATGGAAAGGCAGCAAATTCTGAGGGGCTCAAAATGCCCCTCAGAATGAGCTACCACCTGTGTTGCTTTACAGTGTACTCAAACTATAGCAACTCTCTCAAACATATTCTGATAGTGTGAAACCACACTACTGGTCTCACTAAATAGTCTTCCAATAAAAATCAAGATTTCCCAAAAAGGTCTCACTTTAATGTATCTGCAATACAGGCCTGAGAGTAAACAACTAAGACTGGCTTACCTAAAACCATTGAGTGTTTCAAAAAACAGTCCCCAATTCACGTTAAATCCAGGATAGAACCCACTTATTTTCGGTGGAGAGCCAGGCTTCGGCCATGGGACGCTACTGTAGAACAGATGTGTTCCTACTTGATAAAACGGTCCATATGGAAAGGCAGCAAATTCTGAGGGGCTCAAATTGCCCCTCAGAATGAGCTACCACCTGTATTGCTTTACAGTGTACTCAAACTATAGCAACTCTCTCAAACATATTCTGATAGTGTGATACCACACTACTGGTCTCACTGAATAGTCTTCCAATAAAAATCAAGATTTCCCAAAAAGGTCTCACTTTCATGTACCTGCAATACAGGCCTGAGAGTAAACAACTAAGACTGGCTTACCTAAAACCATTGAGTGTTTCAAAAAACAGTCCCCAATTCACGTTAAATCCAGGCTAGAACCCACTTATTTTCGGTGGAGAGCCAGGCTTCGGCCATGGGATGCTACTGTAGAACAGATGTGTTCTGGCTTGATAAAACGGTCCATATGGAAAGGCAGCAAATTCTGAGGGGCTCAAATTGCCCCTCAGAATGAGCTACCACCTGTATTGCTTTACAGTGTACTCAAACTATAGCAACTCTCTCAAACATATTCTGATAGTGTGAAACCACCCTATTGGCCTCACAAAATAGTCTTCCAATAAAAATCAAGATTTTCCAAAAAAGGTCTCACTTTCATGTATCTGCAATACAGGCCTGAGAGTAAACAACTAAGACTGGCTTACCTAAAACCATTGGGTGTTTCAAAAAACAGTCCCCATTTCACGTTAAATCCAGGCTAGAACCCACTTATTTTCGGTGGAGAGCCAGGCTTCGGCCATGGGACGCTAAAGTAGAACAGATGTGTTCTGGCTTGATAAAGCGGTCCATATGGAAAGGCAGCAAATTCTGAGGGGCTCAAAATGCCCCTCAGAATGAGCTACCACCTGTATTGCTTTACAGTGTACTTAAACTATAGCAACTCTCTCAAACATATTCTGATAGTGTGAAACCACACTACTGGTCTCACTAAATAGTCTTCCAATAAAAATCAAGATTTCCCAAAAAGGTCTCACTTTCATGTATCTGCAATACAGGCCTGAGAGTAAACAACTAAGACTGGCTTACCTAAAACCATTGAGTGTTTCAAAAAATAGTTCCCAATTCACGTTAAATCAAGGCTAGAACCCACTTATTTTCGGTGGATAGCCAGGCTTCGGCCATGGGACGCTACTGTAGAACAGATGTGTTCTGGCTTGATAAAACGGTGCATATGGAAAGGCAGCAAATTCTGAGGGGCTCAAAATGCCCCTCAGAATGAGCTACCACCTGTGTTGCTTTACAGTGTACTCAAACTATAGCAACTCTCTCAAACATATTCTGATAGAGTGAAACCACACTACTGGTCTAACTGAATAGTCTTCCAATAAAAATCAAGATTTCCCAAAAAGGTCTCACTTTCATGTATCTGCAATACAGGCCTGAGAGTAAACAACTAAGACTGGCTTACCTAAAACCATCGAGTGTTTCAAAAAACAGTCCCCAATTCACGTTAAATCCAGGCTAGAACCCACTTATTTTCGGTGGAGAGCCAGGCTTCGGCCATGGGATGCTACTGTAGAACAGATGTGTTCTGGCTTGATAAAACGGTCCATATGGAAAGGCAGCAAATTCTGAGGGGCTCAAATTGCCCCTCAGAATGAGCAACCACCTGTATTGCTTTACAGTGTACTCAAACTATAGCAACTCTCTCAAACATATTCTGATAGTGTGATACCAAACTACTGGTCTCACTGAATAGTCTTCCAATAAAAATCAAGATGTCCCAAAAAGGTCTCACTTTCATGTATCTGCAATACAGGCCTGAGAGTAAACAACTAAGACTGGCTTACCTAAAACCATTGAGTGTTTCAAAAAACAGTCCCCAATTCACGTTAAATCCAGGCTAGAACCCACTTATTTTCGGTGGAGAGCCAGGCTTCGGCCATGGGATGCTACTGTAGAACAGATGTGTTCTGGCTTGATAAAACGGTCCATATGGAAAGGCAGCAAATTCTGAGGGGCTCAAATTGCCCCTCAGAATGAGCTACCACCTGTATTGCTTTACAGTGTACTCAAACTATAGCAACTCTCTCAAACATATTCTGATAGTGTGATACCACACTACTGGTCTTATTGAATAGTCTTCCAATAAAAATCAAGATTTCCCAAAAAGGTCTCCCTTTCATGTATCTGCAATACAGGCCTGAGAGTAAACAACTAAAACTGGCTTACCTAAAACCATTGAGTGTTTCAAAAAACAGTCCCCAATTCACGTTAAATCCAGGCTAGAACCCACTTATTTTCGGTGGAGAGCAAGGCTTCGGCCATGGGACGCTACTGTAGAACAGATGTGTTCTGGCTTGATAAAACGGTCCATATGGAAAGGCAGCAAATTCTGAGGGGCTCAAAATGCCCCTCAGAATGAGCTACCACCTGTATTGCTTTACAGTGTACTCAAACTATAGCAACTCTCTCAAACATATTCTGATAGTGTGAAACCACCCTATTGGCCTCACAAAATAGTCTTCCAATAAAAATCAAGATTTTCCAAAAAAGGTCTCACTTTCATGTATCTGCAATACAGGCCTGAGAGTAAACAACTAAGTCTGGCTTACCTAAAACCATTGAGTGTTTCAAAAAATAGTTCCCAATTCACGTTAAATCAAGGCTAGAACCCACTTATTTTCGGTGGAGAGCAAGGCTTCGGCCATGGGACGCTACTGTAGAACAGATGTGTTCTGGCTTGATAATACTGTCCATATGGAAAGGCAGCAAATTCTGATGGGCTCAAAATGCCCCTCAGAATTAGCTACCACCTGTGTTGCTTTACAGTGTACTCAAACTATAGCAACTCTCTCAAACATATTCTGATAGTGTGAAACCACACTACTGGTCTCACTAAATAGTCTTCCAATAAAAATCAAGATTTCCCAAAAAGGTCTCACTTTCATGTATCTGCAATACAGGCCTGAGAGTAAACAACTAAGACTGGCTTACCTAAAACCATTGAGTGTTTCAAAAAACAGTCCCCAATTCACGTTAAATCCAGGATAGAACCCACTTATTTTCGGTGGAGAGCCAGGCTTCGGCCATGGGACGCTACTGTAGAACAGATGTGTTCCTACTTGATAAAACGGTCCATATGGAAAGGCAGCAAATTCTGAGGGGCTCAAATTGCCCCTCAGAATGAGCTACCACCTGTATTGCTTTACAGTGTACTCAAACTATAGCAACTCTCTCAAACATATTCTGATAGTGTGATACCACACTACTGGTCTCACTGAATAGTCTTCCAATAAAAATCAAGATTTCCCAAAAAGGTCTCACGTTCATGTATCTGCAATACAGGCCTGAGAGTAAACAACTAAGACTGGCTTACCTAATACCATTGAGTGTTTCAAAAAACAGTCCCCAATTCACGTTAAATCCAGGCTAGAACCCACTTATTTTCGGTGGAGAGCCAGGCTTCGGCCATGGGATGCTACTGTAGAACAGATGTGTTCTGGCTTGATAAAACGGTCCATATGGAAAGGCAGCAAATTCTGAGGGGCTCAAATTGCCCCTCAGAATGAGCTACCACCTGTATTGCTTTACAGTGTACTCAAACTATAGCAACTCTCTCAAACATATTCTGATAGTGTGATACCACACTACTGGTCTCACTGAATAGTCTTCCAATAAAAATCAAGATTTCCCAAAAAGGTCTCACTTTCATGTATCTGCAATACAGGCCTGAGAGTAAACAACTAAAACTGGCTTACCTAAAACCATTGAGTGTTTCAAAAAACAGTCCCCAATTCACGTTAAATCCAGGCTAGAACCCACTTATTTTCGGTGGAGAGCCAGGCTTCGGCCATGGGACGCTACTGTAGAACAGATGTGTTCTGGCTTGATAAAACGGTCCATATGGAAAGGCAGCAAATTCTGAGGGGCTCAAAATGCCCCTCAGAATGAGCTACCACCTGTATTGCTTTACAGTGTACTCAAACTATAGCAACTCTCTCAAACATATTCTGATAGTGTGAAACCACCCTATTGGCCTCACAAAATAGTCTTCCAATAAAAATCAAGATTTTCCAAAAAAGGTCTCACTTTCATGTATCTGCAACACAGGCCTGAGAGTAAACAACTAAAACTGGCTTACCTAAAACCATTGAGTGTTTCAAAAAACAGTCCCCAATTCACGTTAAATCCAGGCTAGAACCCACTTATTTTCGGTGGAGAGCAAGGCTTCGGCCATGGGACGCTACTGTAGAACAGATGTGTTCTGGCTTGATAATACGGTCCATATGGAAAGGCAGCAAATTCTGATGGGCTCAAAATGCCCCTCAGAATGAGCTACCACCTGTGTTACTTTACAGTGTACTCAAACTATAGCAACTCTCTCAAACATATTCTGATAGTGTGAAACCACACTACTGGTCTCACTAAATAGTCTTCCAATAAAAATCAAGATTTCCCAAAAAGGTCTCACTTTCATGTATCTGCAATACAGGCCTGAGAGTAAACAACTAAGACTGGCTTACCTAAAACCATTGAGTGTTTCAAAAAACAGTCCCCAATTCACGTTAAATCCAGGATAGAACCCACTTATTTTCGGTGGAGAGCCAGGCTTCGGCCATGGGACGCTACTGTAGAACAGATGTGTTCCTACTTGATAAAACGGTCCATATGGAAAGGCAGCAAATTCTGAGGGGCTCAAATTGCCCCTCAGAATGAGCTACCACCTGTATTGCTTTACAGTGTACTCAAACTATAGCAACTCTCTCAAACATATTCTGATAGTGTGATACCACACTACTGGTCTCACTGAATAGTCTTCCAATAAAAATCAAGATTTCCCAAAAAGGTCTCACGTTCATGTATCTGCAATACAGGCCTGAGAGTAAACAACTAAGACTGGCTTACCTAAAACCATTGAGTGTTTCAAAAAACAGTCCCCAATTCACGTTAAATCCAGGCTAGAACCCACTTATTTTCGGTGGAGAGCCAGGCTTCGGCCATGGGATGCTACTGTAGAACAGATGTGTTCTGGCTTGATAAAACGGTCCATATGGAAAGGCAGCAAATTCTGAGGGGCTCAAATTGCCCCTCAGAATGAGCTACCACCTGTATTGCTTTACAGTGTACTCAAACTATAGCAACTCTCTCAAACATATTCTGATAGTGTGATACCACACTACTGGTCTCACTGAATAGTCTTCCCAAAAAAATCAAGATTTCCCAAAAAGGTCTCACTTTCATGTATCTGCAATACAGGCCTGAGAGTAAACAACTAAAACTGGCTTACCTAAAACCATTGAGTGTTTCAAAAAACAGTCCCCAATTCACGTTAAATCCAGGCTAGAACCCACTTATTTTCGGTGGAGAGCCAGGCTTCGGCCATGGGACGCTACTGTAGAACAGATGTGTTCTGGCTTGATAAAACGGTCCATATGGAAAGGCAGCAAATTCTGAGGGGCTCAAAATGCCCCTCAGAATGAGCTACCACCTGTATTGCTTTACAGTGTACTCAAACTATAGCAACTCTCTCAAACATATTCTGATAGTGTGAAACCACCCTATTGGCCTCACAAAATAGTCTTCCAATAAAAATCAAGATTTTCCAAAAAAGGTCTCACTTTCATGTATCTGCAATACAGGCCTGAGAGTAAACAACTAAGACTGGCTTACCTAAAACCATTGAGTTTTTTAAAAAACAGTCCCCAATTCATGTTAAATCTAGGCTAGAACCCACTTTGTTTCGGTGGAGAGCCAGGCTTCGGCCATGGGATGCTACTGTAGAACAGATGTGTTCTGGCTTGATAAAACGGTCCATATGGAAAGGCAGCAAATTCTGAGGGGCTCAGAATGCCCCTCAGAATGAGCTACCACCTGTATTGCTTTACAGTGTACTCAAACTATAGCAACTCTCTCAAACATATTCTGATAGTGTGAAACCACCCTATTGGCCTCACAAAATAGTCTTCCAATAAAAATCAAGATTTTCCCATAAATGTCTCACTTTCATGTATCTGCAATACAGGCCTGAGAGTAAACAACTAAGACTGGCTTACCTAAAACCATTGAGTGTTTCAAAAACAGTCCCCAATTCACGTTAAATCCAGGCTAGAACCCACTTATTTTTGGTGGAGAGCCAGGCTTCGGCCATGGGACGCTACTGTAGAACAGATGTGTTCTGGCTTGATAAAGCGGTCCATATGGAAAGGCAGCAAATTCTGAGGGGCTCAAAATGCCCCTCAGAATGAGCTACCACCTGTGTTGCTATACAGTGTACTCAAACTATAGCAACTCTCTCAAACATATTCTGATAGAGTGAAACCACACTACTGGTCTCACTAAATAGTCTTCCAATAAAAATCAAGATTTCCCAAAAAGGTCTCACTTTCATGTATCTGCAATACAGGCCTGAGAGTAAACAACTAAGACTGGCTTACCTAAAACCATTGAGTGTTTCAAAAAACAGTCCTCAATTCACGTTAAATCCAGGCTAGAACCCACTTTGTTTCGGTGGAGAGCCAGGCTTCGGCCATGGGACGCTACTGTAGAACAGATGTGTTCTGGCTTGATAAAACGGTCCATATGGAAAGGCAGCAAATTCTGAGGGGCTCAAAATGCCCCTCAGAATGAGCTACCACCTGTATTGCTTTACAGTGTACTCAAACTATAGCAACTCTCTCAAACATATTCTGATAGTGTGAAACCACACTACTGGTCTCACTAAATAGTCTTCCAATAAAAATCAAGATTTCCCAAAAAGGTCTCACTTTCATGTATCTGCAATACAGGCCTGAGAGTAAACAACTAAGACTGGCTTACCTAAAACCATCGAGTGTTTCAAAAAATAGTTCCCAATTCACGTTAAATCAAGGCTAGAACCCACTTATTTTCGGTGGAGAGCAAGGCTTCGGCCATGGGACGCTACTGTAGAACAGATGTGTTCTGGCTTGATAATACGGTCCATATGGAAAGGCAGCAAATTCTGAGGGGCTCAAAATGCCCCTCAGAATGAGCTACCACCTGTGTTGCTTTACAGTGTACTCAAACTATAGCAACTCTCTCAAACATATTCTGATAGTGTGAAACCACACTACTGGTCTCACTAAATAGTCTTCCAATAAAAATCAAGATTTCCCAAAAAGGTCTCACTTTCATGTATCTGCAATACAGGCCTGAGAGTAAACAACTAAGACTGGCTTACCTAAAACCATTGAGTGTTTCAAAAAACAGTCCCCAATTCACGTTAAATCCAGGATAGAACCCACTTATTTTCGGTGGAGAGCCAGGCTTCGGCCATGGGACGCTACTGTAGAACAGATGTGTTCCTACTTGATAAAACGGTCCATATGGAAAGGCAGCAAATTCTGAGGGGCTCAAATTGCCCCTCAGAATGAGCTACCACCTGTATTGCTTTACAGTGTACTCAAACTATAGCAACTCTCTCAAACATATTCTGATAGTGTGATACCACACTACTGGTCTCACTGAATAGTCTTCCAATAAAAATCAAGATTTCCCAAAAAGGTCTCACTTTCATGTATCTGCAATACAGGCCTGAGAGTAAACAACTAAGACTGGCTTACCTAAAACCATTGAGTGTTTCAAAAAACAGTCCCCAATTCACGTTAAATCCAGGCTAGAACCCACTTATTTTCGGTGGAGAGCCAGGCTTCGGCCATGGGATGCTACTGTAGAACAGATGTGTTCTGGCTTGATAAAACGGTCCATATGGAAAGGCAGCAAATTCTGAGGGGCTCAAATTGCCCCTCAGAATGAGCTACCACCTGTATTGCTTTACAGTGTACTCAAACTATAGCAACTCTCTCAAACATATTCTGATAGTGTGAAACCACCCTATTGGCCTCACAAAATAGTCTTCCAATAAAAATCAAGATTTTCCAAAAAAGGTCTCACTTTCATGTATCTGCAATACAGGCCTGAGAGTAAACAACTAAGACTGGCTTACCTAAAACCATTGGGTGTTTCAAAAAACAGTCCCCATTTCACGTTAAATCCAGGCTAGAACCCACTTATTTTCGGTGGAGAGCCAGGCTTCGGCCATGGGACGCTAATGTAGAACAGATGTGTTCTGGCTTGATAAAGCGGTCCATATGGAAAGGCAGCAAATTCTGAGGGGCTCAAAATGCCCCTCAGAATGAGCTACCACCTGTATTGCTTTACAGTGTACTTAAACTATAGCAACTCTCTCAAACATATTCTGATAGTGTGAAACCACACTACTGGTCTCACTAAATAGTCTTCCAATAAAAATCAAGATTTCCCAAAAAGGTCTCACTTTCATGTATCTGCAATACAGGCCTGAGAGTAAACAACTAAGACTGGCTTACCTAAAACCATTGAGTGTTTCAAAAAACAGTCCCCAATTCACGTTAAATCCAGGCTAGAACCCACTTATTTTCGGTGGAGAGCCAGGCTTCGGCCATGGGATGCTACTGTAGAACAGATGTGTTCTGGCTTGATAACACGGTCCATATGGAAAGGCAGCAAATTCTGAGGGGCTCAAATTGCCCCTCAGAATGAGCTACCACCTGTATTGCTTTACAGTGTACTCAAACTATAGCAACTCTCTCAAACATATTCTGATAGTGTGATACCACACTACTGGTCTCACTGAATAGTCTTCCAATAAAAATCAAGATTTCCCAAAAAGGTCTCACTTTCATGTATCTGCAATACAGGCCTGAGAGTAAACAACTAAAACTGGCTTACCTAAAACCATTGAGTGTTTCAAAAAACAGTCCCCAATTCACGTTAAATCCAGGCTAGAACCCACTTATTTTCGGTGGAGAGCCAGGCTTCGGCCATGGGACGCTACTGTAGAACAGATGTATTCTGGCTTGATAAAACGGTCCATATGGAAAGGCAGCAAATTCTGAGGGGCTCAAAATGCCCCTCAGAATGAGCTACCACCTGTATTGCTTTACAGTGTACTCAAACTATAGCAACTCTCTCAAACATATTCTGATAGTGTGATACCACACTACTGGTCTCACTGAATAGTCTTCCAATAAAAATCAAGATTTCCCAAAAAGGTCTCACTTTCATGTATCTGCAATACAGGCCTGAGAGTAAACAACTAAAACTGGCTTACCTAAAACCATTGAGTGTTTCAAAAAACAGTCCCCAATTCACGTTAAATCCAGGCTAGAACCCACTTATTTTCGGTGGAGAGCCAGGCTTTGGCCATGGGACGCTACTGTAGAACAGATGTGTTCTGGCTTGATAAAACGGTCCATATGGAAAGGCAGCAAATTCTGAGGGGCTCAAAATGCCCCTCAGAATGAGCTACCACCTGTATTGCTTTACAGTGTACTCAAACTATAGCAACTCTCTCAAACATATTCTGATAGTGTGAAACCACCCTATTGGCCTCACAAAATAGTCTTCCAATAAAAATCAAGATTTTCCCAAAAAGGTCTCACTTTCATGTATCTGCAATACAGGCCTGAGAGTAAACAACTAAGACTGGCTTACCTAAAACCATTGGGTGTTTCAAAAAACAGTCCCCATTTCACGTTAAATCCAGGCTAGAACCCACTTATTTTCGGTGGAGAGCCAGGCTTCGGCCATGGGACGCTACTGTAGAAGAGATGTGTTCTGGCTTGATAATACGGTCCATATGGAAAGGCAGCAAATTCTGAGGGGCTCAAAATGCCCCTCAGAATGAGCTACCACCTGTATTGCTTTACAGTGTACTCAAACTATAGCAACTCTCTCAAACATATTCTGATAGTGTGAAACCACACTACTGGTCTCACTAAATAGTCTTCCAATAAAAATCAAGATTTCCCAAAAAGGTCTCACTTTCATGTATCTGCAATACAGGCCTGAGAGTAAACAACTAAGACTGGCTTACCTAAAACCATTGAGTGTTTCAAAAAACAGTCCCCAATTCACGTTAAATCCAGGCTAGAACCCACTTATTTTCGGTGGAGAGCCAGGCTTCGGCCATGGGATGCCACTGTAGAACAGATGTGTTCTGGCTTGATAAAACGGTCCATATGGAAAGGCAGCAAATTCTGAGGGGCTCAAAATGCCCCTCAGAATGAGCTACCACCTGTATTGCTTTACAGTGTACTCAAACTATAGCAACTCTCTCAAACATATTCTGATAGTGTGATACCACACTACTGGTCTCACTGAATAGTCTTCCAATAAAAATCAAGATTTCCCAAAAAGGTCTCACTTTCATGTATCTGCAATACAGGCCTGAGAGTAAACAACTAAAACTGGCTTACCTAAAACCATTGAGTGTTTCAAAAAACAGTCCCCAATTCACGTTAAATCCAGGCTAGAACCCACTTATTTTCGGTGGAGAGCCAGGCTTCGGCCATGGGACGCTACTGTAGAACAGATGTGTTCTGGCTTGATAAAACGGTCCATATGGAAAGGCAGCAAATTCTGAGGGGCTCAAAATGCCCCTCAGAATGAGCTACCACCTGTATTGCTTTACAGTGTACTCAAACTATAGCAACTCTCTCAAACATATTCTGATAGTGTGAAACCACCCTATTGGCCTCACAAAATAGTCTTCCAATAAAAATCAAGATTTTCCAAAAAAGGTCTCACTTTCATGTATCTGCAATACAGGCCTGAGAGTAAACAACTAAGACTGGCTTACCTAAAACCATTGGGTGTTTCAAAAAACAGTCCCCATTTCACGTTAAATCCAGGCTAGAACCCACTTATTTTCGGTGGAGAGCCAGGCTTCGGCCATGGGACGCTACTGTAGAAGAGATGTGTTCTGGCTTGATAAAACGGTCCATATGGAAAGGCAGCAAATTCTGAGGGGCTCAAAATGCCCCTCAGAATGAGCTACCACCTGTATTGCTTTACAGTGTACTCAAACTATAGCAACTCTCTCAAACATATTCTGATAGTGTGAAACCACACTACTGGTCTCACTAAATAGTCATCCAATAAAAATCAAGATTTCCCAAAAAGGTCTCACTTTCATGTATCTGCAATACAGGCCTGAGAGTAAACAACTAAGACTGGCTTACCTAAAACCATTGAGTGTTTCAAAAAACAGTCCCCATTTCACGTTAAATCCAGGATAGAACCCACTTATTTTCGGTGGAGAGCCAGGCTTCGGCCATGGGACGCTACTGTAGAACAGATGTGTTCTGGCTTGATAAAACGGTCCATATGGAAAGGCAGCAAATTCTGAGGGGCTCAAAATGCCCCTCAGAATGAGCTACCACCTGTATTGCTTTACAGTGTACTCAAACTATAGCAACTCTCTCAAACATATTCTGATAGTGTGAAACCACACTACTGGTCTCACTAAATAGTCTTCCAATAAAAATCAAGATTTCCCAAAAAGGTCTCACTTTCATGTATCTGCAATACAGGCCTGAGAGTAAACAACTAAGACTGGCTTACCTAAAACCATTGAGTGTTTCAAAAAACAGTCCCCAATTCACATTAAATCCAGGCTAGAACCCACTTATTTTCGGTGGAGAGCCAGGCTTCGGCCATGGGACGCTACTGTAGAACAGATGTGTTCCGGCTTGATAAAACGGTCCATATGGAAAGGCAGCAAATTCTGAGGGGCTCAAAATGCCCCTCAGAATGAGCTACCACCTGTATTGCTTTACAGTGTACTCAAACTATAGCAACTCTCTCAAACATATTCTGATAGTGTGAAACCACACTACTGGTCTCACTAAATAGTCTTCCAATAAAAATCAAGATTTCCCAAAAAGGTCTCACTTTCATGTATCTGCAATACAGGCCTGAGAGTAAACAACTAAGACTGGCTTACCTAAAACCATTGAGTGTTTCAAAAAACAGTCCCCAATTCACGTTAAATCCAGGCTAGAACCCACCTATTTTCGGTGGAGAGCCAGGCTTCAGCCATGGGACGCTACTGTAGAACAGATGTGTTCTGGCTTGATAAAACGGTCCATATGGAAAGGCAGCAAATTCTGAGGGGATCAAAATGCCCCTCAGAATGAGCTACCACCTGTATTGCTTTACAGTGTACTCAAACTATAGCAACTCTCTCAAACATATTCTGATAGTGTGAAACCACACTAATGGTCTCACTGAATAGTCTTCCAATAAAAATCAAGATTTCCCAAAAAGGTCTCACTTTCATGTATCTGCAATACAGGCCTGAGAGTAAACAACTAAGACTGGCTTACCTAAAACCATTGGGTGTTTCAAAAAACAGTCCCCATTTCACGTTAAATCCAGGCTAGAACCCACTTATTTTCGGTGGAGAGCCAGGCTTCGGCCATGGGACGCTAATGTAGAACAGATGTGTTCTGGCTTGATAAAGCGGTCCATATGGAAAGGCAGCAAATTCTGAGGGGCTCAAAATGCCCCTCAGAATGAGCTACCACCTGTATTGCTTTACAGTGTACTTAAACTATAGCAACTCTCTCAAACATATTCTGATAGTGTGAAACCACACTACTGGTCTCACTAAATAGTCTTCCAATAAAAATCAAGATTTCCCAAAAAGGTCTCACTTTCATGTATCTGCAATACAGGCCTGAGAGTAAACAACTAAGACTGGCTTACCTAAAACCATTGAGTGTTTCAAAAAACAGTCCCCAATTCACGTTAAATCCAGGCTAGAACCCACTTATTTTCGGTGGAGAGCCAGGCTTCGGCCATGGGATGCTACTGTAGAACAGATGTGTTCTGGCTTGATAACACGGTCCATATGGAAAGGCAGCAAATTCTGAGGGGCTCAAATTGCCCCTCAGAATGAGCTACCACCTGTATTGCTTTACAGTGTACTCAAACTATAGCAACTCTCTCAAACATATTCTGATAGTGTGATACCACACTACTGGTCTCACTGAATAGTCTTCCAATAAAAATCAAGATTTCCCAAAAAGGTCTCACTTTCATGTATCTGCAATACAGGCCTGAGAGTAAACAACTAAAACTGGCTTACCTAAAACCATTGAGTGTTTCAAAAAACAGTCCCCAATTCACGTTAAATCCAGGCTAGAACCCACTTATTTTCGGTGGAGAGCCAGGCTTCGGCCATGGGACGCTACTGTAGAACAGATGTATTCTGGCTTGATAAAACGGTCCATATGGAAAGGCAGCAAATTCTGAGGGGCTCAAAATGCCCCTCAGAATGAGCTACCACCTGTATTGCTTTACAGTGTACTCAAACTATAGCAACTCTCTCAAACATATTCTGATAGTGTGATACCACACTACTGGTCTCACTGAATAGTCTTCCAATAAAAATCAAGATTTCCCAAAAAGGTCTCACTTTCATGTATCTGCAATACAGGCCTGAGAGTAAACAACTAAAACTGGCTTACCTAAAACCATTGAGTGTTTCAAAAAACAGTCCCCAATTCACGTTAAATCCAGGCTAGAACCCACTTATTTTCGGTGGAGAGCCAGGCTTCGGCCATGGGACGCTACTGTAGAACAGATGTGTTCTGGCTTGATAAAACGGTCCATATGGAAAGGCAGCAAATTCTGAGGGGCTCAAAATGCCCCTCAGAATGAGCTACCACCTGTATTGCTTTACAGTGTACTCAAACTATAGCAACTCTCTCAAACATATTCTGATAGTGTGAAACCACCCTATTGGCCTCACAAAATAGTCTTCCAATAAAAATCAAGATTTTCCCAAAAAGGTCTCACTTTCATGTATCTGCAATACAGGCCTGAGAGTAAACAACTAAGACTGGCTTACCTAAAACCATTGGGTGTTTCAAAAAACAGTCCCCATTTCACGTTAAATCCAGGCTAGAACCCACTTATTTTCGGTGGAGAGCCAGGCTTCGGCCATGGGACGCTACTGTAGAAGAGATGTGTTCTGGCTTGATAATACGGTCCATATGGAAAGGCAGCAAATTCTGAGGGGCTCAAAATGCCCCTCAGAATGAGCTACCACCTGTATTGCTTTACAGTGTACTCAAACTATAGCAACTCTCTCAAACATATTCTGATAGTGTGAAACCACACTACTGGTCTCACTAAATAGTCTTCCAATAAAAATCAAGATTTCCCAAAAAGGTCTCACTTTCATGTATCTGCAATACAGGCCTGAGAGTAAACAACTAAGACTGGCTTACCTAAAACCATTGAGTGTTTCAAAAAACAGTCCCCAATTCACGTTAAATCCAGGCTAGAACCCACTTATTTTCGGTGGAGAGCCAGGCTTCGGCCATGGGATGCCACTGTAGAACAGATGTGTTCTGGCTTGATAAAACGGTCCATATGGAAAGGCAGCAAATTCTGAGGGGCTCAAAATGCCCCTCAGAATGAGCTACCACCTGTATTGCTTTACAGTGTACTCAAACTATAGCAACTCTCTCAAACATATTCTGATAGTGTGATACCACACTACTGGTCTCACTGAATAGTCTTCCAATAAAAATCAAGATTTCCCAAAAAGGTCTCACTTTCATGTATCTGCAATACAGGCCTGAGAGTAAACAACTAAAACTGGCTTACCTAAAACCATTGAGTGTTTCAAAAAACAGTCCACAATTCACGTTAAATCCAGGCTAGAACCCACTTATTTTCGGTGGAGAGCCAGGCTTCGGCCATGGGACGCTACTGTAGAACAGATGTGTTCTGGCTTGATAAAACGGTCCATATGGAAAGGCAGCAAATTCTGAGGGGCTCAAAATGCCCCTCAGAATGAGCTACCACCTGTATTGCTTTACAGTGTACTCAAACTATAGCAACTCTCTCAAACATATTCTGATAGTGTGAAACCACCCTATTGGCCTCACAAAATAGTCTTCCAATAAAAATCAAGATTTTCCAAAAAAGGTCTCACTTTCATGTATCTGCAATACAGGCCTGAGAGTAAACAACTAAGACTGGCTTACCTAAAACCATTGGGTGTTTCAAAAAACAGTCCCCATTTCACGTTAAATCCAGGCTAGAACCCACTTATTTTCGGTGGAGAGCCAGGCTTCGGCCATGGGACGCTACTGTAGAAGAGATGTGTTCTGGCTTGATAAAACGGTCCATATGGAAAGGCAGCAAATTCTGAGGGGCTCAAAATGCCCCTCAGAATGAGCTACCACCTGTATTGCTTTACAGTGTACTCAAACTATAGCAACTCTCTCAAACATATTCTGATAGTGTGAAACCACACTACTGGTCTCACTAAATAGTCATCCAATAAAAATCAAGATTTCCCAAAAAGGTCTCACTTTCATGTATCTGCAATACAGGCCTGAGAGTAAACAACTAAGACTGGCTTACCTAAAACCATTGAGTGTTTCAAAAAACAGTCCCCATTTCACGTTAAATCCAGGATAGAACCCACTTATTTTCGGTGGAGAGCCAGGCTTCGGCCATGGGACGCTACTGTAGAACAGATGTGTTCTGGCTTGATAAAACGGTCCATATGGAAAGGCAGCAAATTCTGAGGGGCTCAAAATGCCCCTCAGAATGAGCTACCACCTGTATTGCTTTACAGTGTACTCAAACTATAGCAACTCTCTCAAACATATTCTGATAGTGTGAAACCACACTACTGGTCTCACTAAATAGTCTTCCAATAAAAATCAAGATTTCCCAAAAAGGTCTCACTTTCATGTATCTGCAATACAGGCCTGAGAGTAAACAACTAAGACTGGCTTACCTAAAACCATTGAGTGTTTCAAAAAACAGTCCCCAATTCACATTAAATCCAGGCTAGAACCCACTTATTTTCGGTGGAGAGCCAGGCTTCGGCCATGGGACGCTACTGTAGAACAGATGTGTTCCGGCTTGATAAAACGGTCCATATGGAAAGGCAGCAAATTCTGAGGGGCTCAAAATGCCCCTCAGAATGAGCTACCACCTGTATTGCTTTACAGTGTACTCAAACTATAGCAACTCTCTCAAACATATTCTGATAGTGTGAAACCACACTACTGGTCTCACTAAATAGTCTTCCAATAAAAATCAAGATTTCCCAAAAAGGTCTCACTTTCATGTATCTGCAATACAGGCCTGAGAGTAAACAACTAAGACTGGCTTACCTAAAACCATTGAGTGTTTCAAAAAACAGTCCCCAATTCACGTTAAATCCAGGCTAGAACCCACCTATTTTCGGTGGAGAGCCAGGCTTCAGCCATGGGACGCTACTGTAGAACAGATGTGTTCTGGCTTGATAAAACGGTCCATATGGAAAGGCAGCAAATTCTGAGGGGATCAAAATGCCCCTCAGAATGAGCTACCACCTGTATTGCTTTACAGTGTACTCAAACTATAGCAACTCTCTCAAACATATTCTGATAGTGTGAAACCACACTAATGGTCTCACTGAATAGTCTTCCAATAAAAATCAAGATTTCCCAAAAAGGTCTCACTTTCATGTATCTGCAATACAGGCCTGAGAGTAAACAACTAAGACTGGCTTACCTAAAACCATTGAGTGTTTCAAAAAACAGTCCCCAATTCACGTTAAATCCAGGCTAGAACCCACCTATTTTCGGTGGAGAGCCAGGCTTCAGCCATGGGACGCTACTGTAGAACAGATGTGTTCTGGCTTGATAAAACGGTCCATATGGAAAGGCAGCAAATTCTGAGGGGCTCAAATTGCCCCTCAGAATGAGCTACCACCGGTATTGCTTTACATTGTACTCAAACTATAGCAACTCTCTCAAACATATTCTGATAGTGTGAAACCACACTACTGGTCTCACTGAATAGTCTTCCAATAAAAATAAAGATTTCCCAAAAAGGTCTCACTTTCATGTATATGCAATACAGGCCTGAGAGTAAACAACTAAGACTGGCTTACCTAAAACCATTGAGTCTTTCAAAAAACAGTCCCCAATTCACATTAAATCCAGGCTAGAACCCACTTATTTTCGGTGGAGAGCCAGGCTTCGGCCATGGGACGCTACTGTAGAACAGATGTGTTCTGGCTTGATAAAACGGTCCATATGGAAAGGCAGCAAATTCTGAGGGGCTCAAAATGCCCCTCAGAATGAGCTACCACCTGTATTGCTTTACAGTGTACTCAAACTATAGCAACTCTCTCAAAAATATTCTGATAGTGTGAAACCACCCTATTGGCCTCACAAAATAGTCTTCCAATAAAAATCAAGATTTTCCCAAAAAGGTCTCACTTTCATGTATCTGCAATACAGGCCTGAGAGTAAACAACTAAGACTGGCTTACCTAAAACCATTGAGTGTTTCAAAAAACAGTCCCGAATTCACGTTAAATCCAGGCTAGAACCCACTTATTTTAAGTGGAGAGCCAGGCTTCAGCCATGGGACGCTACTGTAGAACAGATGTGTTCTGGCTTGATAAAACGGTCCATATGGAAAGGCAGCAAATTCTGAGGGGCTCAAAATGCCCCTCAGAATGAGCTACCACCTGTATTGCTTTACAGTGTACTCAAACTATAGCAACTCTCTCAAACATATTCTGATAGTGTGAAACCACCCTATTGGCCTCACAAAATAGTCTTCCAATAAAAATCAAGATTTTCCCAAAAAGGTCTCACTTTCATGTATCTGCAATACAGGCCTGAGAGTAAACAACTAAGACTGGCTTACCTAAAACCATTGAGTGTTTCAAAAAACAGTCCCCATTTCACGTTAAATCCAGGCTAGAACCCACTTATTTTCGGTGGAGAGCCAGGCTTCGGCCATGGGACGCTACTGTAGAAGAGATGTGTTCTGGCTTGATAAAACGGTCCATATGGAAAGGCAGCAAATTCTGAGGGGCTCAAAATGCCCCTCAGAATGAGCTACAACCTGTATTGCTTTACAGTGTACTCAAACTATAGCAACTCTCTCAAACATATTCTGATAGTGTGAAACCACACTACTGGTCTCACTAAATAGTCTTCCAATAAAAATCAAGATTTCCCAAAAAGGTCTCACTTTCATGTATCTGCAATACAGGCCTGAGAGTAAACAACTAAGACTGGCTTACCTAAAACCATTGAGTGTTTCAAAAAACAGTCCCCAATTCACATTAAATCCAGGCTAGAACCCACTTATTTTCGGTGGAGAGCCAGGCTTCGGCCATGGGACGCTACTGTAGAACAGATGTTTTCTGGCTTGATAAAACGGTCCATATGGAAAGGCAGCAAATTCTGAGGGGCTCAAAATGCCCCTCAGAATGAGCTACCACCTGTATTGCTTTACAGTGTACTCAAACTATAGCAACTCTCTCAAACATATTCTGATAGTGTGAAACCACCCTATTGGCCTCACAAAATAGTCTTCCAATAAAAATCAAGATTTTCCCAAAAAGGTCTCACTTTCATGTATCTGCAATACAGGCCTGAGAGTAAACAACTAAGACTGGCTTACCTAAAACCATTGAGTGTTTCAAAAAACAGTCCCCAATTCACGTTAAATCCAGGTTAGAACCCACTTATTTTCAGTAGAGAGCCAGGCTTCGGCCATGGGACGCTACTGTAGAACAGATGTATTCTGGCTTGATAAAACGGTCCATATGGAAAGGCAGCAAATTCTGAGGGGCTCAAAATGCCCCTCAGAATGAGCTACCACCTGTGTTGCTTTACAGTGTACTCAAACTATAGCAACTCTCTCAAACATATTCTGATAGAGTGAAACCACACTACTGGTCTCACTGAATAGTCTTCCAATAAAAATCAAGATTTCCCAAAAAGGTCTCACTTTCATGTATCTGCAATACAGGCCTGAGAGTAAACAACTAAGACTGGCTTACCTAAAACCATTGAGTGTTTCAAAAAACAGTCCTCAATTCACGTTAAATCCAGGCTAGAACCCACTTAGTTTCGGTGGAGAGTCAGGCTTCGGCCATGGGACGCTACTGTAGAACAGATGTGTTCTGGCTTGATAAAACGGTCCATATGGAAAGGCAGCAAATTCTGAGGGGCTCAAAATGCCCCTCAGAATGAGCTACCACCTGTATTGCTTTACAGTGTACTCAAACTATAGCAACTCTCTCAAACATATTCTGATAGTGTGAAACCACCCTATTGGCCTCACAAAATAGTCTTCCAATAAAAATCAAGATTTTCCCATAAAGGTCTCACTTTCATGTATCTGCAATACAGGCCTGAGAGTAAACAACTAAGACTGGCTTACCTAAAACCATTGAGTGTTTCAAAAAACAGTCCCCAATTCACGTTAAATCCAGGCTAGAACCCACTTATTTTCGGTGGAGAGCCAGGCTTCGGCCATGGGACGCTAATGTAGAACAGATGTGTTCTGGCTTGATAAAGCGGTCCATATGGAAAGGCAGCAAATTCTGAGGGGCTCAAAATGCCCCTCAGAATGAGCTACCACCTGTATTGCTTTACAGTGTACTTAAACTATAGCAACTCTCTCAAACATATTCTGATAGTGTGAAACCACACTACTGGTCTCACTAAATAGTCTTCCAATAAAAATCAAGATTTCCCAAAAAGGTCTCACTTTCATGTATCTGCAATACAGGCCTGAGAGTAAACAACTAAGACTGGCTTACCTAAAACCATTGAGTGTTTCAAAAAATAGTTCCCAATTCACGTTAAATCAAGGCTAGAACCCACTTATTTTCGGTGGATAGCCAGGCTTCGGCCATGGGACGCTACTGTAGAACAGATGTGTTCTGGCTTGATAAAACGGTGCATATGGAAAGGCAGCAAATTCTGAGGGGCTCAAAATGCCCCTCAGAATGAGCTACCACCTGTGTTGCTTTACAGTGTACTCAAACTATAGCAACTCTCTCAAACATATTCTGATAGAGTGAAACCACACTACTGGTCTCACTGAATAGTCTTCCAATAAAAATCAAGATTTCCCAAAAAGGTCTCACTTTCATGTATCTGCAATACAGGCCTGAGAGTAAACAACTAAGACTGGCTTACCTAAAACCATTGAGTTTTTTAAAAAACAGTCCCCAATTCATGTTAAATCTAGGCTAGAACCCACTTTGTTTCGGTGGAGAGCCAGGCTTCGGCCATGGGATGCTACTGTAGAACAGATGTGTTCTGGCTCGATAAAACGGTCCATATGGAAAGGCAGCAAATTCTGAGGGGCTCAGAATGCCCCTCAGAATCAGCTACCACCTGTATTGCTTTACAGTGTACTCAAACTATAGCAACTCTCTCAAACATATTCTGATAGTGTGAAACCACCCTATTGGCCTCACAAAATAGTCTTCCAATAAAAATCAAGATTTTCCCATAAAGGTCTCACTTTCATGTATCTGCAATACAGGCCTGAGAGTAAACAACTAAGACTGGCTTACCTAAAACCATTGAGTGTTTCAAAAACAGTCCCCAATTCACGTTAAATCCAGGCTAGAACCCACTTATTTTTGGTGGAGAGCCAGGCTTCGGCCATGGGACGCTACTGTAGAACAGATGTGTTCTGGCTTGATAAAGCGGTCCATATGGAAAGGCAGCAAATTCTGAGGGGCTCAAAATGCCCCTCAGAATGAGCTACCACCTGTGTTGCTTTACAGTGTACTCAAACTATAGCAACTCTCTCAAACATATTCTGATAGAGTGAAACCACACTACTGGTCTCACTAAATAGTCTTCCAATAAAAATCAAGATTTCCCAAAAAGGTCTCACTTTCATGTATCTGCAATACAGGCCTGAGAGTAAACAACTAAGACTGGCTTACCTAAAACCATTGAGTGTTTCAAAAAACAGTCCTCAATTCACGTTAAATCCAGGCTAGAACCCACTTTGTTTCGGTGGAGAGCCAGGCTTCGGCCATGGGACGCTACTGTAGAACAGATGTGTTCTGGCTTGATAAAACGGTCCATATGGAAAGGCAGCAAATTCTGAGGGGCTCAAAATGCCCCTCAGAATGAGCTACCACCTGTATTGCTTTACAGTGTACTCAAACTATAGCAACTCTCTCAAACATATTCTGATAGTGTGAAACCACACTACTGGTCTCACTAAATAGTCTTCCAATAAAAATCAAGATTTCCCAAAAAGGTCTCACTTTCATGTATCTGCAATACAGGCCTGAGAGTAAACAACTAAGACTGGCTTACCTAAAACCATCGAGTGTTTCAAAAAATAGTTCCCAATTCACGTTAAATCAAGGCTAGAACCCACTTATTTTCGGTGGAGAGCAAGGCTTCGGCCATGGGACGCTACTGTAGAACAGATGTGTTCTGGCTTGATAATACGGTCCATATGGAAAGGCAGCAAATTCTGAGGGGCTCAAAATGCCCCTCAGAATGAGCTACCACCTGTGTTGCTTTACAGTGTACTCAAACTATAGCAACTCTCTCAAACATATTCTGATAGTGTGAAACCACACTACTGGTCTCACTAAATAGTCTTCCAATAAAAATCAAGATTTCCCAAAAAGGTCTCACTTTAATGTATCTGCAATACAGGCCTGAGAGTAAACAACTAAGACTGGCTTACCTAAAACCATTGAGTGTTTCAAAAAACAGTCCCCAATTCACGTTAAATCCAGGATAGAACCCACTTATTTTCGGTGGAGAGCCAGGCTTCGGCCATGGGACGCTACTGTAGAACAGATGTGTTCCTACTTGATAAAACGGTCCATATGGAAAGGCAGCAAATTCTGAGGGGCTCAAATTGCCCCTCAGAATGAGCTACCACCTGTATTGCTTTACAGTGTACTCAAACTATAGCAACTCTCTCAAACATATTCTGATAGTGTGATACCACACTACTGGTCTCACTGAATAGTCTTCCAATAAAAATCAAGATTTCCCAAAAAGGTCTCACTTTCATGTACCTGCAATACAGGCCTGAGAGTAAACAACTAAGACTGGCTTACCTAAAACCATTGAGTGTTTCAAAAAACAGTCCCCAATTCACGTTAAATCCAGGCTAGAACCCACTTATTTTCGGTGGAGAGCCAGGCTTCGGCCATGGGATGCTACTGTAGAACAGATGTGTTCTGGCTTGATAAAACGGTCCATATGGAAAGGCAGCAAATTCTGAGGGGCTCAAATTGCCCCTCAGAATGAGCTACCACCTGTATTGCTTTACAGTGTACTCAAACTATAGCAACTCTCTCAAAAATATTCTGATAGTGTGAAACCACCCTATTGGCCTCACAAAATAGTCTTCCAATAAAAATCAAGATTTTCCAAAAAAGGTCTCACTTTCATGTATCTGCAATACAGGCCTGAGAGTAAACAACTAAGACTGGCTTACCTAAAACCATTGGGTGTTTCAAAAAACAGTCCCCATTTCACGTTAAATCCAGGCTAGAACCCACTTATTTTCGGTGGAGAGCCAGGCTTCGGCCATGGGACGCTAAAGTAGAACAGATGTGTTCTGGCTTGATAAAGCGGTCCATATGGAAAGGCAGCAAATTCTGAGGGGCTCAAAATGCCCCTCAGAATGAGCTACCACCTGTATTGCTTTACAGTGTACTTAAACTATAGCAACTCTCTCAAACATATTCTGATAGTGTGAAACCACACTACTGGTCTCACTAAATAGTCTTCCAATAAAAATCAAGATTTCCCAAAAAGGTCTCACTTTCATGTATCTGCAATACAGGCCTGAGAGTAAACAACTAAGACTGGCTTACCTAAAACCATTGAGTGTTTCAAAAAATAGTTCCCAATTCACGTTAAATCAAGGCTAGAACCCACTTATTTTCGGTGGATAGCCAGGCTTCGGCCATGGGACGCTACTGTAGAACAGATGTGTTCTGGCTTGATAAAACGGTGCATATGGAAAGGCAGCAAATTCTGAGGGGCTCAAAATGCCCCTCAGAATGAGCTACCACCTGTGTTGCTTTACAGTGTACTCAAACTATAGCAACTCTCTCAAACATATTCTGATAGAGTGAAACCACACTACTGGTCTAACTGAATAGTCTTCCAATAAAAATCAAGATTTCCCAAAAAGGTCTCACTTTCATGTATCTGCAATACAGGCCTGAGAGTAAACAACTAAGACTGGCTTACCTAAAACCATTGAGTGTTTCAAAAAACAGTCCCCAATTCACGTTAAATCCAGGCTAGAACCCACTTATTTTCGGTGGAGAGCCAGGCTTCGGCCATGGGATGCTACTGTAGAACAGATGTGTTCTGGCTTGATAAAACGGTCCATATGGAAAGGCAGCAAATTCTGAGGGGCTCAAATTGCCCCTCAGAATGAGCAACCACCTGTATTGCTTTACAGTGTACTCAAACTATAGCAACTCTCTCAAACATATTCTGATAGTGTGATACCAAACTACTGGTCTCACTGAATAGTCTTCCAATAAAAATCAAGATGTCCCAAAAAGGTCTCACTTTCATGTATCTGCAATACAGGCCTGAGAGTAAACAACTAAGACTGGCTTACCTAAAACCATTGAGTGTTTCAAAAAACAGTCCCCAATTCACGTTAAATCCAGGCTAGAACCCACTTAATTTCGGTGGAGAGCCAGGCTTCGGCCATGGGATGCTACTGTAGAACAGATGTGTTCTGGCTTGATAAAACGGTCCATATGGAAAGGCAGCAAATTCTGAGGGGCTCAAATTGCCCCTCAGAATGAGCTACCACCTGTATTGCTTTACAGTGTACTCAAACTATAGCAACTCTCTCAAACATATTCTGATAGTGTGATACCACACTACTGGTCTTATTGAATAGTCTTCCAATAAAAATCAAGATTTCCCAAAAAGGTCTCCCTTTCATGTATCTGCAATACAGGCCTGAGAGTAAACAACTAAAACTGGCTTACCTAAAACCATTGAGTGTTTCAAAAAACAGTCCCCAATTCACGTTAAATCCAGGCTAGAACCCACTTATTTTCGGTGGAGAGCAAGGCTTCGGCCATGGGACGCTACTGTAGAACAGATGTGTTCTGGCTTGATAAAACGGTCCATATGGAAAGGCAGCAAATTCTGAGGGGCTCAAAATGCCCCTCAGAATGAGCTACCACCTGTATTGCTTTACAGTGTACTCAAACTATAGCAACTCTCTCAAACATATTCTGATAGTGTGAAACCACCCTATTGGCCTCACAAAATAGTCTTCCAATAAAAATCAAGATTTTCCAAAAAAGGTCTCACTTTCATGTATCTGCAATACAGGCCTGAGAGTAAACAACTAAGTCTGGCTTACCTAAAACCATTGAGTGTTTCAAAAAATAGTTCCCAATTCACGTTAAATCAAGGCTAGAACCCACTTATTTTCGGTGGAGAGCAAGGCTTCGGCCATGGGACGCTACTGTAGAACAGATGTGTTCTGGCTTGATAATACTGTCCATATGGAAAGGCAGCAAATTCTGATGGGCTCAAAATGCCCCTCAGAATTAGCTACCACCTGTGTTGCTTTACAGTGTACTCAAACTATAGCAACTCTCTCAAACATATTCTGATAGTGTGAAACCACACTACTGGTCTCACTAAATAGTCTTCCAATAAAAATCAAGATTTCCCAAAAAGGTCTCACTTTCATGTATCTGCAATACAGGCCTGAGAGTAAACAACTAAGACTGGCTTACCTAAAACCATTGAGTGTTTCAAAAAACAGTCCCCAATTCACGTTAAATCCAGGATAGAACCCACTTATTTTCGGTGGAGAGCCAGGCTTCGGCCATGGGACGCTACTGTAGAACAGATGTGTTCCTACTTGATAAAACGGTCCATATGGAAAGGCAGCAAATTCTGAGGGGCTCAAATTGCCCCTCAGAATGAGCTACCACCTGTATTGCTTTACAGTGTACTCAAACTATAGCAACTCTCTCAAACATATTCTGATAGTGTGATACCACACTACTGGTCTCACTGAATAGTCTTCCAATAAAAATCAAGATTTCCCAAAAAGGTCTCACGTTCATGTATCTGCAATACAGGCCTGAGAGTAAACAACTAAGACTGGCTTACCTAATACCATTGAGTGTTTCAAAAAACAGTCCCCAATTCACGTTAAATCCAGGCTAGAACCCACTTATTTTCGGTGGAGAGCCAGGCTTCGGCCATGGGATGCTACTGTAGAACAGATGTGTTCTGGCTTGATAAAACGGTCCATATGGAAAGGCAGCAAATTCTGAGGGGCTCAAATTGCCCCTCAGAATGAGCTACCACCTGTATTGCTTTACAGTGTACTCAAACTATAGCAACTCTCTCAAACATATTCTGATAGTGTGATACCACACTACTGGTCTCACTGAATAGTCTTCCAATAAAAATCAAGATTTCCCAAAAAGGTCTCACTTTCATGTATCTGCAATACAGGCCTGAGAGTAAACAACTAAAACTGGCTTACCTAAAACCATTGAGTGTTTCAAAAAACAGTCCCCAATTCACGTTAAATCCAGGCTAGAACCCACTTATTTTCGGTGGAGAGCCAGGCTTCGGCCATGGGACGCTACTGTAGAACAGATGTGTTCTGGCTTGATAAAACGGTCCATATGGAAAGGCAGCAAATTCTGAGGGGCTCAAAATGCCCCTCAGAATGAGCTACCACCTGTATTGCTTTACAGTGTACTCAAACTATAGCAACTCTCTCAAACATATTCTGATAGTGTGAAACCACCCTATTGGCCTCACAAAATAGTCTTCCAATAAAAATCAAGATTTTCCAAAAAAGGTCTCACTTTCATGTATCTGCAACACAGGCCTGAGAGTAAACAACTAAAACTGGCTTACCTAAAACCATTGAGTGTTTCAAAAAACAGTCCCCAATTCACGTTAAATCCAGGCTAGAACCCACTTATTTTCGGTGGAGAGCAAGGCTTCGGCCATGGGACGCTACTGTAGAACAGATGTGTTCTGGCTTGATAATACGGTCCATATGGAAAGGCAGCAAATTCTGATGGGCTCAAAATGCCCCTCAGAATGAGCTACCACCTGTGTTACTTTACAGTGTACTCAAACTATAGCAACTCTCTCAAACATATTCTGATAGTGTGAAACCACACTACTGGTCTCACTAAATAGTCTTCCAATAAAAATCAAGATTTCCCAAAAAGGTCTCACTTTCATGTATCTGCAATACAGGCCTGAGAGTAAACAACTAAGACTGGCTTACCTAAAACCATTGAGTGTTTCAAAAAACAGTCCCCAATTCACGTTAAATCCAGGATAGAACCCACTTATTTTCGGTGGAGAGCCAGGCTTCGGCCATGGGACGCTACTGTAGAACAGATGTGTTCCTACTTGATAAAACGGTCCATATGGAAAGGCAGCAAATTCTGAGGGGCTCAAATTGCCCCTCAGAATGAGCTACCACCTGTATTGCTTTACAGTGTACTCAAACTATAGCAACTCTCTCAAACATATTCTGATAGTGTGATACCACACTACTGGTCTCACTGAATAGTCTTCCAATAAAAATCAAGATTTCCCAAAAAGGTCTCACGTTCATGTATCTGCAATACAGGCCTGAGAGTAAACAACTAAGACTGGCTTACCTAAAACCATTGAGTGTTTCAAAAAACAGTCCCCAATTCACGTTAAATCCAGGCTAGAACCCACTTATTTTCGGTGGAGAGCCAGGCTTCGGCCATGGGATGCTACTGTAGAACAGATGTGTTCTGGCTTGATAAAACGGTCCATATGGAAAGGCAGCAAATTCTGAGGGGCTCAAATTGCCCCTCAGAATGAGCTACCACCTGTATTGCTTTACAGTGTACTCAAACTATAGCAACTCTCTCAAACATATTCTGATAGTGTGATACCACACTACTGGTCTCACTGAATAGTCTTCCCAAAAAAATCAAGATTTCCCAAAAAGGTCTCACTTTCATGTATCTGCAATACAGGCCTGAGAGTAAACAACTAAAACTGGCTTACCTAAAACCATTGAGTGTTTCAAAAAACAGTCCCCAATTCACGTTAAATCCAGGCTAGAACCCACTTATTTTCGGTGGAGAGCCAGGCTTCGGCCATGGGACGCTACTGTAGAACAGATGTGTTCTGGCTTGATAAAACGGTCCATATGGAAAGGCAGCAAATTCTGAGGGGCTCAAAATGCCCCTCAGAATGAGCTACCACCTGTATTGCTTTACAGTGTACTCAAACTATAGCAACTCTCTCAAACATATTCTGATAGTGTGAAACCACCCTATTGGCCTCACAAAATAGTCTTCCAATAAAAATCAAGATTTTCCAAAAAAGGTCTCACTTTCATGTATCTGCAATACAGGCCTGAGAGTAAACAACTAAGTCTGGCTTACCTAAAACCATTGAGTGTTTCAAAAAATAGTTCCCAATTCACGTTAAATCAAGGCTAGAACCCACTTATTTTCGGTGGAGAGCAAGGCTTCGGCCATGGGACGCTACTGTAGAACAGATGTGTTCTGGCTTGATAATACGGTCCATATGGAAAGGCAGCAAATTCTGAGGGGCTCAAAATGCCCCTCAGAATGAGCTACCACCTGTGTTGCTTTACAGTGTACTCAAACTATAGCAACTCTCTCAAACATATTCTGATAGTGTGAAACCACACTACTGGTCTCACTAAATAGTCTTCCAATAAAAATCAAGATTTCCCAAAAAGGTCTCACTTTCATGTATCTGCAATACAGGCCTGAGAGTAAACAACTAAGACTGGCTTACCTAAAACCATTGAGTGTTTCAAAAAACAGTCCCCAATTCACGTTAAATCCAGGATAGAACCCACTTATTTTCGGTGGAGAGCCAGGCTTCGGCCATGGGACGCTACTGTAGAACAGATGTGTTCCTACTTGACAAAACGGTCCATATGGAAAGGCAGCAAATTCTGAGGGGCTCAAATTGCCCCTCAGAATGAGCTACCACCTGTATTGCTTTACAGTGTACTCAAACTATAGCAACTCTCTCAAACATATTCTGATAGTGTGATACCACACTACTGGTCTCACTGAATAGTCTTCCAATAAAAATCAAGATTTCCCAAAAAGGTCTCACTTTCATGTATCTGCAATACAGGCCTGAGAGTAAACAACTAAGACTGGCTTACCTAAAACCATTGAGTGTTTCAAAAAACAGTCCCCAATTCACGTTAAATCCAGGCTAGAACCCACTTATTTTCGGTGGAGAGCCAGGCTTCGGCCATGGGATGCTACTGTAGAACAGATGTGTTCTGGCTTGATAAAACGGTCCATATGGAAAGGCAGCAAATTCTGAGGGGCTCAAATTGCCCCTCAGAATGAGCTACCACCTGTATTGCTTTACAGTGTACTCAAACTATAGCAACTCTCTCAAACATATTCTGATAGTGTGATACCACACTACTGGTCTCACTGAATAGTCTTCCAATAAAAATCAAGATTTCCCAAAAAGGTCTCACTTTCATGTATCTGCAATACAGGCCTGAGAGTAAACAACTAAAACTGGCTTACCTAAAACCATTGAGTGTTTCAAAAAACAGTCCCCAATTCACGTTAAATCCAGGCTAGAACCCACTTATTTTCGGTGGAGAGCCAGGCTTCGGCCATGGGACGCTACTGTAGAACAGATGTGTTCTGGCTTGATAAAACGGTCCATATGGAAAGGCAGCAAATTCTGAGGGGCTCAAAATGCCCCTCAGAATGAGCTACCACCTGTATTGCTTTACAGTGTACTCAAACTATAGCAACTCTCTCAAACATATTCTGATAGTGTGAAACCACCCTATTGGCCTCACAAAATAGTCTTCCAATAAAAATCAAGATTTTCCAAAAAAGGTCTCACTTTCATGTATCTGCAATACAGGCCTGAGAGTAAACAACTAAGACTGGCTTACCTAAAACCATTGAGTGTTTCAAAAAACAGTCCCCAATTCACGTTAAATCCAGGATAGAACCCACTTATTTTCGGTGGAGAGCCAGGCTTCGGCCATGGGACGCTACTGTAGAACAGATGTGTTCTGGCTTGATAAAACGGTCCATATGGAAAGGCAGCAAATTCTGAGGGGCTCAAATTGCCCCTCAGAATGAGCTACCACCTGTATTGCTTTACAGTGTACTCAAACTATAGCAACTCTCTCAAACATATTCTGATAGTGTGATACCACACTACTGGTCTCACTGAATAGTCTTCCAATAAAAATAAAGATTTCCCAAAAAGGTCTCACTTTCATGTATCTGCAATACAGGCCTGAGAGTAAACAACTAAGACTGGCTTACCTAAAACCATTGAGTGTTTCAAAAAACACTGCCCAATTCACGTTAAATCCAGGCTAGAACCCACTTATTTTCGGTGGAGAGCCAGGCTTCGGCCATGGGATGCTACTGTAGAACAGATGTGTTCTGGCTTGATAAAACGGTCCATATGGAAAGGCAGCAAATTCTGAGGGGCTCAAATTGCCCCTCAGAATGAGCTACCACCTGTATTGCTTTACAGTGTACTCAAACTATAGCAACTCTCTCAAACATATTCTGATAGTGTGATACCACACTACTGGTCTCACTGAATAGTCTTCCAATAAAAATCAAGATTTCCCAAAAAGGTCTCACTTTCATGTATCTGCAATACAGGCCTGAGAGTAAACAACTAAAACTGGCTTACCTAAAACCATTGAGTGTTTCAAAAAACAGTCCCCAATTCACGTTAAATCCAGGCTAGAACCCACTTATTTTCGGTGGAGAGCCAGGCTTCGGCCATGGGACGCTACTGTAGAACAGATGTGTTCTGGCTTGATAAAACGGTCCATATGGAAAGGCAGCAGATTCTGAGGGGCTCAAAATGCCCCTCAGAATGAGCTACCACCTGTATTGCTTTACAGTGTACTCAAACTATAGCAACTCTCTCAAACATATTCTGATAGTGTGATACCACACTACTGGTCTCACTGAATAGTCTTCCAATAAAAATCAAGATTTCCCAAAAAGGTCTCACTTTCATGTATCTGCAATACAGGCCTGAGAGTAAACAACTAAAACTGGCTTACCTAAAACCATTGAGTGTTTCAAAAAACAGTCCCCAATTCACGTTAAATCCAGGCTAGAACCCACTTATTTTCGGTGGAGAGCCAGGCTTCGGCCATGGGACGCTACTGTAGAACAGATGTGTTCTGGCTTGATAAAACGGTCCATATGGAAAGGCAGCAAATTCTAAGGGGCTCAAAATGCCCCTCAGAATGAGCTACCACCTGTATTGCTTTACAGTGTACTCAAACTATAGCAACTCTCTCAAACATATTCTGATAGTGTGAAACCACCCTATTGGCCTCACAAAATAGTCTTCCAATAAAAATCAAGATTTTCCAAAAAAGGTCTCACTTTCATGTATCTGCAATACAGGCCTGAGAGTAAACAACTAAGACTGGCTTACCTAAAACCATTGGGTGTTTCAAAAAACAGTCCCCATTTCACGTTAAATCCAGGCTAGAACCCACTTATTTTCGGTGGAGAGCCAGGCTTCGGCCATGGGACGCTACTGTAGAACAGATGTGTTCTGGCTTGATAAAACGGTCCATATGGAAAGGCAGCAGATTCTGAGGGGCTCAAAATGCCCCTCAGAATGAGCTACCACCTGTATTGCTTTACAGTGTACTCAAACTATAGCAACTCTCTCAAACATATTCTGATAGTGTGATACCACACTACTGGTCTCACTGAATAGTCTTCCAATAAAAATCAAGATTTCCCAAAAAGGTCTCACTTTCATGTATCTGCAATACAGGCCTGAGAGTAAACAACTAAAACTGGCTTACCTAAAACCATTGAGTGTTTCAAAAAACAGTCCCCAATTCACGTTAAATCCAGGCTAGAACCCACTTATTTTCGGTGGAGAGCCAGGCTTCGGCCATGGGACGCTACTGTAGAACAGATGTGTTCTGGCTTGATAAAACGGTCCATATGGAAAGGCAGCAAATTCTAAGGGGCTCAAAATGCCCCTCAGAATGAGCTACCACCTGTATTGCTTTACAGTGTACTCAAACTATAGCAACTCTCTCAAACATATTCTGATAGTGTGAAACCACCCTATTGGCCTCACAAAATAGTCTTCCAATAAAAATCAAGATTTTCCAAAAAAGGTCTCACTTTCATGTATCTGCAATACAGGCCTGAGAGTAAACAACTAAGACTGGCTTACCTAAAACCATTGGGTGTTTCAAAAAACAGTCCCCATTTCACGTTAAATCCAGGCTAGAACCCACTTATTTTCGGTGGAGAGCCAGGCTTCGGCCATGGGACGCTACTGTAGAAGAGATGTGTTCTGGCTTGATAATACGGTCCATATGGAAAGGCAGCAAATTCTGAGGGGCTCAAAATGCCCCTCAGAATGAGCTACCACCTGTATTGCTTTACAGTGTACTCAAACTATAGCAACTCTCTCAAACATATTCTGATAGTGTGAAACCACACTACTGGTCTCACTAAATAGTCTTCCAATAAAAATCAAGATTTCCCAAAAAGGTCTCACTTTCATGTATCTGCAATACAGGCCTGAGAGTAAACAACTAAGACTGGCTTACCTAAAACCATTGAGTGTTTCAAAAAACAGTCCACAATTCACGTTAAATCCAGGATAGAACCCACTTATTTTCGGTGGAGAGCCAGGCTTCGGCCATGGGACGCTACTGTAGAACAGATGTGTTCTGGCTTGATAAAACGGTCCATATGGAAAGGCAGCAAATTCTGAGGGGCTCAAAATGCCCCTCAGAATGAGCTACCACCTGTATTGCTTTACAGTGTACTCAAACTATAGCAACTCTCTCAAACATATTCTGATAGTGTGAAACCACACTACTGGTCTCACTAAATAGTCTTCCAATAAAAATCAAGATTTCCCAAAAAGGTCTCACTTTCATGTATCTGCAATACAGGCCTGAGAGTAAACAACTAAGACTGGCTTACCTAAAACCATTGAGTGTTTCAAAAAACAGTCCCCAATTCACGTTAAATCCAGGCTAGAACCCACTTATTTTCGGTGGAGAGCCAGGCTTCGGCCATGGGATGCCACTGTAGAACAGATGTGTTCTGGCTTGATAAAACGGTCCATATGGAAAGGCAGCAAATTCTGAGGGGCTCAAAATGCCCCTCAGAATGAGCTACCACCTGTATTGCTTTACAGTGTACTCAAACTATAGCAACTCTCTCAAACATATTCTGATAGTGTGATACCACACTACTGGTCTCACTGAATAGTCTTCCAATAAAAATCAAGATTTCCCAAAAAGGTCTCACTTTCATGTATCTGCAATACAGGCCTGAGAGTAAACAACTAAAACTGGCTTACCTAAAACCATTGAGTGTTTCAAAAAACAGTCCCCAATTCACGTTAAATCCAGGCTAGAACCCACTTATTTTCGGTGGAGAGCCAGGCTTCGGCCATGGGACGCTACTGTAGAACAGATGTGTTCTGGCTTGATAAAACGGTCCATATGGAAAGGCAGCAAATTCTGAGGGGCTCAAAATGCCCCTCAGAATGAGCTACCACCTGTATTGCTTTACAGTGTACTCAAACCATAGCAACTCTCTCAAACATATTCTGATAGTGTGAAACCACCCTATTGGCCTCACAAAATAGTCTTCCAATAAAAATCAAGATTTTCCCAAAAAGGTCTCACTTTCATGTATCTGCAATACAGGCCTGAGAGTAAACAACTAAGACTGGCTTACCTAAAACCATTGGGTGTTTCAAAAAACAGTCCCCATTTCACGTTAAATCCAGGCTAGAACCCACTTATTTTCGGTGGAGAGCCAGGCTTCGGCCATGGGACGCTACTGTAGAAGAGATGTGTTCTGGCTTGATAAAACGGTCCATATGGAAAGGCAGCAAATTCTGAGGGGCTCAAAATGCCCCTCAGAATGAGCTACCACCTGTATTGCTTTACAGTGTACTCAAACTATAGCAACTCTCTCAAACATATTCTGATAGTGTGAAACCACACTACTGGTCTCACTAAATAGTCTTCCAATAAAAATCAAGATTTCCCAAAAAGGTCTCACTTTCATGTATCTGCAATACAGGCCTGAGAGTAAACAACTAAGACTGGCTTACCTAAAACCATTGAGTGTTTCAAAAAACAGTCCCCATTTCACGTTAAATCCAGGATAGAACCCACTTATTTTCGGTGGAGAGCCAGGCTTCGGCCATGGGACGCTACTGTAGAACAGATGTGTTCTGGCTTGATAAAACGGTCCATATGGAAAGGCAGCAAATTCTGAGGGGCTCAAAATGCCCCTCAGAATGAGCTACCACCTGTATTGCTTTACAGTGTACTCAAACTATAGCAACTCTCTCAAACATATTCTGATAGTGTGAAACCACACTACTGGTCTCACTAAATAGTCTTCCAATAAAAATCAAGATTTCCCAAAAAGGTCTCACTTTCATGTATCTGCAATACAGGCCTGAGAGTAAACAACTAAGACTGGCTTACCTAAAACCATTGAGTGTTTCAAAAAACAGTCCCCAATTCACATTAAATCCAGGCTAGAACCCACTTATTTTCGGTGGAGAGCCAGGCTTCGGCCATGGGACGCTACTGTAGAACAGATGTGTTCTGGCTTGATAAAACGGTCCATATGGAAAGGCAGCAAATTCTGAGGGGCTCAAAATGCCCCTCAGAATGAGCTACCACCTGTATTGCTTTACAGTGTACTCAAACTATAGCAACTCTCTCAAACATATTCTGATAGTGTGAAACCACACTACTGGTCTCACTAAATAGTCTTCCAATAAAAATCAAGATTTCCCAAAAAGGTCTCACTTTCATGTATCTGCAATACAGGCCTGAGAGTAAACAACTAAAACTGGCTTACCTAAAACCATTGAGTGTTTCAAAAAACCCACTTATTTTCGGTGGAGAGCCAGGCTTCAGCCATGGGATGCCACTGTAAAACAGATGTGTTCTGGCTTGATAAAACGGTCCATATGGAAAGGCAGCAAATTCTGAGGGGCTCAAAATGCCCCTCAGAATGAGCTACCACCTGTATTGCTTTACAGTGTACTCAAACTATAGCAACTCTCTCAAACATATTCTGATAGTGTGATACCACACTACTGGTCTCACTGAATAGTCTTCCAATAAAAATCAAGATTTCCCAAAAAGGTCTCACTTTCATGTATCTGCAATACAGGCCTGAGAGTAAACAACTAAAACTGGCTTACCTAAAACCATTGAGTGTTTCAAAAAACAGTCCCCAATTCACGTTAAATCCAGGCTAGAACCCACTTATTTTCGGTGGAGAGCCAGGCTTCGGCCATGGGACGCTACTGTAGAACAGATGTGTTCTGGCTTGATAAAACGGTCCATATGGAAAGGCAGCAAATTCTGAGGGGCTCAAAATGCCCCTCAGAATGAGCTACCACCTGTATTGCTTTACAGTGTACTCAAACCATAGCAACTCTCTCAAACATATTCTGATAGTGTGAAACCACCCTATTGGCCTCACAAAATAGTCTTCCAATAAAAATCAAGATTTTCCAAAAAAGGTCTCACTTTAATGTATCTGCAATACAGGCCTGAGAGTAAACAACTAAGACTGGCTTACCTAAAACCATTGGGTGTTTCAAAAAACAGTCCCCATTTCACGTTAAATCCAGGCTAGAACCCACTTATTTTCGGTGGAGAGCCAGGCTTCGGCCATGGGACGCTACTGTAGAAGAGATGTGTTCTGGCTTGATAAAACGGTCCATATGGAAAGGCAGCAAATTCTGAGGGGCTCAAAATGCCCCTCAGAATGAGCTACCACCTGTATTGCTTTACAGTGTACTCAAACTATAGCAACTCTCTCAAACATATTCTGATAGTGTGAAACCACACTACTGGTCTCACTAAATAGTCTTCCAATAAAAATCAAGATTTCCCAAAAAGGTCTCACTTTCATGTATCTGCAATACAGGCCTGAGAGTAAACAACTAAGACTGGCTTACCTAAAACCATTGAGTGTTTCAAAAAACAGTCCCCATTTCACGTTAAATCCAGGATAGAACCCACTTATTTTCGGTGGAGAGCCAGGCTTCGGCCATGGGACGCTACTGTAGAACAGATGTGTTCTGGCTTGATAAAACGGTCCATATGGAAAGGCAGCAAATTCTGAGGGGCTCAAAATGCCCCTCAGAATGAGCTACCACCTGTATTGCTTTACAGTGTACTCAAACTATAGCAACTCTCTCAAACATATTCTGATAGTGTGAAACCACACTACTGGTCTCACTAAATAGTCTTCCAATAAAAATCAAGATTTCCCAAAAAGGTCTCACTTTCATGTATCTGCAATACAGGCCTGAGAGTAAACAACTAAGACTGGCTTACCTAAAACCATTGAGTGTTTCAAAAAACAGTCCCCAATTCACATTAAATCCAGGCTAGAACCCACTTATTTTCGGTGGAGAGCCAGGCTTCGGCCATGGGACGCTACTGTAGAACAGATGTGTTCTGGCTTGATAAAACGGTCCATATGGAAAGGCAGCAAATTCTGAGGGGCTCAAAATGCCCCTCAGAATGAGCTACCACCTGTATTGCTTTACAGTGTACTCAAACTATAGCAACTCTCTCAAACATATTCTGATAGTGTGAAACCACACTACTGGTCTCACTAAATAGTCTTCCAATAAAAATCAAGATTTCCCAAAAAGGTCTCACTTTCATGTATCTGCAATACAGGCCTGAGAGTAAACAACTAAGACTGGCTTACCTAAAACCATTGAGTGTTTCAAAAAACAGTCCCCAATTCACGTTAAATCCAGGCTAGAACCCACCTATTTTCGGTGGAGAGCCAGGCTTCAGCCATGGGACGCTACTGTAGAAAAGATGTGTTCTGGCTTGATAAAACGGTCCATATGGAAAGGCAGCAAATTCTGAGGGGCTCAAATTGCCCCTCAGAATGAGCTACCACCTGTATTGCTTTACAGTGTACTCAAACTATAGCAACTCTCTCAAACATATTCTGATAGTGTGATACCACACTACTGGTCTCACTGAATAGTCTTCCAATAAAAATCAAGATTTCCCAAAAAGGTCTCACTTTCATGTATCTGCAATACAGGCCTGAGAGTAAACAACTAAAACTGGCTTACCTAAAACCATTGAGTGTTTCAAAAAACAGTCCCCAATTCACGTTAAATCCAGGCTAGAACCCACTTATTTTCGGTGGAGAGCCAGGCTTCGGCCATGGGACGCTACTGTAGAACAGATGTGTTCTGGCTTGATAAAACGGTCCATATGGAAAGGCAGCAGATTCTGAGGGGCTCAAAATGCCCCTCAGAATGAGCTACCACCTGTATTGCTTTACAGTGTACTCAAACTATAGCAACTCTCTCAAACATATTCTGATAGTGTGATACCACACTACTGGTCTCACTGAATAGTCTTCCAATAAAAATCAAGATTTCCCAAAAAGGTCTCACTTTCATGTATCTGCAATACAGGCCTGAGAGTAAACAACTAAAACTGGCTTACCTAAAACCATTGAGTGTTTCAAAAAACAGTCCCCAATTCACGTTAAATCCAGGCTAGAACCCACTTATTTTCGGTGGAGAGCCAGGCTTCGGCCATGGGACGCTACTGTAGAACAGATGTGTTCTGGCTTGATACAACGGTCCATATGGAAAGGCAGCAAATTCTGAGGGGCTCAAAATGCCCCTCAGAATGAGCTACCACCTGTATTGCTTTACAGTGTACTCAAACTATAGCAACTCTCTCAAACATATTCTGATAGTGTGAAACCACCCTATTGGCCTCACAAAATAGTCTTCCAATAAAAATCAAGATTTTCCAAAAAAGGTCTCACTTTCATGTATCTGCAATACAGGCCTGAGAGTAAACAACTAAGACTGGCTTACCTAAAACCATTGGGTGTTTCAAAAAACAGTCCCCATTTCACGTTAAATCCAGGCTAGAACCCACTTATTTTCGGTGGAGAGCCAGGCTTCGGCCATGGGACGCTACTGTAGAAGAGATGTGTTCTGGCTTGATAATACGGTCCATATGGAAAGGCAGCAAATTCTGAGGGGCTCAAAATGCCCCTCAGAATGAGCTACCACCTGTATTGCTTTACAGTGTACTCAAACTATAGCAACTCTCTCAAACATATTCTGATAGTGTGAAACCACACTACTGGTCTCACTAAATAGTCTTCCAATAAAAATCAAGATTTCCCAAAAAGGTCTCACTTTCATGTATCTGCAATACAGGCCTGAGAGTAAACAACTAAGACTGGCTTACCTAAAACCATTGAGTGTTTCAAAAAACAGTCCACAATTCACGTTAAATCCAGGATAGAACCCACTTATTTTCGGTGGAGAGCCAGGCTTCGGCCATGGGACGCTACTGTAGAACAGATGTGTTCTGGCTTGATAAAACGGTCCATATGGAAAGGCAGCAAATTCTGAGGGGCTCAAAATGCCCCTCAGAATGAGCTACCACCTGTATTGCTTTACAGTGTACTCAAACTATAGCAACTCTCTCAAACATATTCTGATAGTGTGAAACCACACTACTGGTCTCACTAAATAGTCTTCCAATAAAAATCAAGATTTCCCAAAAAGGTCTCACTTTCATGTATCTGCAATACAGGCCTGAGAGTAAACAACTAAGACTGGCTTACCTAAAACCATTGAGTGTTTCAAAAAACAGTCCCCAATTCACGTTAAATCCAGGCTAGAACCCACTTATTTTCGGTGGAGAGCCAGGCTTCGGCCATGGGATGCCACTGTAGAACAGATGTGTTCTGGCTTGATAAAACGGTCCATATGGAAAGGCAGCAAATTCTGAGGGGCTCAAAATGCCCCTCAGAATGAGCTACCACCTGTATTGCTTTACAGTGTACTCAAACTATAGCAACTCTCTCAAACATATTCTGATAGTGTGATACCACACTACTGGTCTCACTGAATAGTCTTCCAATAAAAATCAAGATTTCCCAAAAAGGTCTCACTTTCATGTATCTGCAATACAGGCCTGAGAGTAAACAACTAAAACTGGCTTACCTAAAACCATTGAGTGTTTCAAAAAACAGTCCCCAATTCACGTTAAATCCAGGCTAGAACCCACTTATTTTCGGTGGAGAGCCAGGCTTCGGCCATGGGACGCTACTGTAGAACAGATGTGTTCTGGCTTGATAAAACGGTCCATATGGAAAGGCAGCAAATTCTGAGGGGCTCAAAATGCCCCTCAGAATGAGCTACCACCTGTATTGCTTTACAGTGTACTCAAACCATAGCAACTCTCTCAAACATATTCTGATAGTGTGAAACCACCCTATTGGCCTCACAAAATAGTCTTCCAATAAAAATCAAGATTTTCCAAAAAAGGTCTCACTTTCATGTATCTGCAATACAGGCCTGAGAGTAAACAACTAAGACTGGCTTACCTAAAACCATTGGGTGTTTCAAAAAACAGTCCCCATTTCACGTTAAATCCAGGCTAGAACCCACTTATTTTCGGTGGAGAGCCAGGCTTCGGCCATGGGACGCTACTGTAGAAGAGATGTGTTCTGGCTTGATAAAACGGTCCATATGGAAAGGCAGCAAATTCTGAGGGGCTCAAAATGCCCCTCAGAATGAGCTACCACCTGTATTGCTTTACAGTGTACTCAAACTATAGCAACTCTCTCAAACATATTCTGATAGTGTGAAACCACACTACTGGTCTCACTAAATAGTCTTCCAATAAAAATCAAGATTTCCCAAAAAGGTCTCACTTTCATGTATCTGCAATACAGGCCTGAGAGTAAACAACTAAGACTGGCTTACCTAAAACCATTGAGTGTTTCAAAAAACAGTCCCCATTTCACGTTAAATCCAGGATAGAACCCACTTATTTTCGGTGGAGAGCCAGGCTTCGGCCATGGGACGCTACTGTAGAACAGATGTGTTCTGGCTTGATAAAACGGTCCATATGGAAAGGCAGCAAATTCTGAGGGGCTCAAAATGCCCCTCAGAATGAGCTACCACCTGTATTGCTTTACAGTGTACTCAAACTATAGCAACTCTCTCAAACATATTCTGATAGTGTGAAACCACACTACTGGTCTCACTAAATAGTCTTCCAATAAAAATCAAGATTTCCCAAAAAGGTCTCACTTTCATGTATCTGCAATACAGGCCTGAGAGTAAACAACTAAGACTGGCTTACCTAAAACCATTGAGTGTTTCAAAAAACAGTCCCCAATTCACATTAAATCCAGGCTAGAACCCACTTATTTTCGGTGGAGAGCCAGGCTTCGGCCATGGGACGCTACTGTAGAACAGATGTGTCCTGGCTTGATAAAACGGTCCATATGGAAAGGCAGCAAATTCTGAGGGGCTCAAAATGCCCCTCAGAATGAGCTACCACCTGTATTGCTTTACAGTGTACTCAAACTATAGCAACTCTCTCAAACATATTCTGATAGTGTGAAACCACACTACTGGTCTCACTAAATAGTCTTCCAATAAAAATCAAGATTTCCCAAAAAGGTCTCACTTTCATGTATCTGCAATACAGGCCTGAGAGTAAACAACTAAAACTGGCTTACCTAAAACCATTGAGTGTTTCAAAAAACCCACTTATTTTCGGTGGAGAGCCAGGCTTCGGCCATGGGATGCCACTGTAGAACAGATGTGTTCTGGCTTGATAAAACGGTCCATATGGAAAGGCAGCAAATTCTGAGGGGCTCAAAATGCCCCTCAGAATGAGCTACCACCTGTATTGCTTTACAGTGTACTCAAACTATAGCAACTCTCTCAAACATATTCTGATAGTGTGATACCACACTACTGGTCTCACTGAATAGTCTTCCAATAAAAATCAAGATTTCCCAAAAAGGTCTCACTTTCATGTATCTGCAATACAGGCCTGAGAGTAAACAACTAAAACTGGCTTACCTAAAACCATTGAGTGTTTCAAAAAACAGTCCCCAATTCACGTTAAATCCAGGCTAGAACCCACTTATTTTCGGTGGAGAGCCAGGCTTCGGCCATGGGACGCTACTGTAGAACAGATGTGTTCTGGCTTGATAAAACGGTCCATATGGAAAGGCAGCAAATTCTGAGGGGCTCAAAATGCCCCTCAGAATGAGCTACCACCTGTATTGCTTTACAGTGTACTCAAACCATAGCAACTCTCTCAAACATATTCTGATAGTGTGAAACCACCCTATTGGCCTCACAAAATAGTCTTCCAATAAAAATCAAGATTTTCCAAAAAAGGTCTCACTTTCATGTATCTGCAATACAGGCCTGAGAGTAAACAACTAAGACTGGCTTACCTAAAACCATTGGGTGTTTCAAAAAACAGTCCCCATTTCACGTTAAATCCAGGCTAGAACCCACTTATTTTCGGTGGAGAGCCAGGCTTCGGCCATGGGACGCTACTGTAGAAGAGATGTGTTCTGGCTTGATAAAACGGTCCATATGGAAAGGCAGCAAATTCTGAGGGGCTCAAAATGCCCCTCAGAATGAGCTACCACCTGTATTGCTTTACAGTGTACTCAAACTATAGCAACTCTCTCAAACATATTCTGATAGTGTGAAACCACACTACTGGTCTCACTAAATAGTCTTCCAATAAAAATCAAGATTTCCCAAAAAGGTCTCACTTTCATGTATCTGCAATACAGGCCTGAGAGTAAACAACTAAGACTGGCTTACCTAAAACCATTGAGTGTTTCAAAAAACAGTCCCCATTTCACGTTAAATCCAGGATAGAACCCACTTATTTTCGGTGGAGAGCCAGGCTTCGGCCATGGGACGCTACTGTAGAACAGATGTGTTCTGGCTTGATAAAACGGTCCATATGGAAAGGCAGCAAATTCTGAGGGGCTCAAAATGCCCCTCAGAATGAGCTACCACCTGTATTGCTTTACAGTGTACTCAAACTATAGCAACTCTCTCAAACATATTCTGATAGTGTGAAACCACACTACTGGTCTCACTAAATAGTCTTCCAATAAAAATCAAGATTTCCCAAAAAGGTCTCACTTTCATGTATCTGCAATACAGGCCTGAGAGTAAACAACTAAGACTGGCTTACCTAAAACCATTGAGTGTTTCAAAAAACAGTCCCCAATTCACATTAAATCCAGGCTAGAACCCACTTATTTTCGGTGGAGAGCCAGGCTTCAGCCATGGGACGCTACTGTAGAACAGATGTGTTCTGGCTTGATAAAACGGTCCATATGGAAAGGCAGCAAATTCTGAGGGGCTCAAAATGCCCCTCAGAATGAGCTACCACCTGTATTGCTTTACAGTGTACTCAAACTATAGCAACTCTCTCAAACATATTCTGATAGTGTGAAACCACACTACTGGTCTCACTAAATAGTCTTCCAATAAAAATCAAGATTTCCCAAAAAGGTCTCACTTTCATGTATCTGCAATACAGGCCTGAGAGTAAACAACTAAGACTGGCTTACCTAAAACCATTGAGTGTTTCAAAAAACAGTCCCCAATTCACGTTAAATCCAGGCTAGAACCCACCTATTTTCGGTGGAGAGCCAGGCTTCAGCCATGGGACGCTACTGTAGAAAAGATGTGTTCTGGCTTGATAAAACGGTCCATATGGAAAGGCAGCAAATTCTGAGGGGCTCAAATTGCCCCTCAGAATGAGCTACCACCTGTATTGCTTTACAGTGTACTCAAACTATAGCAACTCTCTCAAACATATTCTGATAGTGTGATACCACACTACTGGTCTCACTGAATAGTCTTCCAATAAAAATCAAGATTTCCCAAAAAGGTCTCACTTTCATGTATCTGCAATACAGGCCTGAGAGTAAACAACTAAAACTGGCTTACCTAAAACCATTGAGTGTTTCAAAAAACAGTCCCCAATTCACGTTAAATCCAGGCTAGAACCCACTTATTTTCGGTGGAGAGCCAGGCTTCGGCCATGGGACGCTACTGTAGAACAGATGTGTTCTGGCTTGATAAAACGGTCCATATGGAAAGGCAGCAGATTCTGAGGGGCTCAAAATGCCCCTCAGAATGAGCTACCACCTGTATTGCTTTACAGTGTACTCAAACTATAGCAACTCTCTCAAACATATTCTGATAGTGTGATACCACACTACTGGTCTCACTGAATAGTCTTCCAATAAAAATCAAGATTTCCCAAAAAGGTCTCACTTTCATGTATCTGCAATACAGGCCTGAGAGTAAACAACTAAAACTGGCTTACCTAAAACCATTGAGTGTTTCAAAAAACAGTCCCCAATTCACGTTAAATCCAGGCTAGAACCCACTTATTTTCGGTGGAGAGCCAGGCTTCGGCCATGGGACGCTACTGTAGAACAGATGTGTTCTGGCTTGATACAACGGTCCATATGGAAAGGCAGCAAATTCTGAGGGGCTCAAAATGCCCCTCAGAATGAGCTACCACCTGTATTGCTTTACAGTGTACTCAAACTATAGCAACTCTCTCAAACATATTCTGATAGTGTGAAACCACCCTATTGGCCTCACAAAATAGTCTTCCAATAAAAATCAAGATTTTCCAAAAAAGGTCTCACTTTCATGTATCTGCAATACAGGCCTGAGAGTAAACAACTAAGACTGGCTTACCTAAAACCATTGGGTGTTTCAAAAAACAGTCCCCATTTCACGTTAAATCCAGGCTAGAACCCACTTATTTTCGGTGGAGAGCCAGGCTTCGGCCATGGGACGCTACTGTAGAAGAGATGTGTTCTGGCTTGATAATACGGTCCATATGGAAAGGCAGCAAATTCTGAGGGGCTCAAAATGCCCCTCAGAATGAGCTACCACCTGTATTGCTTTACAGTGTACTCAAACTATAGCAACTCTCTCAAACATATTCTGATAGTGTGAAACCACACTACTGGTCTCACTAAATAGTCTTCCAATAAAAATCAAGATTTCCCAAAAAGGTCTCACTTTCATGTATCTGCAATACAGGCCTGAGAGTAAACAACTAAGACTGGCTTACCTAAAACCATTGAGTGTTTCAAAAAACAGTCCACAATTCACGTTAAATCCAGGATAGAACCCACTTATTTTCGGTGGAGAGCCAGGCTTCGGCCATGGGACGCTACTGTAGAACAGATGTGTTCTGGCTTGATAAAACGGTCCATATGGAAAGGCAGCAAATTCTGAGGGGCTCAAAATGCCCCTCAGAATGAGCTACCACCTGTATTGCTTTACAGTGTACTCAAACTATAGCAACTCTCTCAAACATATTCTGATAGTGTGAAACCACACTACTGGTCTCACTAAATAGTCTTCCAATAAAAATCAAGATTTCCCAAAAAGGTCTCACTTTCATGTATCTGCAATACAGGCCTGAGAGTAAACAACTAAGACTGGCTTACCTAAAACCATTGAGTGTTTCAAAAAACAGTCCCCAATTCACGTTAAATCCAGGCTAGAACCCACTTATTTTCGGTGGAGAGCCAGGCTTCGGCCATGGGATGCCACTGTAGAACAGATGTGTTCTGGCTTGATAAAACGGTCCATATGGAAAGGCAGCAAATTCTGAGGGGCTCAAAATGCCCCTCAGAATGAGCTACCACCTGTATTGCTTTACAGTGTACTCAAACTATAGCAACTCTCTCAAACATATTCTGATAGTGTGATACCACACTACTGGTCTCACTGAATAGTCTTCCAATAAAAATCAAGATTTCCCAAAAAGGTCTCACTTTCATGTATCTGCAATACAGGCCTGAGAGTAAACAACTAAAACTGGCTTACCTAAAACCATTGAGTGTTTCAAAAAACAGTCCCCAATTCACGTTAAATCCAGGCTAGAACCCACTTATTTTCGGTGGAGAGCCAGGCTTCGGCCATGGGACGCTACTGTAGAACAGATGTGTTCTGGCTTGATAAAACGGTCCATATGGAAAGGCAGCAAATTCTGAGGGGCTCAAAATGCCCCTCAGAATGAGCTACCACCTGTATTGCTTTACAGTGTACTCAAACCATAGCAACTCTCTCAAACATATTCTGATAGTGTGAAACCACCCTATTGGCCTCACAAAATAGTCTTCCAATAAAAATCAAGATTTTCCAAAAAAGGTCTCACTTTCATGTATCTGCAATACAGGCCTGAGAGTAAACAACTAAGACTGGCTTACCTAAAACCATTGGGTGTTTCAAAAAACAGTCCCCATTTCACGTTAAATCCAGGCTAGAACCCACTTATTTTCGGTGGAGAGCCAGGCTTCGGCCATGGGACGCTACTGTAGAAGAGATGTGTTCTGGCTTGATAAAACGGTCCATATGGAAAGGCAGCAAATTCTGAGGGGCTCAAAATGCCCCTCAGAATGAGCTACCACCTGTATTGCTTTACAGTGTACTCAAACTATAGCAACTCTCTCAAACATATTCTGATAGTGTGAAACCACACTACTGGTCTCACTAAATAGTCTTCCAATAAAAATCAAGATTTCCCAAAAAGGTCTCACTTTCATGTATCTGCAATACAGGCCTGAGAGTAAACAACTAAGACTGGCTTACCTAAAACCATTGAGTGTTTCAAAAAACAGTCCCCATTTCACGTTAAATCCAGGATAGAACCCACTTATTTTCGGTGGAGAGCCAGGCTTCGGCCATGGGACGCTACTGTAGAACAGATGTGTTCTGGCTTGATAAAACGGTCCATATGGAAAGGCAGCAAATTCTGAGGGGCTCAAAATGCCCCTCAGAATGAGCTACCACCTGTATTGCTTTACAGTGTACTCAAACTATAGCAACTCTCTCAAACATATTCTGATAGTGTGAAACCACACTACTGGTCTCACTAAATAGTCTTCCAATAAAAATCAAGATTTCCCAAAAAGGTCTCACTTTCATGTATCTGCAATACAGGCCTGAGAGTAAACAACTAAGACTGGCTTACCTAAAACCATTGAGTGTTTCAAAAAACAGTCCCCAATTCACATTAAATCCAGGCTAGAACCCACTTATTTTCGGTGGAGAGCCAGGCTTCGGCCATGGGACGCTACTGTAGAACAGATGTGTTCTGGCTTGATAAAACGGTCCATATGGAAAGGCAGCAAATTCTGAGGGGCTCAAAATGCCCCTCAGAATGAGCTACCACCTGTATTGCTTTACAGTGTACTCAAACTATAGCAACTCTCTCAAACATATTCTGATAGTGTGAAACCACACTACTGGTCTCACTAAATAGTCTTCCAATAAAAATCAAGATTTCCCAAAAAGGTCTCACTTTCATGTATCTGCAATACAGGCCTGAGAGTAAACAACTAAAACTTGCTTACCTAAAACCATTGAGTGTTTCAAAAAACCCACTTATTTTCGGTGGAGAGCCAGGCTTCGGCCATGGGATGCCACTGTAGAACAGATGTGTTCTGGCTTGATAAAACGGTCCATATGGAAAGGCAGCAAATTCTGAGGGGCTCAAAATGCCCCTCAGAATGAGCTACCACCTGTATTGCTTTACAGTGTACTCAAACTATAGCAACTCTCTCAAACATATTCTGATAGTGTGATACCACACTACTGGTCTCACTGAATAGTCTTCCAATAAAAATCAAGATTTCCCAAAAAGGTCTCACTTTCATGTATCTGCAATACAGGCCTGAGAGTAAACAACTAAAACTGGCTTACCTAAAACCATTGAGTGTTTCAAAAAACAGTCCCCAATTCACGTTAAATCCAGGCTAGAACCCACTTATTTTCGGTGGAGAGCCAGGCTTCGGCCATGGGACGCTACTGTAGAACAGATGTGTTCTGGCTTGATAAAACGGTCCATATGGAAAGGCAGCAAATTCTGAGGGGCTCAAAATGCCCCTCAGAATGAGCTACCACCTGTATTGCTTTACAGTGTACTCAAACCATAGCAACTCTCTCAAACATATTCTGATAGTGTGAAACCACCCTATTGGCCTCACAAAATAGTCTTCCAATAAAAATCAAGATTTTCCAAAAAAGGTCTCACTTTCATGTATCTGCAATACAGGCCTGAGAGTAAACAACTAAGACTGGCTTACCTAAAACCATTGGGTGTTTCAAAAAACAGTCCCCATTTCACGTTAAATCCAGGCTAGAACCCACTTATTTTCGGTGGAGAGCCAGGCTTCGGCCATGGGACGCTACTGTAGAAGAGATGTGTTCTGGCTTGATAAAACGGTCCATATGGAAAGGCAGCAAATTCTGAGGGGCTCAAAATGCCCCTCAGAATGAGCTACCACCTGTATTGCTTTACAGTGTACTCAAACTATAGCAACTCTCTCAAACATATTCTGATAGTGTGAAACCACACTACTGGTCTCACTAAATAGTCTTCCAATAAAAATCAAGATTTCCCAAAAAGGTCTCACTTTCATGTATCTGCAATACAGGCCTGAGAGTAAACAACTAAGACTGGCTTACCTAAAACCATTGAGTGTTTCAAAAAACAGTCCCCATTTCACGTTAAATCCAGGATAGAACCCACTTATTTTCGGTGGAGAGCCAGGCTTCGGCCATGGGACGCTACTGTAGAACAGATGTGTTCTGGCTTGATAAAACGGTCCATATGGAAAGGCAGCAAATTCTGAGGGGCTCAAAATGCCCCTCAGAATGAGCTACCACCTGTATTGCTTTACAGTGTACTCAAACTATAGCAACTCTCTCAAACATATTCTGATAGTGTGAAACCACACTACTGGTCTCACTAAATAGTCTTCCAATAAAAATCAAGATTTCCCAAAAAGGTCTCACTTTCATGTATCTGCAATACAGGCCTGAGAGTAAACAACTAAGACTGGCTTACCTAAAACCATTGAGTGTTTCAAAAAACAGTCCCCAATTCACATTAAATCCAGGCTAGAACCCACTTATTTTCGGTGGAGAGCCAGGCTTCAGCCATGGGACGCTACTGTAGAACAGATGTGTTCTGGCTTGATAAAACGGTCCATATGGAAAGGCAGCAAATTCTGAGGGGCTCAAAATGCCCCTCAGAATGAGCTACCACCTGTATTGCTTTACAGTGTACTCAAACTATAGCAACTCTCTCAAACATATTCTGATAGTGTGAAACCACACTACTGGTCTCACTAAATAGTCTTCCAATAAAAATCAAGATTTCCCAAAAAGGTCTCACTTTCATGTATCTGCAATACAGGCCTGAGAGTAAACAACTAAAACTGGCTTACCTAAAACCATTGAGTGTTTCAAAAAACCCACTTATTTTCGGTGGAGAGCCAGGCTTCGGCCATGGGATGCCACTGTAGAACAGATGTGTTCTGGCTTGATAAAACGGTCCATATGGAAAGGCAGCAAATTCTGAGGGGCTCAAAATGCCCCTCAGAATGAGCTACCACCTGTATTGCTTTACAGTGTACTCAAACTATAGCAACTCTCTCAAACATATTCTGATAGTGTGATACCACACTACTGGTCTCACTGAATAGTCTTCCAATAAAAATCAAGATTTCCCAAAAAGGTCTCACTTTCATGTATCTGCAATACAGGCCTGAGAGTAAACAACTAAAACTGGCTTACCTAAAACCATTGAGTGTTTCAAAAAACAGTCCCCAATTCACGTTAAATCCAGGCTAGAACCCACTTATTTTCGGTGGAGAGCCAGGCTTCGGCCATGGGACGCTACTGTAGAACAGATGTGTTCTGGCTTGATAAAACGGTCCATATGGAAAGGCAGCAAATTCTGAGGGGCTCAAAATGCCCCTCAGAATGAGCTACCACCTGTATTGCTTTACAGTGTACTCAAACTATAGCAACTCTCTCAAACATATTCTGATAGTGTGAAACCACACTACTGGTCTCACTAAATAGTCTTCCAATAAAAATCAAGATTTCCCAAAAAGGTCTCACTTTCATGTATCTGCAATACAGGCCTGAGAGTAAACAACTAAAACTGGCTTACCTAAAACCATTGAGTGTTTCAAAAAACCCACTTATTTTCGGTGGAGAGCCAGGCTTCGGCCATGGGATGCCACTGTAGAACAGATGTGTTCTGGCTTGATAAAACGGTCCATATGGAAAGGCAGCAAATTCTGAGGGGCTCAAAATGCCCCTCAGAATGAGCTACCACCTGTATTGCTTTACAGTGTACTCAAACTATAGCAACTCTCTCAAACATATTCTGATAGTGTGATACCACACTACTGGTCTCACTGAATAGTCTTCCAATAAAAATCAAGATTTCCCAAAAAGGTCTCACTTTCATGTATCTGCAATACAGGCCTGAGAGTAAACAACTAAAACTGGCTTACCTAAAACCATTGAGTGTTTCAAAAAACAGTCCCCAATTCACGTTAAATCCAGGCTAGAACCCACTTATTTTCGGTGGAGAGCCAGGCTTCGGCCATGGGACGCTACTGTAGAACAGATGTGTTCTGGCTTGATAAAACGGTCCATATGGAAAGGCAGCAAATTCTGAGGGGCTCAAAATGCCCCTCAGAATGAGCTACCACCTGTATTGCTTTACAGTGTACTCAAACCATAGCAACTCTCTCAAACATATTCTGATAGTGTGAAACCACCCTATTGGCCTCACAAAATAGTCTTCCAATAAAAATCAAGATTTTCCAAAAAAGGTCTCACTTTCATGTATCTGCAATACAGGCCTGAGAGTAAACAACTAAGACTGGCTTACCTAAAACCATTGGGTGTTTCAAAAAACAGTCCCCATTTCACGTTAAATCCAGGCTAGAACCCACTTATTTTCGGTGGAGAGCCAGGCTTCGGCCATGGGACGCTACTGTAGAAGAGATGTGTTCTGGCTTGATAAAACGGTCCATATGGAAAGGCAGCAATTTCTGAGGGGCTCAAAATGCCCCTCAGAATGAGCTACCACCTGTATTGCTTTACAGTGTACTCAAACTATAGCAACTCTCTCAAACATATTCTGATAGTGTGAAACCACACTACTGGTCTCACTAAATAGTCTTCCAATAAAAATCAAGATTTCCCAAAAAGGTCTCACTTTCATGTATCTGCAATACAGGCCTGAGAGTAAACAACTAAGACTGGCTTACCTAAAACCATTGAGTGTTTCAAAAAACAGTCCCCATTTCACGTTAAATCCAGGATAGAACCCACTTATTTTCGGTGGAGAGCCAGGCTTCGGCCATGGGACGCTACTGTAGAACAGATGTGTTCTGGCTTGATAAAACGGTCCATATGGAAAGGCAGCAAATTCTGAGGGGCTCAAAATGCCCCTCAGAATGAGCTACCACCTGTATTGCTTTACAGTGTACTCAAACTATAGCAACTCTCTCAAACATATTCTGATAGTGTGAAACCACACTACTGGTCTCACTAAATAGTCTTCCAATAAAAATCAAGATTTCCCAAAAAGGTCTCACTTTCATGTATCTGCAATACAGGCCTGAGAGTAAACAACTAAAACTGGCTTACCTAAAACCATTGAGTGTTTCAAAAAACCCACTTATTTTCGGTGGAGAGCCAGGCTTCGGCCATGGGATGCCACTGTAGAACAGATGTGTTCTGGCTTGATAAAACGGTCCATATGGAAAGGCAGCAAATTCTGAGGGGCTCAAAATGCCCCTCAGAATGAGCTACCACCTGTATTGCTTTACAGTGTACTCAAACTATAGCAACTCTCTCAAACATATTCTGATAGTGTGATACCACACTACTGGTCTCACTGAATAGTCTTCCAATAAAAATCAAGATTTCCCAAAAAGGTCTCACTTTCATGTATCTGCAATACAGGCCTGAGAGTAAACAACTAAAACTGGCTTACCTAAAACCATTGAGTGTTTCAAAAAACAGTCCCCAATTCACGTTAAATCCAGGCTAGAACCCACTTATTTTCGGTGGAGAGCCAGGCTTCGGCCATGGGACGCTACTGTAGAACAGATGTGTTCTGGCTTGATAAAACGGTCCATATGGAAAGGCAGCAAATTCTGAGGGGCTCAAAATGCCCCTCAGAATGAGCTACCACCTGTATTGCTTTACAGTGTACTCAAACCATAGCAACTCTCTCAAACATATTCTGATAGTGTGAAACCACACTACTGGTCTCACTGAATAGTCTTCCAATAAAAATCAAGATTTCCCAAAAAGGTCTCACTTTCATGTATCTGCAATACAGGCCTGAGAGTAAACAACTAAGACTGGCTTACCTAAAACCATTGAGTGTTTCAAAAAACAGTCCCCAATTCACATTAAATCCAGGCTAGAACCCACTTATTTTCGGTGGAGAGCCAGGCTTTGGCCATGGGACGCTACTGTAGAACAGATGTGTTCTGGCTTGATAAAACGGTCCATATGGAAAGGCAGCAAATTCTGAGGGGCTCAAAATGCCCCTCAGAATGAGCTACCACCTGTATTGCTTTACAGTGTACTCAAACTATAGCAACTCTCTCAAACATATTCTGATAGTGTGAAACCACCCTATTGGCCTCACAAAATATTCTTCCAATAAAAATCAAGATTTTCCCAAAAAGGTCTCACTTTCATGTATCTGCAATACAGGCCTGAGAGTAAACAACTAAGACTGGCTTACCTAAAACCATTGAGTGTTTCAAAAAACAGTCCCCAATTCACGTTAAATCCAGGCTAGAACCCACTTATTTTCGGTGGAGAGCCAGGCTTCGGCCATGGGATGCTACTGTAGAACAGATGTGTTCTGACTTGATAAAACGGTCCATATGGAAAGGCAGCAAATTCTGAGGGGCTCAAATTGCCCCTCAGAATGAGCTACCACCTGTATTGCTTTACAGTGTACTCAAACTATAGCAACTCTCTCAAACATATTCTGATAGTGTGATATCACACTACTGGTCTTATTGAATAGTCTTCCAATAAAAATCAAGATTTCCCAAAAAGGTCTCCCTTTCATGTATCTGCAATACAGGCCTGAGAGTAAACAACTAAAACTGGCTTACCTAAAACCATTGAGTGTTTCAAAAAACAGTCCTCAATTCACGTTAAATCCAGGCTAGAACCCACTTAGTTTCGGTGGAGAGTCAGGCTTCGGCCATGGGACGCTACTGTAGAACAGATGTGTTCTGGATTGATAAAACGGTCCATATGGAAAGGCAGCAAATTCTGAGGGGCTCAAAATGCCCCTCAGAATGAGCTACCACCTGTATTGCTTTACAGTGTACTCAAACTATAGCAACTCTCTCAAACATATTCTGATAGTGTGAAACCAACCTATTGGCCTCACAAAATAGTCTTCCAATAAAAATCAAGATTTTCCCAAAAAGGTCTCACTTTCATGTATCTGCAATACAGGCCTGAGAGTAAACAACTAAGACTGGCTTACCTAAAACCATTGAGTGTTTCAAAAAACAGTCCACAATTCACGTTAAATCCAGGTTAGAACCCACTTATTTTCAGTAGAGAGCCAGGCTTCGGCCATGGGACGCTACTGTAGAACAGATGTATTCTGGCTTGATAAAACGGTCCATATGGAAAGGCAGCAAATTCTGAGGGGCTCAAAATGCCCCTCAGAATGAGCTACCACCTGTATTGCTTTACAGTGTACTCAAACTATAGCAACTCTCTCAAACATATTCTGATAGTGTGAAACCACACTACTGGTCTCACTAAATAGTCTTCCAATAAAAATCAAGATTTCCCAAAAAGGTCTCACTTTCATGTATCTGCAATACAGTCCTGAGAGTAAACAACTAAGACTGGCTTACCTAAAACCATTGAGTGTTTCAAAAAAACAGTCCCCAATTCACGTTAAATCCAGGCTAGAACCCACTTAGTTTCGGTGGAGAGCAAGGCTTCAGCCATGGGACACTACTGTAGAACAGATATGTTCTGGCTTGATAAAACGGTCCATATGGAAAGGCAGCAAATTCTGAGGGGTTCAAAATGCCCCTCAGAATGAGCTACCAACTGTGTTGCTTTACAGTGTACTCAAACTATAGAATTTCTCTCAAACATATTCTGATAGTGTGAAACCACACTACTGGTCTCACTAAATAGTCTTCCAATAAAAATCAAGATTTCCCAAAAAGGTCTCACTTTCATGTATCTGAAATACAGGCCTGAGAGTAAACAACTAAGACTGGCTTACCTAAAACCATTGAGTGTTTCAAAAAACAGTCCCCAATTCACGTTAAATCCAGGCTAGAACCCACTTATTTTCGGTGGAGAGCCAGGCTTCGGCCATGGGACGCTACTGTAGAAAAGATGTGTTCTGGCTTGATAAAACGGTCCATATGGAAAGGCAGCAAATTCTGAGGGGCTCAAATTGCCCCTCAGAATGAGCTACCACCGGTATTGCTTTACATTGTACTCAAACTATAGCAACTCTCTCAAACATATTCTGATAGTGTGAAACCACACTACTGGTCTCACTGAATAGTCTTCCAATAAAAATCAAGATTTCCCAAAAAGGTCTCACTTTCATGTATCTGCAATACAGGCCTGAGAGTAAACAACTAAGACTGGCTTACCTAAAACCATTGAGTGTTTCAAAAAACAGTCCCCAATTCACATTAAATCCAGGCTAGAACCCACTTATTTTCGGTGGAGAGCCAGGCTTCGGCCATGGGACGCTACTGTAGAACAGATGTGTTCTGGCTTGATAAAACGGTCCATATGGAAAGGCAGCAAATTCTGAGGGGCTCAAAATGCCCCTCAGAATGAGCTACCACCTGTATTGCTTTACAGTGTACTCAAACTATAGCAACTCTCTCAAACATATTCTGATAGTGTGAAACCACCCTATTGGCCTCACAAAATATTCTTCCAATAAAAATCAAGATTTTCCCAAAAAGGTCTCACTTTCATGTATCTGCAATACAGGCCTGAGAGTAAACAACTAAGACTGGCTTACCTAAAACCATTGAGTGTTTCAAAAAACAGTCCCCAATTCACGTTAAATACAGGCTAGAACCCACTTATTTTCGGTGGAGAACCAGGCTTCGGCCATGGGATGCTACTGTAGAACAGATGTGTTCTGACTTGATAAAACGGTCCATATGGAAAGGCAGCAAATTCTGAGGGGCTCAAATTGCCCCTCAGAATGAGCTACCACCTGTATTGCTTTACAGTGTACTCAAACTATAGCAACTCTCTCAAACATATTCTGATAGTGTGATACCACACTACTGGTCTTATTGAATAGTCTTCCAATAAAAATCAAGATTTCCCAAAAAGGTCTCCCTTTCATGTATCTGCAATACAGGCCTGAGAGTAAACAACTAAAACTGGCTTACCTAAAACCATTGAGTGTTTCAAAAAACAGTCCCCAATTCACGTTAAATCCAGGCTAGAACCCACTTATTTTCGGTAGAGAGCAAGGCTTCGGCCATGGGACGCTACTGTAGAACAGATGTGTTCTGGCTTGATAAAACGGTCCATATGGAAAGGCAGCAAATTCTGAGGGGCTCAAAATGCCCCTCAGAATGAGCTACCACCTGTATTGCTTTACAGTGTACTCAAACTATAGCAACTCTCTCAAACATATTCTGATAGTGTGAAACCACCCTATTGGCCTCACAAAATAGTCTTCCAATAAAAATCAAGATTTTCCAAAAAAGGTCTCACTTTCATGTATCTGCAATACAGGCCTGAGAGTAAACAACTAAGTCTGGCTTACCTAAAACCATTGAGTGTTTCAAAAAATAGTTCCCAATTCACGTTAAATCAAGGCTAGAACCCACTTATTTTCGGTGGAGAGCAAGGCTTCGGCCATGGGACGCTACTGTAGAACAGATGTGTTCTGGCTTGATAATACGGTCCATATGGAAAGGCAGCAAATTCTGAGGGGCTCAAAATGCCCCTCAGAATGAGCTACCACCTGTGTTGCTTTACAGTGTACTCAAACTATAGCAACTCTCTCAAACATATTCTGATAGTGTGAAACCACACTACTGGTCTCACTAAATAGTCTTCCAATAAAAATCAAGATTTCCCAAAAAGGTCTCACTTTCATGTATCTGCAATACAGGCCTGAGAGTAAACAACTAAGACTGGCTTACCTAAAACCATTGAGTGTTTCAAAAAACAGTCCCCAATTCACGTTAAATCCAGGATAGAACCCACTTATTTTCGGTGGAGAGCCAGGCTTCGGCCATGGGACGCTACTGTAGAACAGATGTGTTCCTACTTGACAAAACGGTCCATATGGAAAGGCAGCAAATTCTGAGGGGCTCAAATTGCCCCTCAGAATGAGCTACCACCTGTATTGCTTTACAGTGTACTCAAACTATAACAACTCTCTCAAACATATTCTGATAGTGTGATACCACACTACTGGTCTCACTGAATAGTCTTCCAATAAAAATCAAGATTTCCCAAAAAGGTCTCACTTTCATGTATCTGCAATACAGGCCTGAGAGTAAACAACTAAGACTGGCTTACCTAAAACCATTGAGTGTTTCAAAAAACAGTCCCCAATTCACGTTAAATCCAGGCTAGAACCCACTTATTTTCGGTGGAGAGCCAGGCTTCGGCCATGGGATGCTACTGTAGAACAGATGTGTTCTGGCTTGATAAAACGGTCCATATGGAAAGGCAGCAAATTCTGAGGGGCTCAAATTGCCCCTCAGAATGAGCTACCACCTGTATTGCTTTACAGTGTACTCAAACTATAGCAACTCTCTCAAACATATTCTGATAGTGTGATACCACACTACTGGTCTCACTGAATAGTCTTCCAATAAAAATCAAGATTTCCCAAAAAGGTCTCACTTTCATGTATCTGCAATACAGGCCTGAGAGTAAACAACTAAAACTGGCTTACCTAAAACCATTGAGTGTTTCAAAAAACAGTCCCCAATTCACGTTAAATCCAGGCTAGAACCCACTTATTTTCGGTGGAGAGCCAGGCTTCGGCCATGGGACGCTACTGTAGAACAGATGTGTTCTGGCTTGATAAAACGGTCCATATGGAAAGGCAGCAAATTCTGAGGGGCTCAAAATGCCCCTCAGAATGAGCTACCACCTGTATTGCTTTACAGTGTACTCAAACTATAGCAACTCTCTCAAACATATTCTGATAGTGTGAAACCACCCTATTGGCCTCACAAAATAGTCTTCCAATAAAAATCAAGATTTTCCAAAAAAGGTCTCACTTTCATGTATCTGCAATACAGGCCTGAGAGTAAACAACTAAGACTGGCTTACCTAAAACCATTGAGTGTTTCAAAAAACAGTCCCCAATTCACGTTAAATCCAGGATAGAACCCACTTATTTTCGGTGGAGAGCCAGGCTTCGGCCATGGGACGCTACTGTAGAACAGATGTGTTCCTACTTGATAAAACGGTCCATATGGAAAGGCAGCAAATTCTGAGGGGCTCAAATTGCCCCTCAGAATGAGCTACCACCTGTATTGCTTTACAGTGTACTCAAACTATAGCAACTCTCTCAAACATATTCTGATAGTGTGATACCACACTACTGGTCTCACTGAATAGTCTTCCAATAAAAATCAAGATTTCCCAAAAAGGTCTCACTTTCATGTATCTGCAATACAGGCCTGAGAGTAAACAACTAAGACTGGCTTACCTAAAACCATTGAGTGTTTCAAAAAACAGTGCCCAATTCACGTTAAATCCAGGCTAGAACCCACTTATTTTCGGTGGAGAGCCAGGCTTCGGCCATGGGATGCTACTGTAGAACAGATGTGTTCTGGCTTGATAAAACGGTCCATATGGAAAGGCAGCAAATTCTGAGGGGCTCAAATTGCCCCTCAGAATGAGCTACCACCTGTATTGCTTTACAGTGTACTCAAACTATAGCAACTCTCTCAAACATATTCTGATAGTGTGATACCACACTACTGGTCTCACTGAATAGTCTTCCAATAAAAATCAAGATTTCCCAAAAAGGTCTCACTTTCATGTATCTGCAATACAGGCCTGAGAGTAAACAACTAAAACTGGCTTACCTAAAACCATTGAGTGTTTCAAAAAACAGTCCCCAATTCACGTTAAATCCAGGCTAGAACCCACTTATTTTCGGTGGAGAGCCAGGCTTCGGCCATGGGACGCTACTGTAGAACAGATGTGTTCTGGCTTGATAAAACGGTCCATATGGAAAGGCAGCAGATTCTGAGGGGCTCAAAATGCCCTTCAGAATGAGCTACCACCTGTATTGCTTTACAGTGTACTCAAACTATAGCAACTCTCTCAAACATATTCTGATAGTGTGATACCACACTACTGGTCTCACTGAATAGTCTTCCAATAAAAATCAAGATTTCCCAAAAAGGTCTCACTTTCATGTATCTGCAATACAGGCCTGAGAGTAAACAACTAAAACTGGCTTACCTAAAACCATTGAGTGTTTCAAAAAACAGTCCCCAATTCACGTTAAATCCAGGCTAGAACCCACTTATTTTCGGTGGAGAGCCAGGCTTCGGCCATGGGACGCTACTGTAGAACAGATGTGTTCTGGCTTGATAAAACGGTCCATATGGAAAGGCAGCAAATTCTAAGGGGCTCAAAATGCCCCTCAGAATGAGCTACCACCTGTATTGCTTTACAGTGTACTCAAACTATAGCAACTCTCTCAAACATATTCTGATAGTGTGAAACCACCCTATTGGCCTCACAAAATAGTCTTCCAATAAAAATCAAGATTTTCCAAAAAAGGTCTCACTTTCATGTATCTGCAATACAGGCCTGAGAGTAAACAACTAAGACTGGCTTACCTAAAACCATTGGGTGTTTCAAAAAACAGTCCCCATTTCACGTTAAATCCAGGCTAGAACCCACTTATTTTCGGTGGAGAGCCAGGCTTCGGCCATGGGACGCTACTGTAGAAGAGATGTGTTCTGGCTTGATAATACGGTCCATATGGAAAGGCAGCAAATTCTGAGGGGCTCAAAATGCCCCTCAGAATGAGCTACCACCTGTATTGCTTTACAGTGTACTCAAACTATAGCAACTCTCTCAAACATATTCTGATAGTGTGAAACCACACTACTGGTCTCACTAAATAGTCTTCCAATAAAAATCAAGATTTCCCAAAAAGGTCTCACTTTCATGTATCTGCAATACAGGCCTGAGAGTAAACAACTAAGACTGGCTTACCTAAAACCATTGAGTGTTTCAAAAAACAGTCCACAATTCACGTTAAATCCAGGATAGAACCCACTTATTTTCGGTGGAGAGCCAGGCTTCGGCCATGGGACGCTACTGTAGAACAGATGTGTTCTGGCTTGATAAAACGGTCCATATGGAAAGGCAGCAAATTCTGAGGGGCTCAAAATGCCCCTCAGAATGAGCTACCACCTGTATTGCTTTACAGTGTACTCAAACTATAGCAACTCTCTCAAACATATTCTGATAGTGTGAAACCACACTACTGGTCTCACTAAATAGTCTTCCAATAAAAATCAAGATTTCCCAAAAAGGTCTCACTTTCATGTATCTGCAATACAGGCCTGAGAGTAAACAACTAAGACTGGCTTACCTAAAACCATTGAGTGTTTCAAAAAACAGTCCCCAATTCACGTTAAATCCAGGCTAGAACCCACTTATTTTCGGTGGAGAGCCAGGCTTCGGCCATGGGATGCCACTGTAGAACAGATGTGTTCTGGCTTGATAAAACGGTCCATATGGAAAGGCAGCAAATTCTGAGGGGCTCAAAATGCCCCTCAGAATGAGCTACCACCTGTATTGCTTTACAGTGTACTCAAACTATAGCAACTCTCTCAAACATATTCTGATAGTGTGATACCACACTACTGGTCTCACTGAATAGTCTTCCAATAAAAATCAAGATTTCCCAAAAAGGTCTCACTTTCATGTATCTGCAATACAGGCCTGAGAGTAAACAACTAAAACTGGCTTACCTAAAACCATTGAGTGTTTCAAAAAACAGTCCCCAATTCACGTTAAATCCAGGCTAGAACCCACTTATTTTCGGTGGAGAGCCAGGCTTCGGCCATGGGACGCTACTGTAGAACAGATGTGTTCTGGCTTGATAAAACGGTCCATATGGAAAGGCAGCAAATTCTGAGGGGCTCAAAATGCCCCTCAGAATGAGCTACCACCTGTATTGCTTTACAGTGTACTCAAACCATAGCAACTCTCTCAAACATATTCTGATAGTGTGAAACCACCCTATTGGCCTCACAAAATAGTCTTCCAATAAAAATCAAGATTTTCCAAAAAAGGTCTCACTTTCATGTATCTGCAATACAGGCCTGAGAGTAAACAACTAAGACTGGCTTACCTAAAACCATTGGGTGTTTCAAAAAACAGTCCCCATTTCACGTTAAATCCAGGCTAGAACCCACTTATTTTCGGTGGAGAGCCAGGCTTCGGCCATGGGACGCTACTGTAGAAGAGATGTGTTCTGGCTTGATAAAACGGTCCATATGGAAAGGCAGCAAATTCTGAGGGGCTCAAAATGCCCCTCAGAATGAGCTACCACCTGTATTGCTTTACAGTGTACTCAAACTATAGCAACTCTCTCAAACATATTCTGATAGTGTGAAACCACACTACTGGTCTCACTAAATAGTCTTCCAATAAAAATCAAGATTTCCCAAAAAGGTCTCACTTTCATGTATCTGCAATACAGGCCTGAGAGTAAACAACTAAGACTGGCTTACCTAAAACCATTGAGTGTTTCAAAAAACAGTCCCCATTTCACGTTAAATCCAGGATAGAACCCACTTATTTTCGGTGGAGAGCCAGGCTTCGGCCATGGGACGCTACTATAGAACAGATGTGTTCTGGCTTGATAAAACGGTCCATATGGAAAGGCAGCAAATTCTGAGGGGCTCAAAATGCCCCTCAGAATGAGCTACCACCTGTATTGCTTTACAGTGTACTCAAACTATAGCAACTCTCTCAAACATATTCTGATAGTGTGAAACCACACTACTGGTCTCACTAAATAGTCTTCCAATAAAAATCAAGATTTCCCAAAAAGGTCTCACTTTCATGTATCTGCAATACAGGCCTGAGAGTAAACAACTAAGACTGGCTTACCTAAAACCATTGAGTGTTTCAAAAAACAGTCCCCAATTCACATTAAATCCAGGCTAGAACCCCCTTATTTTCGGTGGAGAGCCAGGCTTCGGCCATGGGACGCTACTGTAGAACAGATGTGTTCTGGCTTGATAAAACGGTCCATATGGAAAGGCAGCAAATTCTGAGGGGCTCAAAATGCCCCTCAGAATGAGCTACCACCTGTATTGCTTTACAGTGTACTCAAACTATAGCAACTCTCTCAAACATATTCTGATAGTGTGAAACCACACTACTGGTCTCACTAAATAGTCTTCCAATAAAAATCAAGATTTCCCAAAAAGGTCTCACTTTCATGTATCTGCAATACAGGCCTGAGAGTAAACAACTAAAACTGGCTTACCTAAAACCATTGAGTGTTTCAAAAAACCCACTTATTTTCGGTGGAGAGCCAGGCTTCGGCCATGGGATGCCACTGTAAAACAGATGTGTTCTGGCTTGATAAAACGGTCCATATGGAAAGGCAGCAAATTCTGAGGGGCTCAAAATGCCCCTCAGAATGAGCTACCACCTGTATTGCTTTACAGTGTACTCAAACTATAGCAACTCTCTCAAACATATTCTGATAGTGTGATACCACACTACTGGTCTCACTGAATAGTCTTCCAATAAAAATCAAGATTTCCCAAAAAGGTCTCACTTTCATGTATCTGCAATACAGGCCTGAGAGTAAACAACTAAAACTGGCTTACCTAAAACCATTGAGTGTTTCAAAAAACAGTCCCCAATTCACGTTAAATCCAGGCTAGAACCCACTTATTTTCGGTGGAGAGCCAGGCTTCGGCCATGGGACGCTACTGTAGAACAGATGTGTTCTGGCTTGATAAAACGGTCCATATGGAAAGGCAGCAAATTCTGAGGGGCTCAAAATGCCCCTCAGAATGAGCTACCACCTGTATTGCTTTACAGTGTACTCAAACCATAGCAACTCTCTCAAACATATTCTGATAGTGTGAAACCACCCTATTGGCCTCACAAAATAGTCTTCCAATAAAAATCAAGATTTTCCAAAAAAGGTCTCACTTTAATGTATCTGCAATACAGGCCTGAGAGTAAACAACTAAGACTGGCTTACCTAAAACCATTGGGTGTTTCAAAAAACAGTCCCCATTTCACGTTAAATCCAGGCTAGAACCCACTTATTTTCGGTGGAGAGCCAGGCTTCGGCCATGGGACGCTACTGTAGAAGAGATGTGTTCTGGCTTGATAAAACGGTCCATATGGAAAGGCAGCAAATTCTGAGGGGCTCAAAATGCCCCTCAGAATGAGCTACCACCTGTATTGCTTTACAGTGTACTCAAACTATAGCAACTCTCTCAAACATATTCTGATAGTGTGAAACCACACTACTGGTCTCACTAAATAGTCTTCCAATAAAAATCAAGATTTCCCAAAAAGGTCTCACTTTCATGTATCTGCAATACAGGCCTGAGAGTAAACAACTAAGACTGGCTTACCTAAAACCATTGAGTGTTTCAAAAAACAGTCCCCAATTCACGTTAAATCCAGGCTAGAACCCACCTATTTTCGGTGGAGAGCCAGGCTTCAGCCATGGGACGCTACTGTAGAAAAGATGTGTTCTGGCTTGATAAAACGGTCCATATGGAAAGGCAGCAAATTCTGAGGGGCTCAAATTGCCCCTCAGAATGAGCTACCACCTGTATTGCTTTACAGTGTACTCAAACTATAGCAACTCTCTCAAACATATTCTGATAGTGTGATACCACACTACTGGTCTCACTGAATAGTCTTCCAATAAAAATCAAGATTTCCCAAAAAGGTCTCACTTTCATGTATCTGCAATACAGGCCTGAGAGTAAACAACTAAAACTGGCTTACCTAAAACCATTGAGTGTTTCAAAAAACAGTCCCCAATTCACGTTAAATCCAGGCTAGAACCCACTTATTTTCGGTGGAGAGCCAGGCTTCGGCCATGGGACGCTACTGTAGAACAGATGTGTTCTGGCTTGATAAAACGGTCCATATGGAAAGGCAGCAGATTCTGAGGGGCTCAAAATGCCCCTCAGAATGAGCTACCACCTGTATTGCTTTACAGTGTACTCAAACTATAGCAACTCTCTCAAACATATTCTGATAGTGTGATACCACACTACTGGTCTCACTGAATAGTCTTCCAATAAAAATCAAGATTTCCCAAAAAGGTCTCACTTTCATGTATCTGCAATACAGGCCTGAGAGTAAACAACTAAAACTGGCTTACCTAAAACCATTGAGTGTTTCAAAAAACAGTCCCCAATTCACGTTAAATCCAGGCTAGAACCCACTTATTTTCGGTGGAGAGCCAGGCTTCGGCCATGGGACGCTACTGTAGAACAGATGTGTTCTGGCTTGATACAACGGTCCATATGGAAAGGCAGCAAATTCTGAGGGGCTCAAAATGCCCCTCAGAATGAGCTACCACCTGTATTGCTTTACAGTGTACTCAAACTATAGCAACTCTCTCAAACATATTCTGATAGTGTGAAACCACCCTATTGGCCTCACAAAATAGTCTTCCAATAAAAATCAAGATTTTCCAAAAAAGGTCTCACTTTCATGTATCTGCAATACAGGCCTGAGAGTAAACAACTAAGACTGGCTTACCTAAAACCATTGGGTGTTTCAAAAAACAGTCCCCATTTCACGTTAAATCCAGGCTAGAACCCACTTATTTTCGGTGGAGAGCCAGGCTTCGGCCATGGGACGCTACTGTAGAAGAGATGTGTTCTGGCTTGATAATACGGTCCATATGGAAAGGCAGCAAATTCTGAGGGGCTCAAAATGCCCCTCAGAATGAGCTACCACCTGTATTGCTTTACAGTGTACTCAAACTATAGCAACTCTCTCAAACATATTCTGATAGTGTGAAACCACACTACTGGTCTCACTAAATAGTCTTCCAATAAAAATCAAGATTTCCCAAAAAGGTCTCACTTTCATGTATCTGCAATACAGGCCTGAGAGTAAACAACTAAGACTGGCTTACCTAAAACCATTGAGTGTTTCAAAAAACAGTCCACAATTCACGTTAAATCCAGGATAGAACCCACTTATTTTCGGTGGAGAGCCAGGCTTCGGCCATGGGACGCTACTGTAGAACAGATGTGTTCTGGCTTGATAAAACGGTCCATATGGAAAGGCAGCAAATTCTGAGGGGCTCAAAATGCCCCTCAGAATGAGCTACCACCTGTATTGCTTTACAGTGTACTCAAACTATAGCAACTCTCTCAAACATATTCTGATAGTGTGAAACCACACTACTGGTCTCACTAAATAGTCTTCCAATAAAAATCAAGATTTCCCAAAAAGGTCTCACTTTCATGTATCTGCAATACAGGCCTGAGAGTAAACAACTAAGACTGGCTTACCTAAAACCATTGAGTGTTTCAAAAAACAGTCCCCAATTCACATTAAATCCAGGCTAGAACCCACTTATTTTCGGTGGAGAGCCAGGCTTCAGCCATGGGACGCTACTGTAGAACAGATGTGTTCTGGCTTGATAAAACGGTCCATATGGAAAGGCAGCAAATTCTGAGGGGCTCAAAATGCCCCTCAGAATGAGCTACCACCTGTATTGCTTTACAGTGTACTCAAACTATAGCAACTCTCTCAAACATATTCTGATAGTGTGAAACCACACTACTGGTCTCACTAAATAGTCTTCCAATAAAAATCAAGATTTCCCAAAAAGGTCTCACTTTCATGTATCTGCAATACAGGCCTGAGAGTAAACAACTAAAACTGGCTTACCTAAAACCATTGAGTGTTTCAAAAAACCCACTTATTTTCGGTGGAGAGCCAGGCTTCGGCCATGGGATGCCACTGTAGAACAGATGTGTTCTGGCTTGATAAAACGGTCCATATGAAAAGGCAGCAAATTCTGAGGGGCTCAAAATGCCCCTCAGAATGAGCTACCACCTGTATTGCTTTACAGTGTACTCAAACTATAGCAACTCTCTCAAACATATTCTGATAGTGTGATACCACATTACTGGTCTCACTGAATAGTCTTCCAATAAAAATCAAGATTTCCCAAAAAGGTCTCACTTTCATGTATCTGCAATACAGGCCTGAGAGTAAACAACTAAAACTGGCTTACCTAAAACCATTGAGTGTTTCAAAAAACAGTCCCCAATTCACGTTAAATCCAGGCTAGAACCCACTTATTTTCGGTGGAGAGCCAGGCTTCGGCCATGGGACGCTACTGTCGAACAGATGTGTTCTGGCTTGATAAAACGGTCCATATGGAAAGGCAGCAAATTCTGAGGGGCTCAAAATGCCCCTCAGAATGAGCTACCACCTGTATTGCTTTACAGTGTACTCAAACTATAGCAACTCTCTCAAACATATTCTGATAGTGTGAAACCACACTACTGGTCTCACTAAATAGTCTTCCAATAAAAATCAAGATTTCCCAAAAAGGTCTCACTTTCATGTATCTGCAATACAGGCCTGAGAGTAAACAACTAAAACTGGCTTACCTAAAACAATTGAGTGTTTCAAAAAACCCACTTATTTTCGGTGGAGAGCCAGGCTTCGGCCATGGGATGCCACTGTAGAACAGATGTGTTCTGGCTTGATAAAACGGTCCATATGGAAAGGCAGCAAATTCTGAGGGGCTCAAAATGCCCCTCAGAATGAGCTACCACCTGTATTGCTTTACAGTGTACTCAAACTATAGCAACTCTCTCAAACATATTCTGATAGTGTGATACCACACTACTGGTCTCACTGAATAGTCTTCCAATAAAAATCAAGTATTCCCAAAAAGGTCTCACTTTCATGTATCTGCAATACAGGCCTGAGAGTAAACAACTAAAACTGGCTTACCTAAAACCATTGAGTGTTTCAAAAAACAGTCCCCAATTCACGTTAAATCCAGGCTAGAACCCACTTATTTTCGGTGGAGAGCCAGGCTTCGGCCATGGGACGCTACTGTAGAACAGATGTGTTCTGGCTTGATACAACGGTCCATATGGAAAGGCAGCAAATTCTGAGGGGCTCAAAATGCCCCTCAGAATGAGCTACCACCTGTATTGCTTTACAGTGTACTCAAACCATAGCAACTCTCTCAAACATATTCTGATAGTGTGAAACCACCCTATTGGCCTCACAAAATAGTCTTCCAATAAAAATCAAGATTTTCCAAAAAAGGTCTCACTTTCATGTATCTGCAATACAGGCCTGAGAGTAAACAACTAAGACTGGCTTACCTAAAACCATTGGGTGTTTCAAAAAACAGTCCCCATTTCACGTTAAATCCAGGCTAGAACCCACTTATTTTCGGTGGAGAGCCAGGCTTCGGCCATGGGACGCTACTGTAGAAGAGATGTGTTCTGGCTTGATAAAACGGTCCATATGGAAAGGCAGCAAATTCTGAGGGGCTCAAAATGCCCCTCAGAATGAGCTACCACCTGTATTGCTTTACAGTGTACTCAAACTATAGCAACTCTCTCAAACATATTCTGATAGTGTGAAACCACACTACTGGTCTCACTAAATAGTCTTCCAATAAAAATCAAGATTTCCCAAAAAGGTCTCACTTTCATGTATCTGCAATACAGGCCTGAGAGTAAACAACTAAGACTGGCTTACCTAAAACCATTGAGTGTTTCAAAAAACAGTCCCCATTTCACATTAAATCCAGGATAGAACCCACTTATTTTCGGTGGAGAGCCAGGCTTCGGCCATGGGACGCTACTGTAGAACAGATGTGTTCTGGCTTGATAAAACGGTCCATATGGAAAGGCAGCAAATTCTGAGGGGCTCAAAATGCCCCTCAGAATGAGCTACCACCTGTATTGCTTTACAGTGTACTCAAACTATAGCAACTCTCTCAAACATATTCTGATAGTGTGAAACCACACTACTGGTCTCACTAAATAGTCTTCCAATAAAAATCAAGATTTCCCAAAAAGGTCTCACTTTCATGTATCTGCAATACAGGCCTGAGAGTAAACAACTAAGACTGGCTTACCTAAAACCATTGAGTGTTTCAAAAAACAGTCCCCAATTCACATTAAATCCAGGCTAGAACCCACTTATTTTCGGTGGAGAGCCAGGCTTCAGCCATGGGACGCTACTGTAGAACAGATGTGTTCTGGCTTGATAAAACGGTCCATATGGAAAGGCAGCAAATTCTGAGGGGCTCAAAATGCCCCTCAGAATGAGCTACCACCTGTATTGCTTTACAGTGTACTCAAACTATAGCAACTCTCTCAAACATATTCTGATAGTGTGAAACCACACTACTGGTCTCACTAAATAGTCTTCCAATAAAAATCAAGATTTCCCAAAAAGGTCTCACTTTCATGTATCTGCAATACAGGCCTGAGAGTAAACAACTAAAACTGGCTTACCTAAAACCATTGAGTGTTTCAAAAAACCCACTTATTTTCGGTGGAGAGCCAGGCTTCGGCCATGGGATGCCACTGTAGAACAGATGTGTTCTGGCTTGATAAAACGGTCCATATGGAAAGGCAGCAAATTCTGAGGGGCTCAAAATGCCCCTCAGAATGAGCTACCACCTGTATTGCTTTACAGTGTACTCAAACTATAGCAACTCTCTCAAACATATTCTGATAGTGTGATACCACACTACTGGTCTCACTGAATAGTCTTCCAATAAAAATCAAGATTTCCCAAAAAGGTCTCACTTTCATGTATCTGCAATACAGGCCTGAGAGTAAACAACTAAAACTGGCTTACCTAAAACCATTGAGTGTTTCAAAAAACAGTCCCCAATTCACGTTAAATCCAGGCTAGAACCCACTTATTTTCGGTGGAGAGCCAGGCTTCGGCCATGGGACGCTACTGTAGAACAGATGTGTTCTGGCTTGATAAAACGGTCCATATGGAAAGGCAGCAAATTCTGAGGGGCTCAAAATGCCCCTCAGAATGAGCTACCACCTGTATTGCTTTACAGTGTACTCAAACCATAGCAACTCTCTCAAACATATTCTGATAGTGTGAAACCACCCTATTGGCCTCACAAAATAGTCTTCCAATAAAAATCAAGATTTTCCAAAAAAGGTCTCACTTTAATGTATCTGCAATACAGGCCTGAGAGTAAACAACTAAGACTGGCTTACCTAAAACCATTGGGTGTTTCAAAAAACAGTCCCCATTTCACGTTAAATCCAGGCTAGAACCCACTTATTTTCGGTGGAGAGCCAGGCTTCGGCCATGGGACGCTACTGTAGAAGAGATGTGTTCTGGCTTGATAAAACGGTCCATATGGAAAGGCAGCAAATTCTGAGGGGCTCAAAATGCCCCTCAGAATGAGCTACCACCTGTATTGCTTTACAGTGTACTCAAACTATAGCAACTCTCTCAAACATATTCTGATAGTGTGAAACCACACTACTGGTCTCACTAAATAGTCTTCCAATAAAAATCAAGATTTCCCAAAAAGGTCTCACTTTCATGTATCTGCAATACAGGCCTGAGAGTAAACAACTAAGACTGGCTTACCTAAAACCATTGAGTGTTTCAAAAAACAGTCCCCATTTCACGTTAAATCCAGGATAGAACCCACTTATTTTCGGTGGAGAGCCAGGCTTCGGCCATGGGACGCTACTGTAGAACAGATGTGTTCTGGCTTGATAAAACGGTCCATATGGAAAGGAAGCAAATTCTGAGGGGCTCAAAATGCCCCTCAGAATGAGCTACCACCTGTATTGCTTTACAGTGTACTCAAACTATAGCAACTCTCTCAAACATATTCTGATAGTGTGAAACCACACTACTGGTCTCACTAAATAGTCTTCCAATAAAAATCAAGATTTCCCAAAAAGGTCTCACTTTCATGTATCTGCAATACAGGCCTGAGAGTAAACAACTAAGACTGGCTTACCTAAAACCATTGAGTGTTTCAAAAAACAGTCCCCAATTCACGTTAAATCCAGGCTAAAACCCACCTATTTTCGGTGGAGAGCCAGGCTTCAGCCATGGGACGCTACTGTAGAACAGATGTGTTCTGGCTTGATAAAACGGTCCATATGGAAAGGCAGCAAATTCTGAGGGGCTCAAAATGCCCCTCAGAATGAGCTACCACCTGTATTGCTTTACAGTGTACTCAAACTATAGCAACTCTCTCAAACATATTCTGATAGTGTGAAACCACACTACTGGTCTCACTAAATAGTCTTCCAATAAAAATCAAGATTTCCCAAAAAGGTCTCACTTTCATGTATCTGCAATACAGGCCTGAGAGTAAACAACTAAGACTGGCTTACCTAAAACCATTGAGTGTTTCAAAAAACAGTCCCCAATTCACGTTAAATCCAGGCTAAAACCCACCTATTTTCGGTGGAGAGCCAGGCTTCAGCCATGGGACGCTACTGTAGAAAAGATGTGTTCTGGCTTGATAAAACGGTCCATATGGAAAGGCAGCAAATTCTGAGGGGCTCAAATTGCCCCTCAGAATGAGCTACCACCTGTATTGCTTTACAGTGTACTCAAACTATAGCAACTCTCTCAAACATATTCTGATAGTGTGATACCACACTACTGGTCTCACTGAATAGTCTTCCAATAAAAATCAAGATTTCCCAAAAAGGTCTCACTTTCATGTATCTGCAATACAGGCCTGAGAGTAAACAACTAAAACTGGCTTACCTAAAACCATTGAGTGTTTCAAAAAACAGTCCCCAATTCACGTTAAATCCAGGCTAGAACCCACTTATTTTCGGTGGAGAGCCAGGCTTCGGCCATGGGACGCTACTGTAGAACAGATGTGTTCTGGCTTGATAAAACGGTCCATATGGAAAGGCAGCAGATTCTGAGGGGCTCAAAATGCCCCTCAGAATGAGCTACCACCTGTATTGCTTTACAGTGTACTCAAACTATAGCAACTCTCTCAAACATATTCTGATAGTGTGATACCACACTACTGGTCTCACTGAATAGTCTTCCAATAAAAATCAAGATTTCCCAAAAAGGTCTCACTTTCATGTATCTGCAATACAGGCCTGAGAGTAAACAACTAAAACTGGCTTACCTAAAACCATTGAGTGTTTCAAAAAACAGTCCCCAATTCACGTTAAATCCAGGCTAGAACCCACTTATTTTCGGTGGAGAGCCAGGCTTCGGCCATGGGACGCTACTGTAGAACAGATGTGTTCTGGCTTGATAAAACGGTCCATATGGAAAGGCAGCAAATTCTGAGGGGCTCAAAATGCCCCTCAGAATGAGCTACCACCTGTATTGCTTTACAGTGTACTCAAACTATAGCAACTCTCTCAAACATATTCTGATAGTGTGAAACCACCCTATTGGCCTCACAAAATAGTCTTCCAATAAAAATCAAGATTTTCCAAAAAAGGTCTCACTTTCATGTATCTGCAATACAGGCCTGAGAGTAAACAACTAAGACTGGCTTACCTAAAACCATTGGGTGTTTCAAAAAACAGTCCCCATTTCACGTTAAATCCAGGCTAGAACCCACTTATTTTCGGTGGAGAGCCAGGCTTCGGCCATGGGACGCTACTGTAGAAGAGATGTGTTCTGGCTTGATAATACGGTCCATATGGAAAGGCAGCAAATTCTGAGGGGCTCAAAATGCCCCTCAGAATGAGCTACCACCTGTATTGCTTTACAGTGTACTCAAACTATAGCAACTCTCTCAAACATATTCTGATAGTGTGAAACCACACTACTGGTCTCACTAAATAGTCTTCCAATAAAAATCAAGATTTCCCAAAAAGGTCTCACTTTCATGTATCTGCAATACAGGCCTGAGAGTAAACAACTAAGACTGGCTTACCTAAAACCATTGAGTGTTTCAAAAAACAGTCCACAATTCACGTTAAATCCAGGATAGAACCCACTTATTTTCGGTGGAGAGCCAGGCTTCGGCCATGGGACGCTACTGTAGAACAGATGTGTTCTGGCTTGATAAAACGGTCCATATGGAAAGGCAGCAAATTCTGAGGGGCTCAAAATGCCCCTCAGAATGAGCTACCACCTGTATTGCTTTACAGTGTACTCAAACTATAGCAACTCTCTCAAACATATTCTGATAGTGTGAAACCACACTACTGGTCTCACTAAATAGTCTTCCAATAAAAATCAAGATTTCCCAAAAAGGTCTCACTTTCATGTATCTGCAATACAGGCCTGAGAGTAAACAACTAAGACTGGCTTACCTAAAACCATTGAGTGTTTCAAAAAACAGTCCCCAATTCACGTTAAATCCAGGCTAGAACCCACTTATTTTCGGTGGAGAGCCAGGCTTCGGCCATGGGATGCCACTGTAGAACAGATGTGTTCTGGCTTGATAAAACGGTCCATATGGAAAGGCAGCAAATTCTGAGGGGCTCAAAATGCCCCTCAGAATGAGCTACCACCTGTATTGCTTTACAGTGTACTCAAACTATAGCAACTCTCTCAAACATATTCTGATAGTGTGATACCACACTACTGGTCTCACTGAATAGTCTTCCAATAAAAATCAAGATTTCCCAAAAAGGTCTCACTTTCATGTATCTGCAATACAGGCCTGAGAGTAAACAACTAAAACTGGCTTACCTAAAACCATTGAGTGTTTCAAAAAACAGTCCCCAATTCACGTTAAATCCAGGCTAGAACCCACTTATTTTCGGTGGAGAGCCAGGCTTCGGCCATGGGACGCTACTGTAGAACAGATGTGTTCTGGCTTGATAAAACGGTCCATATGGAAAGGCAGCAAATTCTGAGGGGCTCAAAATGCCCCTCAGAATGAGCTACCACCTGTATTGCTTTACAGTGTACTCAAACCATAGCAACTCTCTCAAACATATTCTGATAGTGTGAAACCACCCTATTGGCCTCACAAAATAGTCTTCCAATAAAAATCAAGATTTTCCAAAAAAGGTCTCACTTTCATGTATCTGCAATACAGGCCTGAGAGTAAACAACTAAGACTGGCTTACCTAAAACCATTGGGTGTTTCAAAAAAACAGTCCCCATTTCACGTTAAATCCAGGCTAGAACCCACTTATTTTCGGTGGAGAGCCAGGCTTCGGCCATGGGACGCTACTGTAGAAGAGATGTGTTCTGGCTTGATAAAACGGTCCATATGGAAAGGCAGCAAATTCTGAGGGGCTCAAAATGCCCCTCAGAATGAGCTACCACCTGTATTGCTTTACAGTGTACTCAAACTATAGCAACTCTCTCAAACATATTCTGATAGTGTGAAACCACACTACTGGTCTCACTAAATAGTCTTCCAATAAAAATCAAGATTTCCCAAAAAGGTCTCACTTTCATGTATCTGCAATACAGGCCTGAGAGTAAAAAACTAAGACTGGCTTACCTAAAACCATTGAGTGTTTCAAAAAACAGTCCCCATTTCACGTTAAATCCAGGATAGAACCCACTTATTTTCGGTGGAGAGCCAGGCTTCGGCCATGGGACGCTACTGTAGAACAGATGTGTTCTGGCTTGATAAAACGGTCCATATGGAAAGGCAGCAAATTCTGAGGGGCTCAAAATGCCCCTCAGAATGAGCTACCACCTGTATTGCTTTACAGTGTACTCAAACTATAGCAACTCTCTCAAACATATTCTGATAGTGTGAAACCACACTACTGGTCTCACTAAATAGTCTTCCAATAAAAATCAAGATTTCCCAAAAAGGTCTCACTTTCATGTATCTGCAATACAGGCCTGAGAGTAAACAACTAAGACTGGCTTACCTAAAACCATTGAGTGTTTCAAAAAACAGTCCCCAATTCACATTAAATCCAGGCTAGAACCCACTTATTTTCGGTGGAGAGCCAGGCTTCGGCCATGGGACGCTACTGTAGAACAGATGTGTTCTGGCTTGATAAAACGGTCCATATGGAAAGGCAGCAAATTCTGAGGGGCTCAAAATGCCCCTCAGAATGAGCTACCACCTGTATTGCTTTACAGTGTACTCAAACTATAGCAACTCTCTCAAACATATTCTGATAGTGTGAAACCACACTACTGGTCTCACTAAATAGTCTTCCAATAAAAATCAAGATTTCCCAAAAAGGTCTCACTTTCATGTATCTGCAATACAGGCCTGAGAGTAAACAACTAAGACTGGCTTACCTAAAACCATTGAGTGTTTCAAAAAACAGTCCCCAATTCACGTTAAATCCAGGCTAGAACCCACCTATTTTCGGTGGAGAGCCAGGCTTCAGCCATGGGACGCTACTGTAGAAAAGATGTGTTCTGGCTTGATAAAACGGTCCATATGGAAAGGCAGCAAATTCTGAGGGGCTCAAATTGCCCCTCAGAATGAGCTACCACCTGTATTGCTTTACAGTGTACTCAAACTATAGCAACTCTCTCAAACATATTCTGATAGTGTGATACCACACTACTGGTCTCACTGAATAGTCTTCCAATAAAAATCAAGATTTCCCAAAAAGGTCTCACTTTCATGTATCTGCAATACAGGCCTGAGAGTAAACAACTAAAACTGGCTTACCTAAAACCATTGAGTGTTTCAAAAAACAGTCCCCAATTCACGTTAAATCCAGGCTAGAACCCACTTATTTTCGGTGGAGAGCCAGGCTTCGGCCATGGGACGCTACTGTAGAACAGATGTGTTCTGGCTTGATAAAACGGTCCATATGGAAAGGCAGCAGATTCTGAGGGGCTCAAAATGCCCCTCAGAATGAGCTACCACCTGTATTGCTTTACAGTGTACTCAAACTATAGCAACTCTCTCAAACATATTCTGATAGTGTGATACCACACTACTGGTCTCACTGAATAGTCTTCCAATAAAAATCAAGATTTCCCAAAAAGGTCTCACTTTCATGTATCTGCAATACAGGCCTGAGAGTAAACAACTAAAACTGGCTTTCCTAAAACCATTGAGTGTTTCAAAAAACAGTCCCCAATTCACGTTAAATCCAGGCTAGAACCCACTTATTTTCGGTGGAGAGCCAGGCTTCGGCCATGGGACGCTACTGTAGAACAGATGTGTTCTGGCTTGATAAAACGGTCCATATGGAAAGGCAGCAAATTCTGAGGGGCTCAAAATGCCCCTCAGAATGAGCTACCACCTGTATTGCTTTACAGTGTACTCAAACTATAGCAACTCTCTCAAACATATTCTGATAGTGTGAAACCACCCTATTGGCCTCACAAAATAGTCTTCCAATAAAAATCAAGATTTTCCAAAAAAGGTCTCACTTTCATGTATCTGCAATACAGGCCTGAGAGTAAACAACTAAGACTGGCTTACCTAAAACCATTGGGTGTTTCAAAAAACAGTCCCCATTTCACGTTAAATCCAGGCTAGAACCCACTTATTTTCGGTGGAGAGCCAGGCTTCGGCCATGGGACGCTACTGTAGAAGAGATGTGTTCTGGCTTGATAATACGGTCCACATGGAAAGGCAGCAAATTCTGAGGGGCTCAAAATGCCCCTCAGAATGAGCTACCACCTGTATTGCTTTACAGTGTACTCAAACTATAGCAACTCTCTCAAACATATTCTGATAGTGTGAAACCACACTACTGGTCTCACTAAATAGTCTTCCAATAAAAATCAAGATTTCCCAAAAAGGTCTCACTTTCATGTATCTGCAATACAGGCCTGAGAGTAAACAACTAAGACTGGCTTACCTAAAACCATTGAGTGTTTCAAAAAACAGTCCACAATTCACGTTAAATCCAGGATAGAACCCACTTTTTTTTCGGTGGAGAGCCAGGCTTCGGCCATGGGACGCTACTGTAGAACAGATGTGTTCTGGCTTGATAAAACGGTCCATATGGAAAGGCAGCAAATTCTGAGGGGCTCAAAATGCCCCTCAGAATGAGCTACCACCTGTATTGCTTTACAGTGTACTCAAACTATAGCAACTCTCTCAAACATATTCTGATAGTGTGAAACCACACTACTGGTCTCACTAAATAGTCTTCCAATAAAAATCAAGATTTCCCAAAAAGGTCTCACTTTCATGTATCTGCAATACAGGCCTGAGAGTAAACAACTAAGACTGGCTTACCTAAAACCATTGAGTGTTTCAAAAAACAGTCCCCAATTCACGTTAAATCCAGGCTAGAACCCACTTATTTTCGGTGGAGAGCCAGGCTTCGGCCATGGGATGCCACTGTAGAACAGATGTGTTCTGGCTTGATAAAACGGTCCATTTGGAAAGGCAGCAAATTCTGAGGGGCTCAAAATGCCCCTCAGAATGAGCTACCACCTGTATTGCTTTACAGTGTACTCAAACTATAGCAACTCTCTCAAACATATTCTGATAGTGTGATACCACACTACTGGTCTCACTGAATAGTCTTCCAATAAAAATCAAGATTTCCCAAAAAGGTCTCACTTTCATGTATCTGCAATACAGGCCTGAGAGTAAACAACTAAAACTGGCTTACCTAAAACCATTGAGTGTTTCAAAAAACAGTCCCCAATTCACGTTAAATCCAGGCTAGAACCCACTTATTTTCGGTGGAGAGCCAGGCTTCGGCCATGGGACGCTACTGTAGAACAGATGTGTTCTGGCTTGATAAAACGGTCCATATGGAAAGGCAGCAAATTCTGAGGGGCTCAAAATGCCCCTCAGAATGAGCTACCACCTGTATTGCTTTACAGTGTACTCAAACCATAGCAACTCTCTCAAACATATTCTGATAGTGTGAAACCACCCTATTGGCCTCACAAAATAGTCTTCCAATAAAAATCAAGATTTTCCAAAAAAGGTCTCACTTTCATGTATCTGCAATACAGGCCTGAGAGTAAACAACTAAGACTGGCTTACCTAAAACCATTGGGTGTTTCAAAAAACAGTCCCCATTTCACGTTAAATCCAGGCTAGAACCCACTTATTTTCGGTGGAGAGCCAGGCTTCGGCCATGGGACGCTACTGTAGAAGAGATGTGTTCTGGCTTGATAAAACGGTCCATATGGAAAGGCAGCAAATTCTGAGGGGCTCAAAATGCCCCTCAGAATGAGCTACCACCTGTATTGCTTTACAGTGTACTCAAACTATAGCAACTCTCTCAAACATATTCTGATAGTGTGAAACCACACTACTGGTCTCACTAAATAGTCTTCCAATAAAAATCAAGATTTCCCAAAAAGGTCTCACTTTCATGTATCTGCAATACAGGCCTGAGAGTAAACAACTAAGACTGGCTTACCTAAAACCATTGAGTGTTTCAAAAAACAGTCCCCATTTCACGTTAAATCCAGGATAGAACCCACTTATTTTCGGTGGAGAGCCAGGCTTCGGCCATGGGACGCTACTGTAGAACAGATGTGTTCTGGCTTGATAAAACGGTCCATATGGAAAGGCAGCAAATTCTGAGGGGCTCAAAATGCCCCTCAGAATGAGCTACCACCTGTATTGCTTTACAGTGTACTCAAACCATAGCAACTCTCTCAAACATATTCTGATAGTGTGAAACCACCCTATTGGCCTCACAAAATAGTCTTCCAATAAAAATCAAGATTTTCCAAAAAAGGTCTCACTTTCATGTATCTGCAATACAGGCCTGAGAGTAAACAACTAAGACTGGCTTACCTAAAACCATTGGGTGTTTCAAAAAACAGTCCCCATTTCACGTTAAATCCAGGCTAGAACCCACTTATTTTCGGTGGAGAGCCAGGCTTCGGCCATGGGACGCTACTGTAGAAGAGATGTGTTCTGGCTTGATAAAACGGTCCATATGGAAAGGCAGCAAATTCTGAGGGGCTCAAAATGCCCCTCAGAATGAGCTACCACCTGTATTGCTTTACAGTGTACTCAAACTATAGCAACTCTCTCAAACATATTCTGATAGTGTGAAACCACACTACTGGTCTCACTAAATAGTCTTCCAATAAAAATCAAGATTTCCCAAAAAGGTCTCACTTTCATGTATCTGCAATACAGGCCTGAGAGTAAACAACTAAGACTGGCTTACCTAAAACCATTGAGTGTTTCAAAAAACAGTCCCCATTTCACGTTAAATCCAGGATAGAACCCACTTATTTTCGGTGGAGAGCCAGGCTTCGGCCATGGGACGCTACTGTAGAACAGATGTGTTCTGGCTTGATAAAACGGTCCATATGGAAAGGCAGCAAATTCTGAGGGGCTCAAAATGCCCCTCAGAATGAGCTACCACCTGTATTGCTTTACAGTGTACTCAAACTATAGCAACTCTCTCAAACATATTCTGATAGTGTGAAACCACACTACTGGTCTCACTAAATAGTCTTCCAATAAAAATCAAGATTTCCCAAAAAGGTCTCACTTTCATGTATCTGCAATACAGGCCTGAGAGTAAACAACTAAGACTGGCTTACCTAAAACCATTGAGTGTTTCAAAAAACAGTCCCCAATTCACATTAAATCCAGGCTAGAACCCACTTATTTTCGGTGGAGAGCCAGGCTTCGGCCATGGGACGCTACTGTAGAACAGATGTGTTCTGGCTTGATAAAACGGTCCATATGGAAAGGCAGCAAATTCTGAGGGGCTCAAAATGCCCCTCAGAATGAGCTACCACCTGTATTGCTTTACAGTGTACTCAAACTATAGCAACTCTCTCAAACATATTCTGATAGTGTGAAACCACACTACTGGTCTCACTAAATAGTCTTCCAATAAAAATCAAGATTTCCCAAAAAGGTCTCACTTTCATGTATCTGCAATACAGGCCTGAGAGTAAACAACTAAGACTGGCTTACCTAAAACCATTGAGTGTTTCAAAAAACAGTCCCCAATTCACGTTAAATCCAGGCTAGAACCCACCTATTTTCGGTGGAGAGCCAGGCTTCAGCCATGGGACGCTACTGTAGAACAGATGTGTTCTGGCTTGATAAAACGGTCCATATGGAAAGGCAGCAAATTCTGAGGGGATCAAAATGCCCCTCAGAATGAGCTACCACCTGTATTGCTTTACAGTGTACTCAAACTATAGCAACTCTCTCAAACATATTCTGATAGTGTGAAAGCACACTAATGGTCTCACTGAATAGTCTTCCAATAAAAATCAAGATTTCCCAAAAAGGTCTCACTTTCATGTATCTGCAATACAGGCCTGAGAGTAAACAACTAAGACTGGCTTACCTAAAACCATTGAGTGTTTCAAAAAACAGTCCCCAATTCACGTTAAATCCAGGCTAGAACCCACCTATTTTCGGTGGAGAGCCAGGCTTCAGCCATGGGACGCTACTGTAGAACAGATGTGTTCTGGCTTGATAAAACGGTCCATATGGAAAGGCAGCAAATTCTGAGGGGATCAAAATGCCCCTCAGAATGAGCTACCCCCTGTATTGCTTTACAGTGTACTCAAACTATAGCAACTCTCTCAAACATATTCTGATAGTGTGAAACCACACTAATGGTCTCACTGAATAGTCTTCCAATAAAAATCAAGATTTCCCAAAAAGGTCTCACCTTCATGTATCTGCAATACAGGCCTGAGAGTAAACAACTAAGACTGGCTTACCTAAAACCATTGAGTGTTTCAAAAAACAGTCCACAATTCACGTTAAATCCAGGATAGAACCCACTTATTTTCGGTGGAGAGCCAGGCTTCGGCCATGGGACGCTACTGTAGAACAGATGTGTTCTGGCTTGATAAAACGGTCCATATGGAAAGGCAGCAAATTCTGAGGGGCTCAAATTGCCCCTCAGAATGAGCTACCACTGGTATTGCTTTACATTGTACTCAAACTATAGCAACTCTCTCAAACATATTCTGATAATGTGAAACCACACTACTGGTCTCACTGAATAGTCTTCCAATAAAAATAAAGATTTCCCAAAAAGGTCTCACTTTCATGTATCTGCAATACAGGCCTGAGAGTAAAAAACTAAGACTGGCTTACCTAAAACCATTGAGTCTTTCAAAAAACAGTCCCAAATTCACATTAAATCCAGGCTAGAACCCACTTATTTTCGGTGGAGAGCCAGGCTTCGGCCATGGGACGCTACTGTAGAACAGATGTGTTCTGGCTTGATAAAACGGTCCATATGGAAAGGCAGCAAATTCTGAGGGGCTCAAAATGCCCCTCAGAATGAGCTACCACCTGTATTGCTTTACAGTGTACTCAAACTATAGCAACTCTCTCAAACATATTCTGATAGTGTGAAACCACCCTATTGGCCTCACAAAATAGTCTTCCAATAAAAATCAAGATTTTCCCAAAAAGGTCTCACTTTCATGTATCTGCAATACAGGCCTGAGAGTAAACAACTAAGACTGGCTTACCTAAAACCATTGAGTGTTTCAAAAAACAGTCCCGAATTCACGTTAAATCCAGGCTAGAACCCACTTATTTTCAGTGGAGAGCCAGGCTTCCGCCATGGGACGCTACTGTAGAACAGATGTGTTCTGGCTTGATAAAACGGTCCATATGGAAAGGCAGCAAATTCTGAGGGGCTCAAAATGCCCCATCAGAATGAGCTACCACCTGTATTTCTTTACAGTGTACTCAAACTATAGCAACTCTCTCAAACATATTCTGATAGTGTGAAACCACCCTATTGGCCTCACAAAATAGTCTTCCAATAAAAATCAAGATTTTCCCAAAAAGGTCTCACTTTCATGTATCTGCAATACAGGCCTGAGAGTAAACAACTAAGACTGGCTTACCTAAAACCATTGAGTGTTTCAAAAAACAGTCCCCATTTCACGTTAAATCCAGGCTAGAACCCACTTATTTTCGGTGGAGAGCCAGGCTTCGGCCATGGGACGCTACTGTAGAAGAGATGTGTTCTGGCTTGATAAAACGGTCCATATGGAAAGGCAGCAAATTCTGAGGGGCTCAAAATGCCCCTCAGAATGAGCTACCACCTGTATTGCTTTACATTGTACTCAAACTATAGCAACTCTCTCAAACATATTCTGATAGTGTGAAACCACACTACTGGTCTCACTAAATAGTCTTCCAATAAAAATCAAGATTTTCCCAAAAAGGTCTCACTTTCATGTATCTGCAATACAGGCCTGAGAGTAAACAACTAAGACTGGCTTACCTAAAACCATTGAGTGTTTCAAAAAACAGTCCCGAATTCACGTTAAATCCAGGATAGAACCCACTTATTTTCAGTGGAGAGCCAGGCTTCCGCCATGGGACGCTACTGTAGAACAGATGTGTTCTGGCTTGATAAAACGGTCCATATGGAAAGGCAGCAAATTCTGAGGGGCTCAAAATGCCCCTCAGAATGAGCTACCACCTGTATTGCTTTACAGTGTACTCAAACTATAGCAACTCTCTCAAACATATTCTGATAGTGTGAAACCACCCTATTGGCCTCACAAAATAGTCTTCCAATAAAAATCAAGATTTTCCCAAAAAGGTCTCACTTTCATGTATCTGCAATACAGGCATGAGAGTAAACAACTAAGACTGGCTTACCTAAAACCATTGAGTGTTTCAAAAAACAGTCCCCAATTCACGTTAAATCCAGGTTAGAACCCACTTATTTTCAGTAGAGAGCCAGGCTTCGGCCATGGGACGCTACTGTAGAACAGATGTATTCTGGCTTGATAAAACGGTCCATATGGAAAGGCAGCAAATTCTGAGGGGCTCAAAATGCCCCTCAGAATGAGCTACCACCTGTGTTGCTTTACAGTGTACTCAAACTATAGCAACTCTCTCAAACATATTCTGATAGTGTGAAACCACACTACTGGTCTCACTAAATAGTCTTCCAATAAAAATCAAGATTTCCCAAAAAGGTCTCACTTTCATGTATCTGCAATACAGGCCTGAGAGTAAACAACTAAGACTGGCTTACCTAAAACCATTGAGTGTTTCAAAAAATAGTTCCCAATTCACGTTAAATCAAGGCTAGAACCCACTTATTTTCGGTGGATAGCCAGGCTTCGGCCATGGGACGCTACTGTAGAACAGATGTGTTCTGGCTTGATAAAACGGTGCATATGGAAAGGCAGCAAATTCTGAGGGGCTCAAAATGCCCCTCAGAATGAGCTACCACCTGTGTTGCTTTACAGTGTACTCAAACTATAGCAACTCTCTCAAACATATTCTGATAGAGTGAAACCACACTACTGGTCTCACTGAATAGTCTTCCAATAAAAATCAAGATTTCCCAAAAAGGTCTCACTTTCATGTATCTGCAATACAGGCCTGAGAGTAAACAACTAAGACTGGCTTACCTAAAACCATTGAGTTTTTTAAAAAACAGTCCCCAATTCATGTTAAATCTAGGCTAGAACCCACTTTGTTTCGGTGGAGAGCCAGGCTTCGGCCATGGGATGCTACTGTAGAACAGATGTGTTCTGGCTTGATAAAACGGTCCATATGGAAAGGCAGCAAATTCTGAGGGGCTCAGAATGCCCCTCAGAATGAGCTACCACCTGTATTGCTTTACAGTGTACTCAAACTATAGCAACTCTCTCAAACATATTCTGATAGTGTGAAACCACCCTATTGGCCTCACAAAATAGTCTTCCAATAAAAATCAAGATTTTACCATAAAGGTCTCACTTTCATGTATCTGCAATACAGGCCTGAGAGTAAACAACTAAGACTGGCTTACCTAAAACCATTGAGTGTTTCAAAAAACAGTCCCCAATTCACGTTAAATCCAGGCTAGAACCCACTTATTTTTGGTGGAGAGCCAGGCTTCGGCCATGGGACGCTACTGTAGAACAGATGTGTTCTGGCTTGATAAAGCGGTCCATATGGAAAGGCAGCAAATTCTGAGGGGCTCAAAATGCCCCTCAGAATGAGCTACCACCTGTGTTGCTTTACAGTGTACTCAAACTATAGCAACTCTCTCAAACATATTCTGATAGAGTGAAACCACACTACTGGTCTCACTAAATAGTCTTCCAATAAAAATCAAGATTTCCCAAAAAGGTCTCACTTTCATGTATCTGCAATACAGGCCTGAGAGTAAACAACTAAGACTGGCTTACCTAAAACCATTGAGTGTTTCAAAAAACAGTCCCCAATTCACGTTAAATCCAGGCTAGAACCCACTTATTTTTGGTGGAGAGCCAGGCTTCGGCCATGGGACGCTACTGTAGAACAGATGTGTTCTGGCTTGATAAAACGGTGCATATGGAAAGGCAGCAAATTATGAGTGGCTCAAAATGCCCCTCAGAATGAGCTACCACCTGTGTTGCTTTACAGTGTACTCAAACTATAGCAACTCTCTCAAACATATTCTGATAGAGTGAAACCAAACTACTGGTCTCACTAAATAGTCTTCCAATAAAAATCAAGATTTCCCAAAAAGGTCTCACTTTCATGTATCTGCAATACAGGCCTGAGAGTAAACAACTAAGACTGGCTTACCTAAAACCATTGAGTGTTTCAAAAAACAGTCCTCAATTCACGTTAAATCCAGGCTAGAACCCACTTTGTTTCGGTGGAGAGCCAGGCTTCGGCCATGGGACGCTACTGTAGAACAGATGTGTTCTGGCTTGATAAAACGGTCCATATGGAAAGGCAGCAAATTCTGAGGGGCTCAAAATGCCCCTCAGAATGAGCTACCACCTGTATTGCTTTACAGTGTACTCAAACTATAGCAACTCTCTCAAACATATTCTGATAGTGTGAAACCACACTACTGGTCTCACTAAATAGTCTTCCAATAAAAATCAAGATTTCCCAAAAAGGTCTCACTTTCATGTATCTGCAATACAGGCCTGAGAGTAAACAACTAAGACTGGCTTACCTAAAACCATCGAGTGTTTCAAAAAATAGTTCCCAATTCACGTTAAATCAAGGCTAGAACCCACTTATTTTCGGTGGAGAGCAAGGCTTCGGCCATGGGACGCTACTGTAGAACAGATGTGTTCTGGCTTGATAATACGGTCCATATGGAAAGGCAGCAAATTCTGAGGGGCTCAAAATGCCCCTCAGAATGAGCTACCACCTGTGTTGCTTTACAGTGTACTCAAACTATAGCAACTCTCTCAAACATATTCTGATAGTGTGAAACCACACTACTGGTCTCACTAAATAGTCTTCCAATAAAAATCAAGATTTCCCAAAAAGGTCTCACTTTCATGTATCTGCAATACAGGCCTGAGAGTAAACAATTAAGACTGGCTTACCTAAAACCATTGAGTGTTTCAAAAAACAGTCCCCAATTCACGTTAAATCCAGGATAGAACCCACTTATTTTCGGTGGAGAGCCAGGCTTCGGCCATGGGACGCTACTGTAGAACAGATGTGTTCCTACTTGATAAAACGGTCCATATGGAAAGGCAGCAAATTCTGAGGGGCTCAAATTGCCCCTCAGAATGAGCTACCACCTGTATTGCTTTACAGTGTACTCAAACTATAGCAACTCTCTCAAACATATTCTGATAGTGTGATACCACACTACTGGTCTCACTGAATAGTCTTCCAATAAAAATCAAGATTTCCCAAAAAGGTCTCACGTTCATGTATCTGCAATACAGGCCTGAGAGTAAACAACTAAGACTGGCTTACCTAAAACCATTGAGTGTTTCAAAAAACAGTCCCCAATTCACGTTAAATCCAGGCTAGAACCCACTTATTTTCGGTGGAGAGCCAGGCTTCGGCCATGGGATGCTACTGTGGAACAGATGTGTTCTGGCTTGATAAAACGGTCCATATGGAAAGGCAGCAAATTCTGAGGGGCTCAAATTGCCCCTCAGAATGAGCTACCACCTGTATTGCTTTACAGTGTACTCAAACTATAGCAACTCTCTCAAACATATTCTGATAGTGTGAAACCACACTACTGGTCTCACTAAATAGTCTTTCAATAAAAATCAAGATTTCCCAAAAAGGTCTCACTTTCATGTATCTGCAATACAGGCCTGAGAGTAAACAACTAAGACTGGCTTACCTAAAACCATTGAGTGTTTCAAAAAACAGTCCACAATTCACGTTAAATCCAGGATAGAACCCACTTATTTTCGGTGGAGAGCCAGGCTTCGGCCATGGGACGCTACTGTAGAACAGATGTGTTCTGGCTTGATAAAACGGTCCATATGGAAAGGCAGCAAATTCTGAGGGGCTCAAAATGCCCCTCAGAATGAGCTACCACCTGTGTTGCTTTACAGTGTACTCAAACTATAGCAACTTTCTCAAACATATTCTGATAGAGTGAAACCACACTACTGGTCTCACTAAATAGTCTTCCAATAAAAATCAAGATTTCCCAAAAAGGTCTCACTTTCATGTATCTGCAATACAGGCCTGAGAGTAAACAACTAAGACTGGCTTACCTAAAACCATTGAGTGTTTCAAAAAACAGTCCCCAATTCACGTTAAATCCAGGCTAGAACCCACTTATTTTTGGTGGAGAGCCAGGCTTCGGCCATGGGACGCTACTGTAGAACAGATGTGTTCTGGCTTGATAAAACGGTGCATATGGCAAGGCAGCAAATTATGAGGGGCTCAAAATGCCCCTCAGAATGAGCTACCACCTGTGTTGCTTTACAGTGTACTCAAAATATAGCAACTCTCTCAAACATATTCTGATAGTGTGAAACCACACTACTGGTCTCACTAAATAGTCTTCCAATAAAAATCAAGATTTCCCAAAAAGGTCTCACTTTCATGTATCTGCAATACAGGCCTGAGAGTAAACAACTAAGACTGGCTTACCTAAAACCATTGAGTGTTTCAAAAAACAGTCCTCAATTCACGTTAAATCCAGGCTAGAACCCACTTAGTTTCGGTGGAGAGTCAGGCTTCAGCCATGGGACGCTACTGTAGAACAGATGTGTTCTGGCTTGATAAAACGGTCCATATGGAAAGGCAGCAAATTCTGAGGGGCTCAAAATGCCCCTCAGAATGAGCTACCACCTGTATTGCTTTACAGTGTACTCAAACTATAGCAACTCTCTCAAACATATTCTGATAGTGTGAAACCACCCTATTGGCCTCACAAAATAGTCTTCCAATAAAAATCAAGATTTTCCCAAAAAGGTCTCACTTTCATGTATCTGCAATACAGGCCTGAGAGTAAACAACTAAGACTGGCTTACCTAAAACCATTGAGTGTTTCAAAAAACAGTCCCCAATTCACGTTAAATCCAGGTTAGAACCCACTTATTTTCAGTAGAGAGCCAGGCTTCGGCCATGGGACGCTACTGTAGAACAGATGTGTTCTGGCTTGATAAAACGGTCCATATGGAAAGGCAGCAAATTCTGAGGGGCTCAAAATGCCCCTCAGAATGAGCTACCACCTGTATTGCTTTACAGTGTACTCAAACTATAGCAACTCTCTCAAACATATTCTGATAGTGTGAAACCACCCTATTGGCCTCACAAAATAGTCTTCCAATAAAAATCAAGATTTTCCCATAAAGGTCTCACTTTCATGTATCTGCAATACAGGCCTGAGAGTAAACAACTAAGACTGGCTTACCTAAAACCATTGAGTGTTTCAAAAAATAGTTCCCAATTCACGTTAAATCAAGGCTAGAACCCACTTATTTTCGGTGGATAGCCAGGCTTTGGCCATGGGACGCTACTGTAGAACAGATGTGTTCTGGCTTGATAAAACGGTGCATATGGAAAGGCAGCAAATTCTGAGGGGCTCAAAATGCCCCTCAGAATGAGCTACCACCTGTGTTGCTTTACAGTGTACTCAAACTATAGCAACTCTCTCAAACATATTCTGATAGAGTGAAACCACACTACTGGTCTAACTGAATAGTCTTCCAATAAAAATCAAGATTTCCCAAAAAGGTCTCACTTTCATGTATCTGCAATACAGGCCTGAGAGTAAACAACTAAGACTGGCTTACCTAAAACCATTGAGTGTTTCAAAAAATAGTCCCCAATTCACGTTAAATCAAGGCTAGAACCCACTTATTTTCGGTGGAGAGCCAGGCTTCGGCCATGGGATGCTACTGTAGAACAGATGTGTTCTGGCTTGATAAAACGGTCCATATGGAAAGGCAGCAAATTCTGAGGGGCTCAAATTGCCCCTCAGAATGAGCAACCACCTGTATTGCTTTACAGTGTACTCAAACTATAGCAACTCTCTCAAACATATTCTGATAGTGTGATACCAAACTACTGGTCTCACTGAATAGTCTTCCAATAAAAATCAAGATGTCCCAAAAAGGTCTCACTTTCATGTATCTGCAATACAGGCCTGAGAGTAAACAACTAAGACTGGCTTACCTAAAACCATTGAGTGTTTCAAAAAACAGTCCCCAATTCACGTTAAATCCAGGCTAGAACCCACTTATTTTCGGTGGAGAGCCAGGCTTCGGCCATGGGATGCTACTGTAGAACAGATGTGTTCTGGCTTGATAAAACGGTCCATATGGAAAGGCAGCAAATTCTGAGGGGCTCAAATTGCCCCTCAGAATGAGCTACCACCTGTATTGCTTTACAGTGTACTCAAACTATAGCAACTCTCTCAAACATATTCTGATAGTGTGATACCACACTACTGGTCTTATTGAATAGTCTTCCAATAAAAATCAAGATTTCCCAAAAAGGTCTCCCTTTCATGTATCTGCAATACAGGCCTGAGAGTAAACAACTAAAACTGGCTTACCTAAAACCATTGAGTGTTTCAAAAAACAGTCCCCAATTCACGTTAAATCCAGGATAGAACCCACTTATTTTCGGTGGAGAGCAAGGCTTCGGCCATGGGACGCTACTGTAGAACAGATGTGTTTTTGCTTGATAAAACGGTCCATATGGAAAGGCAGCAAATTCTGAGGGGCTCAAAATGCCCCTCAGAATGAGCTACCACCTGTGTTGCTTTACAGTGTACTCAAACTATAGCAACTCTCTCAAACATATTCTGATAAAGTGAAACCACCCTATTGGCCTCACAAAATAGTCTTCCAATAAAAATCAAGATTTCCCAAAAAGGTCTCACTTTCATGTATCTGCAATACAGGCCTGAGAGTAAACAACTAAGACTGGCTTACCTAAAACCATTGAGTGTTTCAAAAAACAGTCCTCAATTCACGTTAAATCCAGGCTAGAACCCACTTAGTTTCGGTGGAGAGTCAGGCTTCAGCCATGGGACGCTACTGTAGAACAGATGTGTTCTGGCTTGATAAAACGGTCCATATGGAAAGGCAGCAAATTCTGAGGGGCTCAAAATGCCCCTCAGAATGAGCTACCACCTGTATTGCTTTACAGTGTACTCAAACTATAGCAACTCTCTCAAACATATTCTGATAGTGTGAAACCACCCTATTGGCCTCACAAAATAGTCTTCCAATAAAAATCAAGATTTTCCCAAAAAGGTCTCACTTTCATGTATCTGCAATACAGGCCTGAGAGTAAACAACTAAGACTGGCTTACCTAAAACCATTGAGTGTTTCAAAAAACAGTCCCCAATTCACGTTAAATCCAGGTTAGAACCCACTTATTTTCAGTAGAGAGCCAGGCTTCGGCCATGGGACGCTACTGTAGAACAGATGTATTCTGGCTTGATAAAACGGTCCACATGGAAAGGCAGCAAATTCTGAGGGGCTCAAAATGCCCCTCAGAATGAGCTACCACCTGTGTTGCTTTACAGTGTACTCAAACTATAGCAACTCTCTCAAACATATTCTGATAGAGTGAAACCACACTACTGGTCTCACTGAATAGTCTTCCAATAAAAATCAAGATTTCACAAAAAGGTCTCACTTTCATGTATCTGCAATACAGGCCTGAGAGTAAACAACTAAGACTGGCTTACCTAAAACCATTGAGTGTTTCAAAAAACAGTCCTCAATTCACGTTAAATCCAGGCTAGAACCCACTTAGTTTCGGTGGAGAGTCAGGCTTCGGCCATGGGACGCTACTGTAGAACAGATGTGTTCTGGCTTGATAAAACGGTCCATATGGAAAGGCAGCAAATTCTGAGGGGCTCAAAATGCCCCTCAGAATGAGCTACCACCTGTATTGCTTTACAGTGTACTCAAACTATAGCAACTCTCTCAAACATATTCTGATAGTGTGAAACCACCCTATTGGCCTCACAAAATAGTCTTCCAATAAAAATCAAGATTTTCCCATAAAGGTCTCACTTTCATGTATCTGCAATACAGGCCTGAGAGTAAACAACTAAGACTGGCTTACCTAAAACCATTGAGTGTTTCAAAAAATAGTCCCCAATTCAAGTTAAATCCAGGCTAGAACCCACTTATTTTCGGTGAAGAGCCAGGCTTCGGCCATGGGACGCTACTGTAGAACAGATGTGTTCTGGCTTGATAAAACGGTCCATATGGAAAGGCAGCAAATTCTGAGGGGCTCAAAATGCCCCTCAGAATGAGCTACCACCTGTATTGCTTTACAGTGTACTTAAACTATAGCAACTCTCTCAAACATATTCTGATAGTGTGAAACCACACTACTGGTCTCACTAAATAGTCTTCCAATAAAAATCAAGATTTCCCAAAAAGGTCTCACTTTCATGTATCTGCAATACAGGCCTGAGAGTAAACAACTAAGACTGGCTTACCTAAAACCATTGAGTGTTTCAAAAAATAGTTCCCAATTCACGTTAAATCAAGGCTAGAACCCACTTATTTTCGGTGGATAGCCAGGCTTTGGCCATGGGACACTACTGTAGAACAGATGTGTTCTGGCTTGATAAAACGGTGCATATGGAAAGGCAGCAAATTCTGAGGGGCTTAAAATGCCCCTCAGAATGAGCTACCACCTGTGTTGCTTTACAGTGTACTCAAACTATAGCAACTCTCTCAAACATATTCTGATAGAGTGAAACCACACTACTGGTCTAACTGAATAGTCTTCCAATAAAAATCAAGATTTCCCAAAAAGGTCTCACTTTCATGTATCTGCAATACAGGCCTGAGAGTAAACAACTAAGACTGGCTTACCTAAAACCATTGAGTGTTTCAAAAAACAGTCCCCAATTCACGTTAAATCAAGGCTAGAACCCACTTATTTTCGGTGGAGAGCCAGGCTTCGGCCATGGGATGCTACTGTAGAACAGATGTGTTCTGGCTTGATAAAACGGTCCATATGGAAAGGCAGCAAATTCTGAGGGGCTCAAATTGCCCCTCAGAATGAGCAACCACCTGTATTGCTTTACAGTGTACTCAAACTATAGCAACTCTCTCAAACATATTCTGATAGTGTGATACCAAACTACTGGTCTCACTGAATAGTCTTCCAATAAAAATCAAGATGTCCCAAAAAGGTCTCACTTTCATGTATCTGCAATACAGGCCTGAGAGTAAACAACTAAGACTGGCTTACCTAAAACCATTGAGTGTTTCAAAAAACAGTCCCCAATTCACGTTAAATCCAGGCTAGAACCCACTTATTTTCGGTGGAGAGCCAGGCTTCGGCCATGGGATGCTACTGTAGAACAGATGTGTTCTGGCTTGATAAAACGGTCCATATGGAAAGGCAGCAAATTCTGAGGGGCTCAAATTGCCCCTCAGAATGAGCTACCACCTGTATTGCTTTACAGTGTACTCAAACTATAGCAACTCTCTCAAACATATTCTGATAGTGTGATACCACACTACTGGTCTTATTGAATAGTCTTCCAATAAAAATCAAGATTTCCCAAAAAGGTCTCCCTTTCATGTATCTGCAATACAGGCCTGAGAGTAAACAACTAAAACTGGCTTACCTAAAACCATTGAGTGTTTCAAAAAACAGTCCCCAATTCACGTTAAATCCAGGATAGAACCCACTTATTTTCGGTGGAGAGCAAGGCTTCGGCCATGGGACGCTACTGTAGAACAGATGTGTTCTGGCTTGATAAAACGGTCCATATGGAAAGGCAGCAAATTCTGAGGGGCTCAAAATGCCCCTCAGAATGAGCTACCACCTGTGTTGCTTTACAGTGTACTCAAACTATAGCAACTCTCTCAAACATATTCTGATAGTGTGAAACCACCCTATTGGCCTCACAAAATAGTCTTCCAATAAAAATCAAGATTTTCCAAAAAAGGTCTCACTTTCATGTATCTGCAATACAGGCCTGAGAGTAAACAACTAAGTCTGGCTTACCTAAAACCATTGAGTGTTTCAAAAAATAGTTCCCAATTCACGTTAAATCAAGGCTAGAACCCACTTATTTTCGGTGGAGAGCAAGGCTTCGGCCATGGGACGCTACTGTAGAACAGATGTGTTCTGGCTTGATAATACGGTCCATATGGAAAGGCAGCAAATTCTGATGGGCTCAAAATGCCCCTCAGAATGAGCTACCACCTGTGTTGCTTTACAGTGTACTCAAACTATAGCAACTCTCTCAAACATATTCTGATAGTGTGAAACCACACTACTGGTCTCACTAAATAGTCTTCCAATAAAAATCAAGATTTCCCAAAAAGGTCTCACTTTCATGTATCTGCAATACAGGCCTGAGAGTAAACAACTAAGACTGGCTTACCTAAAACCATTGAGTGTTTCAAAAAACAGTCCCCAATTCACGTTAAATCCAGGATAGAACCCACTTATTTTCGGTGGAGAGCCAGGCTTCGGCCATGGGACGCTACTGTAGAACAGATGTGTTCCTACTTGATAAAACGGTCCATATGGAAAGGCAGCAAATTCTGAGGGGCTCAAATTGCCCCTCAGAATGAGCTACCACCTGTATTGCTTTACAGTGTACTCAAACTATAGCAACTCTCTCAAACATATTCTGATAGTGTGATACCACACTACTGGTCTCACTGAATAGTCTTCCAATAAAAATCAAGATTTCCCAAAAAGGTCTCACGTTCATGTATCTGCAATACAGGCCTGAGAGTAAACAACTAAGACTGGCTTACCTAAAACCATTGAGTGTTTCAAAAAACAGTCCCCAATTCACGTTAAATCCAGGCTAGAACCCACTTATTTTCGGTGGAGAGCCAGGCTTCGGCCATGGGATGCTACTGTGGAACAGATGTGTTCTGGCTTGATAAAACGGTCCATATGGAAAGGCAGCAAATTCTGAGGGGCTCAAATTGCCCCTCAGAATGAGCTACCACCTGTATTGCTTTACAGTGTACTCAAACTATAGCAACTCTCTCAAACATATTCTGATAGTGTGATACCACACTACTGGTCTCACTAAATAGTCTTTCAATAAAAATCAAGATTTCCCAAAAAGGTCTCACTTTCATGTATCTGCAATACAGGCCTGAGAGTAAACAACTAAGACTGGCTTACCTAAAACCATTGAGTGTTTCAAAAAACAGTCCACAATTCACGTTAAATCCAGGATAGAACCCACTTATTTTCGGTGGAGAGCCAGGCTTCGGCCATGGGACGCTACTGTAGAACAGATGTGTTCTGGCTTGATAAAACGGTCCATATGGAAAGGCAGCAAATTCTGAGGGGCTCAAAATGCCCCTCAGAATGAGCTACCACCTGTGTTGCTTTACAGTGTACTCAAACTATAGCAACTTTCTAAAACATATTCTGATAGAGTGAAACCACACTACTGGTCTCACTAAATAGTCTTCCAATAAAAATCAAGATTTCCCAAAAAGGTCTCACTTTCATGTATCTGCAATACAGGCCTGAGAGTAAACAACTAAGACTGGCTTACCTAAAACCATTGAGTGTTTCAAAAAACAGTCCCCAATTCACGTTAAATCCAGGCTAGAACCCACTTATTTTTGGTGGAGAGCCAGGCTTCGGCCATGGGACGCTACTGTAGAACAGATGTGTTCTGGCTTGATAAAACGGTGCATATGGCAAGGCAGCAAATTATGAGGGGCTCAAAATGCCCCTCAGAATGAGCTACCACCTGTGTTGCTTTACAGTGTACTCAAAATATAGCAACTCTCTCAAACATATTCTGATAGTGTGAAACCACACTACTGGTCTCACTAAATAGTCTTCCAATAAAAATCAAGATTTCCCAAAAAGGTCTCACTTTCATGTATCTGCAATACAGGCCTGAGAGTAAACAACTAAGACTGGCTTACCTAAAACCATTGAGTGTTTCAAAAAACAGTCCTCAATTCATGTTAAATCCAGGCTAGAACCCACTTAGTTTCGGTGGAGAGTCAGGCTTCAGCCATGGGACGCTACTGTAGAACAGATGTGTTCTGGCTTGATAAAACGGTCCATATGGAAAGGCAGCAAATTCTGAGGGGCTCAAAATGCCCCTCAGAATGAGCTACCACCTGTATTGCTTTACAGTGTACTCAAACTATAGCAACTCTCTCAAACATATTCTGATAGTGTGAAACCACCCTATTGGCCTCACAAAATAGTCTTCCAATAAAAATCAAGATTTTCCCAAAAAGGTCTCACTTTCATGTATCTGCAATACAGGCCTGAGAGTAAACAACTAAGACTGGCTTACCTAAAACCATTGAGTGTTTCAAAAAACAGTCCCCAATTCACGTTAAATCCAGGTTAGAACCCACTTATTTTCAGTAGAGAGCCAGGCTTCGGCCATGGGACGCTACTGTAGAACAGATGTGTTCTGGCTTGATAAAACGGTCCATATGGAAAGGCAGCAAATTCTGAGGGGCTCAAATGCCCCTCAGAATGAGCTACCACCTGTATTGCTTTACAGTGTACTCAAACTATAGCAACTCTCTCAAACATATTCTGATAGTGTGAAACCACCCTATTGGCCTCACAAAATAGTCTTCCAATAAAAATCAAGATTTTCCCATAAAGGTCTCACTTTCATGTATCTGCAATACAGGCCTGAGAGTAAACAACTAAGACTGGCTTACCTAAAACCATTGAGTGTTTCAAAAAACAGTCCCCAATTCAAGTTAAATCCAGGCTAGAACCCACTTATTTTCGGTGAAGAGCCAGGCTTCGGCCATGGGACGCTACTGTAGAACAGATGTGTTCTGGCTTGATAAAACGGTCCATATGGAAAGGCAGCAAATTCTGAGGGGCTCAAAATGCCCCTCAGAATGAGCTACCACCTGTATTGCTTTACAGTGTACTTAAACTATAGCAACTCTCTCAAACATATTCTGATAGTGTGAAACCACACTACTGGTCTCACTAAATAGTCTTCCAATAAAAATCAAGATTTCCCAAAAAGGTCTCACTTTCATGTATCTGCAATACAGGCCTGAGAGTAAACAACTAAGACTGGCTTACCTAAAACCATTGAGTGTTTCAAAAAATAGTTCCCAATTCACGTTAAATCAAGGCTAGAACCCACTTATTTTCGGTGGATAGCCAGGCTTTGGCCATGGGACGCTACTGTAGAACAGATGTGTTCTGGCTTGATAAAACGGTGCATATGGAAAGGCAGCAAATTCTGAGGGGCTCAAAATGCCCCTCAGAATGAGCTACCACCTGTGTTGCTTTACAGTGTACTCAAACTATAGCAACTCTCTCAAACATATTCTGATAGAGTGAAACCACACTACTGGTCTAACTGAATAGTCTTCCAATAAAAATCAAGATTTCCCAAAAAGGTCTCACTTTCATGTATCTGCAATACAGGCCTGAGAGTAAACAACTAAGACTGGCTTACCTAAAACCATTGAGTGTTTCAAAAAATAGTCCCCAATTCACGTTAAATCAAGGCTAGAACCCACTTATTTTCGGTGAAGAGCCAGGCTTCGGCCATGGGATGCTACTGTAGAACAGATGTGTTCTGGCTTGATAAAACGGTCCATATGGAAAGGCAGCAAATTCTGAGGGGCTCAAATTGCCCCTCAGAATGAGCAACCACCTGTATTGCTTTACAGTGTACTCAAACTATAGCAACTCTCTCAAACATATTCTGATAGTGTGATACCAAACTACTGGTCTCACTGAATAGTCTTCCAATAAAAATCAAGATGTCCCAAAAAGGTCTCACTTTCATGTATCTGCAATACAGGCCTGAGAGTAAACAACTAAGACTGGCTTACCTAAAACCATTGAGTGTTTCAAAAAACAGTCCCCAATTCACGTTAAATCCAGGCTAGAACCCACTTATTTTCGGTGGAGAGCCAGGCTTCGGCCATGGGATGCTACTGTAGAACAGATGTGTTCTGGCTTGATAAAACGGTCCATATGGAAAGGCAGCAAATTCTGAGGGGCTCAAATTGCCCCTCAGAATGAGCTACCACCTGTATTGCTTTACAGTGTACTCAAACTATAGCAACTCTCTCAAACATATTCTGATAGTGTGATACCACACTACTGGTCTTATTGAATAGTCTTCCAATAAAAATCAAGATTTCCCAAAAAGGTCTCCCTTTCATGTATCTGCAATACAGGCCTGAGAGTAAACAACTAAAACTGGCTTACCTAAAACCATTGAGTGTTTCAAAAAACAGTCCCCAATTCACGTTAAATCCAGGATAGAACCCACTTATTTTCGGTGGAGAGCAAGGCTTCGGCCATGGGACGCTACTGTAGAACAGATGTGTTCTGGCTTGATAAAACGGTCCATATGGAAAGGCAGCAAATTCTGAGGGGCTCAAAATGCCCCTCAGAATGAGCTACCACCTGTGTTGCTTTACAGTGTACTCAAACTATAGCAACTCTCTCAAACATATTCTGATAAAGTGAAACCACCCTATTGGCCTCACAAAATAGTCTTCCAATAAAAATCAAGATTTCCCAAAAAGGTCTCACTTTCATGTATCTGCAATACAGGCCTGAGAGTAAACAACTAAGACTGGCTTACCTAAAACCATTGAGTGTTTCAAAAAACAGTCCTCAATTCACGTTAAATCCAGGCTAGAACCCACTTAGTTTCGGTGGAGAGTCAGGCTTCAGCCATGGGACGCTACTGTAGAACAGATGTGTTCTGGCTTGATAAAACGGTCCATATGGAAAGGCAGCAAATTCTGAGGGGCTCAAAATGCCCCTCAGAATGAGCTACCACCTGTATTGCTTTACAGTGTACTCAAACTATAGCAACTCTCTCAAACATATTCTGATAGTGTGAAACCACCCTATTGGCCTCACAAAATAGTCTTCCAATAAAAATCAAGATTTTCCCAAAAAGGTCTCACTTTCATGTATCTGCAATACAGGCCTGAGAGTAAACAACTAAGACTGGCTTACCTAAAACCATTGAGTGTTTCAAAAAACAGTCCCCAATTCACGTTAAATCCAGGTTAGAACCCACTTATTTTCAGTAGAGAGCCAGGCTTCGGCCATGGGACGCTACTGTAGAACAGATGTATTCTGGCTTGATAAAACGGTCCACATGGAAAGGCAGCAAATTCTGAGGGGCTCAAAATGCCCCTCAGAATGAGCTACCACCTGTGTTGCTTTACAGTGTACTCAAACTATAGCAACTCTCTCAAACATATTCTGATAGAGTGAAACCACACTACTGGTCTCACTGAATAGTCTTCCAATAAAAATCAAGATTTCACAAAAAGGTCTCACTTTCATGTATCTGCAATACAGGCCTGAGAGTAAACAACTAAGACTGGCTTACCTAAAACCATTGAGTGTTTCAAAAAACAGTCCTCAATTCACGTTAAATCCAGGCTAGAACCCACTTAGTTTCGGTGGAGAGTCAGGCTTCGGCCATGGGACGCTACTGTAGAACAGATGTGTTCTGGCTTGATAAAACGGTCCATATGGAAAGGCAGCAAATTCTGAGGGGCTCAAAATGCCCCTCAGAATGAGCTACCACCTGTATTGCTTTACAGTGTACTCAAACTATAGCAACTCTCTCAAACATATTCTGATAGTGTGAAACCACCCTATTGGCCTCACAAAATAGTCTTCCAATAAAAATCAAGATTTTCCCATAAAGGTCTCACTTTCATGTATCTGCAATACAGGCCTGAGAGTAAACAACTAAGACTGGCTTACCTAAAACCATTGAGTGTTTCAAAAAATAGTCCCCAATTCAAGTTAAATCCAGGCTAGAACCCACTTATTTTCGGTGAAGAGCCAGGCTTCGGCCATGGGACGCTACTGTAGAACAGATGTGTTCTGGCTTGATAAAACGGTCCATATGGAAAGGCAGCAAATTCTGAGGGGCTCAAAATGCCCCTCAGAATGAGCTACCACCTGTATTGCTTTACAGTGTACTTAAACTATAGCAACTCTCTCAAACATATTCTGATAGTGTGAAACCACACTACTGGTCTCACTAAATAGTCTTCCAATAAAAATCAAGATTTCCCAAAAAGGTCTCACTTTCATGTATCTGCAATACAGGCCTGAGAGTAAACAACTAAGACTGGCTTACCTAAAACCATTGAGTGTTTCAAAAAATAGTTCCCAATTCACGTTAAATCAAGGCTAGAACCCACTTATTTTCGGTGGATAGCCAGGCTTTGGCCATGGGACGCTACTGTAGAACAGATGTGTTCTGGCTTGATAAAACGGTGCATATGGAAAGGCAGCAAATTCTGAGGGGCTCAAAATGCCCCTCAGAATGAGCTACCACCTGTGTTGCTTTACAGTGTACTCAAACTATAGCAACTCTCTCAAACATATTCTGATAGAGTGAAACCACACTACTGGTCTAACTGAATAGTCTTCCAATAAAAATCAAGATTTCCCAAAAAGGTCTCACTTTCATGTATCTGCAATACAGGCCTGAGAGTAAACAACTAAGACTGGCTTACCTAAAACCATTGAGTGTTTCAAAAAACAGTCCCCAATTCACGTTAAATCAAGGCTAGAACCCACTTATTTTCGGTGGAGAGCCAGGCTTCGGCCATGGGATGCTACTGTAGAACAGATGTGTTCTGGCTTGATAAAACGGTCCATATGGAAAGGCAGCAAATTCTGAGGGGCTCAAATTGCCCCTCAGAATGAGCAACCACCTGTATTGCTTTACAGTGTACTCAAACTATAGCAACTCTCTCAAACATATTCTGATAGTGTGATACCAAACTACTGGTCTCACTGAATAGTCTTCCAATAAAAATCAAGATGTCCCAAAAAGGTCTCACTTTCATGTATCTGCAATACAGGCCTGAGAGTAAACAACTAAGACTGGCTTACCTAAAACCATTGAGTGTTTCAAAAAACAGTCCCCAATTCACGTTAAATCCAGGCTAGAACCCACTTATTTTCGGTGGAGAGCCAGGCTTCGGCCATGGGATGCTACTGTAGAACAGATGTGTTCTGGCTTGATAAAACGGTCCATATGGAAAGGCAGCAAATTCTGAGGGGCTCAAATTGCCCCTCAGAATGAGCTACCACCTGTATTGCTTTACAGTGTACTCAAACTATAGCAACTCTCTCAAACATATTCTGATAGTGTGATACCACACTACTGGTCTTATTGAATAGTCTTCCAATAAAAATCAAGATTTCCCAAAAAGGTCTCCCTTTCATGTATCTGCAATACAGGCCTGAGAGTAAACAACTAAAACTGGCTTACCTAAAACCATTGAGTGTTTCAAAAAACAGTCCCCAATTCACGTTAAATCCAGGATAGAACCCACTTGTTTTCGGTGGAGAGCAAGGCTTCGGCCATGGGACGCTACTGTAGAACAGATGTGTTCTGGCTTGATAAAACGGTCCATATGGAAAGGCAGCAAATTCTGAGGGGCTCAAAATGCCCCTCAGAATGAGCTACCACCTGTGTTGCTTTACAGTGTACTCAAACTATAGCAACTCTCTCAAACATATTCTGATAGTGTGAAACCACCCTATTGGCCTCACAAAATAGTCTTCCAATAAAAATCAAGATTTTCCAAAAAAGGTCTCACTTTCATGTATCTGCAATACAGGCCTGAGAGTAAACAACTAAGTCTGGCTTACCTAAAACCATTGAGTGTTTCAAAAAATAGTTCCCAATTCACGTTAAATCAAGGCTAGAACCCACTTATTTTCGGTGGATAGCCAGGCTTTGGCCATGGGACGCTACTGTAGAACAGATGTGTTCTGGCTTGATAAAACGGTGCATATGGAAAGGCAGCAAATTCTGAGGGGCTCAAAATGCCCCTCAGAATGAGCTACCACCTGTGTTGCTTTACAGTGTACTCAAACTATAGCAACTCTCTCAAACATATTCTGATAGAGTGAAACCACACTACTGGTCTAACTGAATAGTCTTCCAATAAAAATCAAGATTTCCCAAAAAGGTCTCACTTTCATGTATCTGCAATACAGGCCTGAGAGTAAACAACTAAGACTGGCTTACCTAAAACCATTGAGTGTTTCAAAAAATAGTCCCCAATTCACGTTAAATCAAGGCTAGAACCCACTTATTTTCGGTGGAGAGCCAGGCTTCGGCCATGGGATGCTACTGTAGAACAGATGTGTTCTGGCTTGATAAAACGGTCCATATGGAAAGGCAGCAAATTCTGAGGGGCTCAAATTGCCCCTCAGAATGAGCAACCACCTGTATTGCTTTACAGTGTACTCAAACTATAGCAACTCTCTCAAACATATTCTGATAGTGTGATACCAAACTACTGGTCTCACTGAATAGTCTTCCAATAAAAATCAAGATGTCCCAAAAAGGTCTCACTTTCATGTATCTGCAATACAGGCCTGAGAGTAAACAACTAAGACTGGCTTACCTAAAACCATTGAGTGTTTCAAAAAACAGTCCCCAATTCACTTTAAATCCAGGCTAGAACCCACTTATTTTCGGTGGAGAGCCAGGCTTCGGCCATGGGATGCTACTGTAGAACAGATGTGTTCTGGCTTGATAAAACGGTCCATATGGAAAGGCAGCAAATTCTGAGGGGCTCAAATTGCCCCTCAGAATGAGCTACCACCTGTATTGCTTTACAGTGTACTCAAACTATAGCAACTCTCTCAAACATATTCTGATAGTGTGATACCACACTACTGGTCTTATTGAATAGTCTTCCAATAAAAATCAAGATTTCCCAAAAAGGTCTCCCTTTCATGTATCTGCAATACAGGCCTGAGAGTAAACAACTAAAACTGGCTTACCTAAAACCATTGAGTGTTTCAAAAAACAGTCCCCAATTCACGTTAAATCCAGGATAGAACCCACTTATTTTCGGTGGAGAGCAAGGCTTCGGCCATGGGACGCTACTGTAGAACAGATGTGTTCTGGCTTGATAAAACGGTCCATATGGAAAGGCAGCAAATTCTGAGGGGCTCAAAATGCCCCTCAGAATGAGCTACCACCTGTGTTGCTTTACAGTGTACTCAAACTATAGCAACTCTCTCAAACATATTCTGATAAAGTGAAACCACCCTATTGGCCTCACAAAATAGTCTTCCAATAAAAATCAAGATTTCCCAAAAAGGTCTCACTTTCATGTATCTGCAATACAGGCCTGAGAGTAAACAACTAAGACTGGCTTACCTAAAACCATTGAGTGTTTCAAAAAACAGTCCTCAATTCACGTTAAATCCAGGCTAGAACCCACTTAGTTTCGGTGGAGAGTCAGGCTTCAGCCATGGGACGCTACTGTAGAACAGATGTGTTCTGGCTTGATAAAACGGTCCATATGGAAAGGCAGCAAATTCTGAGGGGCTCAAAATGCCCCTCAGAATGAGCTACCACCTGTATTGCTTTACAGTGTACTCAAACTATAGCAACTCTCTCAAACATATTCTGATAGTGTGAAACCACCCTATTGGCCTCACAAAATAGTCTTCCAATAAAAATCAAGATTTTCCCAAAAAGGTCTCACTTTCATGTATCTGCAATACAGGCCTGAGAGTAAACAACTAAGACTGGCTTACCTAAAACCATTGAGTGTTTCAAAAAACAGTCCCCAATTCACGTTAAATCCAGGTTAGAACCCACTTATTTTCAGTAGAGAGCCAGGCTTCGGCCATGGGACGCTACTGTAGAACAGATGTATTCTGGCTTGATAAAACGGTCCACATGGAAAGGCAGCAAATTCTGAGGGGCTCAAAATGCCCCTCAGAATGAGCTACCACCTGTGTTGCTTTACAGTGTACTCAAACTATAGCAACTCTCTCAAACATATTCTGATAGAGTGAAACCACACTACTGGTCTCACTGAATAGTCTTCCAATAAAAATCAAGATTTCACAAAAAGGTCTCACTTTCATGTATCTGCAATACAGGCCTGAGAGTAAACAACTAAGACTGGCTTACCTAAAACCATTGAGTGTTTCAAAAAACAGTCCTCAATTCACGTTAAATCCAGGCTAGAACCCACTTAGTTTCGGTGGAGAGTCAGGCTTCGGCCATGGGACGCTACTGTAGAACAGATGTGTTCTGGCTTGATAAAACGGTCCATATGGAAAGGCAGCAAATTCTGAGGGGCTCAAAATGCCCCTCAGAATGAGCTACCACCTCTATTGCTTTACAGTGTACTCAAACTATAGCAACTCTCTCAAACATATTCTGATAGTGTGAAACCACCCTATTGGCCTCACAAAATAGTCTTCCAATAAAAATCAAGATTTTCCCATAAAGGTCTCACTTTCATGTATCTGCAATACAGGCCTGAGAGTAAACAACTAAGACTGGCTTACCTAAAACCATTGAGTGTTTCAAAAAATAGTCCCCAATTCAAGTTAAATCCAGGCTAGAACCCACTTATTTTCGGTGAAGAGCCAGGCTTCGGCCATGGGACGCTACTGTAGAACAGATGTGTTCTGGCTTGATAAAACGGTCCATATGGAAAGGCAGCAAATTCTGAGGGGCTCAAAATGCCCCTCAGAATGAGCTACCACCTGTATTGCTTTACAGTGTACTTAAACTATAGCAACTCTCTCAAACATATTCTGATAGTGTGAAACCACACTACTGGTCTCACTAAATAGTCTTCCAATAAAAATCAAGATTTCCCAAAAAGGTCTCACTTTCATGTATCTGCAATACAGGCCTGAGAGTAAACAACTAAGACTGGCTTACCTAAAACCATTGAGTGTTTCAAAAAATAGTTCCCAATTCACGTTAAATCAAGGCTAGAACCCACTTATTTTCGGTGGATAGCCAGGCTTTGGCCATGGGACGCTACTGTAGAACAGATGTGTTCTGGCTTGATAAAACGGTGCATATGGAAAGGCAGCAAATTCTGAGGGGCTCAAAATGCCCCTCAGAATGAGCTACCACCTGTGTTGCTTTACAGTGTACTCAAACTATAGCAACTCTCTCAAACATATTCTGATAGAGTGAAACCACACTACTGGTCTAACTGAATAGTCTTCCAATAAAAATCAAGATTTCCCAAAAAGGTCTCACTTTCATGTATCTGCAATACAGGCCTGAGAGTAAACAACTAAGACTGGCTTACCTAAAACCATTGAGTGTTTCAAAAAACAGTCCCCAATTCACGTTAAATCAAGGCTAGAACCCACTTATTTTCGGTGGAGAGCCAGGCTTCGGCCATGGGATGCTACTGTAGAACAGATGTGTTCTGGCTTGATAAAACGGTCCATATGGAAAGGCAGCAAATTCTGAGGGGCTCAAATTGCCCCTCAGAATGAGCAACCACCTGTATTGCTTTACAGTGTACTCAAACTATAGCAACTCTCTCAAACATATTCTGATAGTGTGATACCAAACTACTGGTCTCACTGAATAGTCTTCCAATAAAAATCAAGATGTCCCAAAAAGGTCTCACTTTCATGTATCTGCAATACAGGCCTGAGAGTAAACAACTAAGACTGGCTTACCTAAAACCATTGAGTGTTTCAAAAAACAGTCCCCAATTCACGTTAAATCCAGGCTAGAACCCACTTATTTTCGGTGGAGAGCCAGGCTTCGGCCATGGGATGCTACTGTAGAACAGATGTGTTCTGGCTTGATAAAACGGTCCATATGGAAAGGCAGCAAATTCTGAGGGGCTCAAATTGCCCCTCAGAATGAGCTACCACCTGTATTGCTTTACAGTGTACTCAAACTATAGCAACTCTCTCAAACATATTCTGATAGTGTGATACCACACTACTGGTCTTATTGAATAGTCTTCCAATAAAAATCAAGATTTCCCAAAAAGGTCTCCCTTTCATGTATCTGCAATACAGGCCTGAGAGTAAACAACTAAAACTGGCTTACCTAAAACCATTGAGTGTTTCAAAAAACAGTCCCCAATTCACGTTAAATCCAGGATAGAACCCACTTGTTTTCGGTGGAGAGCAAGGCTTCGGCCATGGGACGCTACTGTAGAACAGATGTGTTCTGGCTTGATAAAACGGTCCATATGGAAAGGCAGCAAATTCTGAGGGGCTCAAAATGCCCCTCAGAATGAGCTACCACCTGTGTTGCTTTACAGTGTACTCAAACTATAGCAACTCTCTCAAACATATTCTGATAGTGTGAAACCACCCTATTGGCCTCACAAAATAGTCTTCCAATAAAAATCAAGATTTTCCAAAAAAGGTCTCACTTTCATGTATCTGCAATACAGGCCTGAGAGTAAACAACTAAGTCTGGCTTACCTAAAACCATTGAGTGTTTCAAAAAATAGTTCCCAATTCACGTTAAATCAAGGCTAGAACCCACTTATTTTCGGTGGAGAGCAAGGCTTCGGCCATGGGACGCTACTGTAGAACAGATGTGTTCTGGCTTGATAATACGGTCCATATGGAAAGGCAGCAAATTCTGATGGGCTCAAAATGCCCCTCAGAATGAGCTACCACCTGTGTTGCTTTACAGTGTACTCAAACTATAGCAACTCTCTCAAACATATTCTGATAGTGTGAAACCACACTACTGGTCTCACTAAATAGTCTTCCAATAAAAATCAAGATTTCCCAAAAAGGTCTCACTTTCATGTATCTGCAATACAGGCCTGAGAGTAAACAACTAAGACTGGCTTACCTAAAACCATTGAGTGTTTCAAAAAACAGTCCCCAATTCACGTTAAATCCAGGATAGAACCCACTTATTTTCGGTGGAGAGCCAGGCTTCGGCCATGGGACGCTACTGTAGAACAGATGTGTTCCTACTTGATAAAACGGTCCATATGGAAAGGCAGCAAATTCTGAGGGGCTCAAATTGCCCCTCAGAATGAGCTACCACCTGTATTGCTTTACAGTGTACTCAAACTATAGCAACTCTCTCAAACATATTCTGATAGTGTGATACCACACTACTGGTCTCACTGAATAGTCTTCCAATAAAAATCAAGATTTCCCAAAAAGGTCTCACGTTCATGTATCTGCAATACAGGCCTGAGAGTAAACAACTAAGACTGGCTTACCTAAAACCATTGAGTGTTTCAAAAAACAGTCCCCAATTCACGTTAAATCCAGGCTAGAACCCACTTATTTTCGGTGGAGAGCCAGGCTTCGGCCATGGGATGCTACTGTGGAACAGATGTGTTCTGGCTTGATAAAACGGTCCATATGGAAAGGCAGCAAATTCTGAGGGGCTCAAATTGCCCCTCAGAATGAGCTACCACCTGTATTGCTTTACAGTGTACTCAAACTATAGCAACTCTCTCAAACATATTCTGATAGTGTGATACCACACTACTGGTCTCACTGAATAGTCTTCCAATAAAAATCAAGATTTCCCAAAAAGGTCTCACTTTCATGTATCTGCAATACAGGCCTGAGAGTAAACAACTAAAACTGGCTTACCTAAAACCATTGAGTGTTTCAAAAAACAGTCCCCAATTCACGTTAAATCCAGGCTAGAACCCACTTATTTTCGGTGGAGAGCCAGGCTTCGGCCATGGGACGCTACTGTAGAACAGATGTGTTCTGGCTTGATAAAACGGTCCATATGGAAAGGCAGCAAATTCTGAGGGGCTCAAAATGCCCCTCAGAATGAGCTACCACCTGTATTGCTTTACAGTGTACTCAAACTATAGCAACTCTCTCAAACATATTCTGATAGTGTGAAACCACCCTATTGGCCTCACAAAATAGTCTTCCAATAAAAATCAAGATTTTCCAAAAAAGGTCTCACTTTCATGTATCTGCAATACAGGCCTGAGAGTAAACAACTAAGACTGGCTTAACTAAAACCATTGAGTGTTTCAAAAAACAGTCCCCAATTCAAGTTAAATCCAGGCTAGAACCCACTTATTTTCGGTGGAGTGCCAGGCTTCGGCCATGGGACGCTACTGTAGAACAGATGTGTTCTGGCTTTATAAAACGGTCTATTTGGAAAGGCAGCAAATTCTGAGGGGCTCAAAATGCCCCTCAGAATGAGCTACCACCTGTATTGCTTTACAGTGTACTTAAACTATAGCAACTCTCTCAAACATATTCTGATAGTGTGAAACCACACTACTGGTCTCACTAAATAGTCTTCCAATAAAAATCAAGATTTCCCAAAAAGGTCTCACTTTCATGTATCTGCAATACAGGCCTGAGAGTAAACAACTAAGACTGGCTTACCTAAAACCATTGAGTGTTTCAAAAAATAGTTCCCAATTCACGTTAAATCAAGGCTAGAACCCACTTATTTTCGGTGGATAGCCAGGCTTCGGCCATGGGATGCTACTGTAGAACAGATGTGTTCTGGCTTGATAAAACGGTGCATATGGAAAGGCAGCAAATTCTGAGGGGCTCAAAATGCCCCTCAGAATGAGCTACCACCTGTGTTGCTTTACAGTGTACTCAAACTATAGCAACTCTCTCAAACATATTCTGATAGTGTGAAACCACACTACTGGTCTCACTAAATAGTCTTCCAATAAAAATCAAGATTTCCCAAAAAGGTCTCACTTTCATGTATCTGCAATACAGGCCTGAGAGTAAACAACTAAGACTGGCTTACCTAAAACCATTGAGTGTTTCAAAAAACAGTCCCCAATTCACGTTAAATCCAGGATAGAACCCACTTATTTTCGGTGGAGAGCCAGGCTTCGGCCATGGGACGCTACTGTAGAACAGATGTGTTCCTACTTGATAAAACGGTCCATATGGAAAGGCAGCAAATTCTGAGGGGCTCAAATTGCCCCTCAGAATGAGCTACCACCTGTATTGCTTTACAGTGTACTCAAACTATAGCAACTCTCTCAAACATATTCTGATAGTGTGATACCACACTACTGGTCTCACTGAATAGTCTTCCAATAAAAATCAAGATTTCCCAAAAAGGTCTCACTTTCATGTATCTGCAATACAGGCCTGAGAGTAAACAACTAAGACTGGCTTACCTAAAACCATTGAGTGTTTCAAAAAACAGTCCCCAATTCACGTTAAATCCAGGCTAGAACCCACTTATTTTCGGTGGAGAGCCAGGCTTCGGCCATGGGATGCTACTGTAGAACAGATGTGTTCTGGCTTGATAAAACGGTCCATATGGAAAGGCAGCAAATTCTGAGGGGCTCAAATTGCCCCTCAGAATGAGCTACCACCTGTATTGCTTTACATTGTACTCAAACTATAGCAACTCTCTCAAACATATTCTGATAGTGTGATACCACACTACTGGTCTCACTGAATAGTCTTCCAATAAAAATCAAGATTTCCCAAAAAGGTCTCACTTTCATGTATCTGCAATACAGGCCTGAGAGTAAATAACTAAAACTGGCTTACCTAAAACCATTGAGTGTTTCAAAAAACAGTCCCCAATTCACGTTAAATCCAGGCTAGAACCCACTTATTTTCGGTGGAGAGCCAGGCTTCGGCCATGGGACGCTACTGTAGAACAGATGTGTTCTGGCTTGATAAAACGGTCCATATGGAAAGGCAGCAAATTCTGAGGGGCTCAAAATGCCCCTCAGAATGAGCTACCACCTGTATTGCTTTACAGTGTACTCAAACTATAGCAACTCTCTCAAACATATTCTGATAGTGTGAAACCACCCTATTGGCCTCACAAAATAGTCTTCCAATAAAAATCAAGATTTTCCAAAAAAGGTCTCACTTTCATGTATCTGCAATACAGGCCTGAGATTAAACAACTAAGACTGGCTTACCTAAAACCATTGGGTGTTTCAAAAAACAGTCCCCATTTCACGTTAAATCCAGGCTAGAACCCACTTATTTTCGGTGGAGAGCCAGGCTTCGGCCATGGGACGCTACTGTAGAAGAGATGTGTTCTGGCTTGATAAAACGGTCCATATGGAAAGGCAGCAAATTCTGAGGGGCTCAAAATGCCCCTCAGAATGAGCTACCACCTGTATTGCTTTACAGTGTACTCAAACTATAGCAACTCTCTCAAACATATTCTGATAGTGTGAAACCACACTACTGGTCTCACTAAATAGTCTTTCAATAAAAATCAAGATTTCCCAAAAAGGTCTCACTTTCATGTATCTGCAATACAGGCCTGAGAGTAAACAACTAAGACTGGCTTACCTAAAACCATTGAGTGTTTCAAAAAACAGTCCACAATTCACGTTAAATCCAGGATAGAACCCACTTATTTTCGGTGGAGAGCCAGGCTTCGGCCATGGGACGCTACTGTAGAACAGATGTGTTCTGGCTTGATAAAACGGTCCATATGGAAAGGCAGCAAATTCTGAGGGGCTCAAAATGCCCCTCAGAATGAGCTACCACCTGTGTTGCTTTACAGTGTACTCAAACTATAGCAACTTTCTCAAACATATTCTGATAGAGTGAAACCACACTACTGGTCTCACTAAATAGTCTTCCAATAAAAATCAAGATTTCCCAAAAAGGTCTCACTTTCATGTATCTGCAATACAGGCCTGAGAGTAAACAACTAAGACTGGCTTACCTAAAACCATTGAGTGTTTCAAAAAACAGTCCCCAATTCACGTTAAATCCAGGCTAGAACCCACTTATTTTTGGTGGAGAGCCAGGCTTCGGCCATGGGACGCTACTGTAGAACAGATGTGTTCTGGCTTGATAAAACGGTGCATATGGCAAGGCAGCAAATTATGAGGGGCTCAAAATGCCCCTCAGAATGAGCTACCACCTGTGTTGCTTTACAGTGTACTCAAAATATAGCAACTCTCTCAAACATATTCTGATAGTGTGAAACCACACTACTGGTCTCACTAAATAGTCTTCCAATAAAAATCAAGATTTCCCAAAAAGGTCTCACTTTCATGTATCTGCAATACAGGCCTGAGAGTAAACAACTAAGACTGGCTTACCTAAAACCATTGAGTGTTTCAAAAAATAGTTCCCAATTCACGTTAAATCAAGGCTAGAACCCACTTATTTTCGGTGGATAGCCAGGCTTTGGCCATGGGACGCTACTGTAGAACAGATGTGTTCTGGCTTGATAAAACGGTGCATATGGAAAGGCAGCAAATTCTGAGGGGCTCAAAATGCCCCTCAGAATGAGCTACCACCTGTGTTGCTTTACAGTGTACTCAAACTATAGCAACTCTCTCAAACATATTCTGATAGAGTGATACCACACTACTGGTCTCACTGAATAGTCTTCCAATAAAAATCAAGATTTCCCAAAAAGGTCTCACGTTCATGTATCTGCAATACAGGCCTGAGAGTAAACAACTAAGACTGGCTTACCTAAAACCATTGAGTGTTTCAAAAAACAGTCCCCAATTCACGTTAAATCCAGGCTAGAACCCACTTATTTTCGGTGGAGAGCCAGGCTTCGGCCATGGGATGCTACTGTGGAACAGATGTGTTCTGGCTTGATAAAACGGTCCATATGGAAAGGCAGCAAATTCTGAGGGGCTCAAATTGCCCCTCAGAATGAGCTACCACCTGTATTGCTTTACAGTGTACTCAAACTATAGCAACTCTCTCAAACATATTCTGATAGTGTGATACCACACTACTGGTCTCACTGAATAGTCTTCCAATAAAAATCAAGATTTCCCAAAAAGGTCTCACTTTCATGTATCTGCAATACAGGCCTGAGAGTAAACAACTAAGACTGGCTTACCTAAAACTATTGAGTGTTTCAAAAAATAGTTCCCAATTCACGTTAAATCAAGGCTAGAACCCACTTATTTTCGGTGGATAGCCAGGCTTCGGCCATGGGATGCTACTGTAGAACAGATGTGTTCTGGCTTGATAAAACGGTGCATATGGAAAGGCAGCAAATTCTGAGGGGCTCAAAATGCCCCTCAGAATGAGCTACCACCTGTGTTGCTTTACAGTGTACTCAAACTATAGCAACTCTCTCAAACATATTCTGATAGAGTGAAACCACACTACTGGTCTCACTGAATAGTCTTCCAATAAAAAACCAAGATTTCCCAAAAAGGTCTCACTTTCATGTATCTGCAATACAGGCCTGAGAGTAAACAACTAAGACTGGCTTACCTAAAACCATTGAGTTTTTTAAAAAACAGTCCCCAATTCATGTTAAATCTAGGCTAGAACCCACTTTGTTTCGGTGGAGAGCCAGGCTTCCGCCATGGGATGCTACTGTAGAACAGATGTGTTCTGGCTTGATAAAACGGTCCATATGGAAAGGCAGCAAATTCTGAGGGGCTCAGAATGCCCCTCAGAATGAGCTACCACCTGTATTGCTTTACAGTGTACTCAAACTATAGCAACTCTCTCAAACATATTCTGATAGTGTGAAACCACCCTATTGGCCTCACAAAATAGTCTTCCAATAAAAATCAAGATTTTCCCATAAAGGTCTCACTTTCATGTATCTGCAATACAGGCCTGAGAGTAAACAACTAAGACTGGCTTACCTAAAACCATTGAGTGTTTCAAAAAACAGTCCCCAATTCATGTTAAATCCAGGCTAGAACCCAGTTATTTTTGGTGGAGAGCCAGGCTTCGGCCATGGGACGCTACTGTAGAACAGATGTGTTCTGGCTTGATAAAGCGGTCCATATGGAAAGGCAGCAAATTCTGAGGGGCTCAAAATGCCCCTCAGAATGAGCTACCACCTGTGTTGCTTTACAGTGTACTCAAACTATAGCAACTCTCTCAAACATATTCTGATAGAGTGAAACCACACTACTGGTCTCACTAAATAGTCTTCCAATAAAAATCAAGATTTCCCAAAAAGGTCTCACTTTCATGTATCTGCAATACAGGCCTGAGAGTAAACAACTAAGACTGGCTTACCTAAAACCATTGGGTGTTTCAAAAAACAGTCCCCAATTCACGTTAAATCCAGGCTAGAACCCACTTATTTTTGGTGGAGAGCCAGGCTTCGGCCATGGGACGCTACTGTAGAACAGATGTGTTCTGGCTTGATAAAACGGTGCATATGGCAAGGCAGCAAATTATGAGGGGCTCAAAATGCCCCTCAGAATGAGCTACCACCTGTGTTGCTTTACAGTGTACTCAAACTATAGCAACTCTCTCAAACATATTCTGATAGTGTGAAACCACACTACTGGTCTCACTAAATAGTCTTCCAATAAAAATCAAGATTTCCCAAAAAGGTCTCACTTTCATGTATCTGCAATACAGGCCTGAGAGTAAACAACTAAGACTGGCGTACCTAAAACCATTGAGTGTTTCAAAAAACAGTCCTCAATTCACGTTAAATCCAGGCTAGAACCCACTTAGTTTCGGTGGAGAGTCAGGCTTCGGCCATGGGACGCTACTGTAGAACAGATGTGTTCTGGCTTGATAAAACGGTCCATATGGAAAGGCAGCAAATTCTGAGGGGCTCAAAATGCCCCTCAGAATGAGCTACCACCTGTATTGCTTTACAGTGTACTCAAACTATAGCAACTCTCTCAAACATATTCTGATAGTGTGAAACCACCCTATTGGCCTCACAAAATAGTCTTCCAATAAAAATCAAGATTTTCCCAAAAAGGTCTCACTTTCATGTATCTGCAATACAGGCCTGAGAGTAAACAACTAAGACTGGCTTACCTAAAACCATTGAGTGTTTCAAAAAACAGTCCACAATTCACGTAAAATCCAGGTTAGAACCCACTTATTTTCAGTAGAGAGCCAGGCTTCGGCCATGGGACGCTACTGTAGAACAGATGTATTCTGGCTTGATAAAACGGTCCATATGGAAAGGCAGCAAATTCTGAGGGGCTCAAAATGCCCCTCAGAATGAGCTACCACCTGTATTGCTTTACAGTGTACTCAAACTATAGCAACTCTCTCAAACATATTCTGATAGTGTGAAACCACACTACTGGTCTCACTAAATAGTCTTCCAATAAAAATCAAGATTTCCCAAAAAGGTCTCACTTTCATGTATCTGCAATACAGGCCTGAGAGTAAACAACTAAGACTGGCTTACCTAAAACCATTGAGTGTTTCAAAAAAACAGTCCCCAATTCACGTTAAATCCAGGCTAGAACCCACTTAGTTTCGGTGGAGAGCAAGGCTTCGGCCATGGGACGCTACTGTAGAACAGATATGTTCTGGCTTGATAAAACGGTCCATATGGAAAGGCAGCAAATTCTGAGGGGTTCAAAATGCCCCTCAGAATGAGCTACCAACTGTGTTGCTTTACAGTGTACTCAAACTATAGCATTTCTCTCAAACATATTCTGATAGTGTGAAACCACACTACTGGTCTTATTGAATAGTCTTCCAATAAAAAAAAAAGATTTCCCAAAAAGGTCTCCCTTTCATGTATCTGCAATACAGGCCTGAGAGTAAACAACTAAAACTGGCTTACCTAAAACCATTGAGTGTTTCAAAAAACAGTCCTCAATTCACGTTAAATCCAGGCTAGAACCCACTTAGTTTCGGTGGAGAGTCAGGCTTCGGCCATGGGACGCTACTGTAGAACAGATGTGTTCTGGCTTGATAAAACGGTCCATATGGAAAGGCAGCAAATTCTGAGGGGCTCAAAATGCCCCTCAGAATGAGCTACCACCTGTATTGCTTTACAGTGTACTCAAACTATAGCAACTCTCTCAAACATATTCTGATAGTGTGAAACCACCCTATTGGCCTCACAAAATAGTCTTCCAATAAAAATCAAGATTTTCCCAAAAAGGTCTCACTTTCATGTATCTGCAACACAGGCCTGATAGTAAACAACTAAGACTGGCTTACCTAAAACCATTGAGTGTTTCAAAAAACAGTCCACAATTCACGTTAAATCCAGGTTAGAACCCACTTATTTTCAGTAGAGAGCCAGGCTTCGGCCATGGGACGCTACTGTAGAACAGATGTATTCTGGCTTGATAAAACGGTCCATATGGAAAGGCAGCAAATTCTGAGGGGCTCAAAATGCCCCTCAGAATGAGCTACCACCTGTATTGCTTTACAGTGTACTCAAACTATAGCAACTCTCTCAAACATATTCTGATAGTGTGAAACCACACTACTGGTCTCACTAAATAGTCTTCCAATAAAAATCAAGATTTCCCAAAAAGGTCTCACTTTCATGTATCTGCAATACAGTCCTGAGAGTAAACAACTAAGACTGGCTTACCTAAAACCATTGAGTGTTTCAAAAAAACAGTCCCCAATTCACGTTAAATCCAGGCTAGAACCCACTTAGTTTCGGTGGAGAGCAAGGCTTCGGCCATGGGACACTACTGTAGAACAGATATGTTCTGGCTTGATAAAACGGTCCATATGGAAAGGCAGCAAATTCTGAGGGGTTCAAAATGCCCCTCAGAATGAGCTACCAACTGTGTTGCTTTACAGTGTACTCAAACTATAGCATTTCTCTCAAACATATTCTGATAGTGTGAAACCACACTACTGGTCTCACTAAATAGTCTTCCAATAAAATCAAGATTTCCCAAAAAGGTCTCACTTTCATGTATCTGAAATACAGGCCTGAGAGTAAACAACTAAGACTGGCTTACCTAAAACCATTGAGTGTTTCAAAAAACAGTCCCCAATTCACATTAAATCCAGGCTAGAACCCACTTATTTTCGGTGGAGAGCCAGGCTTCGGCCATGGGACGCTACTGTAGAACAGATGTGTTCTGGCTTGATAAAATGGTCCATATGGAAAGGCAGCAAATTCTGAGGGGCTCAAAATGCACCTCAGAATGAGCTACCACCTGTATTGCTTTACAGTGTACTCAAACTATAGCAACTCTCTCAAACATATTCTGATAGTGTGAAACCACCCTATTGGCCTCACAAAATATTATTCCAATAAAAATCAAGATTTTCCCAAAAAGGTCTCACTTTCATGTATCTGCAATACAGGCCTGAGAGTAAACAACTAAGACTGGCTTACCTAAAACCATTGAGTGTTTCAAAAAACAGTCCCCAATTCACGTTAAATACAGGCTAGAACCCACTTATTTTCGGTGGAGAGCCAGGCTTCGGCCATGGGATGCTACTGTAGAACAGATGTGTTCTGACTTGATAAAACGGTCCATATGGAAAGGCAGCAAATTCTGAGGGGCTCAAATTGCCCCTCAGAATGAGCTACCACCTGTATTGCTTTACAGTGTACTCAAACTATAGCAACTCTCTCAAACATATTCTGATAGAGTGAAACCACACTACTGTTCTCACTAAATAGTCTTCCAATAAAAATCAAGATTTCCCAAAAAGGTCTCACTTTCATGTATCTGCAATACAGTCCTGAGAGTAAACAACTAAGACTGGCTTACCTAAAACCATTGAGTGTTTCAAAAAAACAGTCCCCAATTCACGTTAAATCCAGGCTAGAACCTACTTAGTTTTGGTGGAGAGCAAGGCTTCGGCCATGGGACACTACTGTAGAACAGATATGTTCTGGCTTGATAAAACGGTCCATATGGAAAGGCAGCAAATTCTGAGGGGTTCAAAATGCCCCTCAGAATGAGCTACCAACTGTGTTGCTTTACAGTGTACTCAAACTATAGCATTTCTCTCAAACATATTCTGATAGTGTGAAACCACACTACTGGTCTCACTAAATAGTCTTCCAATAAAAATCAAGATTTCCCAAAAAGGTCTCACTTTCATGTATCTGAAATACAGGCCTGAGAGTAAACAACTAAGACTGGCTTACCTAAAACCATTGAGTGTTTCAAAAAACAGTCCCCAATTCACGTTAAATCCAGGCTAGAACCCACTTATTTTCGGTGGAGAGCCAGGCTTCGGCCATGGGACGCTACTGTAGAAAAGATGTGTTCTGGCTTGATAAAACGGTCCATATGGAAAGGCAGCAAATTCTGAGGGGCTCAAATTGCCCCTCAGAATGAGCTACCACCGGTATTGCTTTACATTGTACTCAAACTATAGCAACTCTCTCAAACATATTCTGATAGTGTGAAACCACACTACTGGTCTCACTGAATAGTCTTCCAATAAAAATCAAGATTTCCCAAAAAGGTCTCACTTTCATGTATCTGCAATACAGGCCTGAGAGTAAACAACTAAGACTGGCTTACCTAAAACCATTGAGTGTTTCAAAAAACAGTCCCCAATTCACATTAAATCCAGGCTAGAACCCACTTATTTTCGGTGGAGAGCCAGGCTTCGGCCATGGGATGCTACTGTGGAACAGATGTGTTCTGGCTTGATAAAACGGTCCATATGGAAAGGCAGCAAATTCTGAGGGGCTCAAATTGCCCCTCAGAATGAGCTACCACCTGTATTGCTTTACAGTGTACTCAAACTATAGCAACTCTCTCAAACATATTCTGATAGTGTGATACCACACTACTGGTCTCACTGAATAGTCTTCCAATAAAAATCAAGATTTCCCAAAAAGGTCTCACTTTCATGTATCTGCAATACAGGCCTGAGAGTAAACAACTAAGACTGGCTTACCTAAAACTATTGAGTGTTTCAAAAAATAGTTCCCAATTCACGTTAAATCAAGGCTAGAACCCACTTATTTTCGGTGGATAGCCAGGCTTCGGCCATGGGATGCTACTGTAGAACAGATGTGTTCTGGCTTGATAAAACGGTGCATATGGAAAGGCAGCAAATTCTGAGGGGCTCAAAATGCCCCTCAGAATGAGCTACCACCTGTGTTGCTTTACAGTGTACTCAAACTATAGCAACTCTCTCAAACATATTCTGATAGAGTGAAACCACACTACTGGTCTCACTGAATAGTCTTCCAATAAAAAACCAAGATTTCCCAAAAAGGTCTCACTTTCATGTATCTGCAATACAGGCCTGAGAGTAAACAACTAAGACTGGCTTACCTAAAACCATTGAGTTTTTTAAAAAACAGTCCCCAATTCATGTTAAATCTAGGCTAGAACCCACTTTGTTTCGGTGGAGAGCCAGGCTTCGGCCATGGGATGCTACTGTAGAACAGATGTGTTCTGGCTTGATAAAACGGTCCATATGGAAAGGCAGCAAATTCTGAGGGGCTCAGAATGCCCCTCAGAATGAGCTACCACCTGTATTGCTTTACAGTGTACTCAAACTATAGCAACTCTCTCAAACATATTCTGATAGTGTGAAACCACCCTATTGGCCTCACAAAATAGTCTTCCAATAAAAATCAAGATTTTCCCATAAAGGTCTCACTTTCATGTATCTGCAATACAGGCCTGAGAGTAAACAACTAAGACTGGCTTACCTAAAACCATTGAGTGTTTCAAAAAACAGTCCCCAATTCATGTTAAATCCAGGCTAGAACCCAGTTATTTTTGGTGGAGAGCCAGGCTTCGGCCATGGGACGCTACTGTAGAACAGATGTGTTCTGGCTTGATAAAGCGGTCCATATGGAAAGGCAGCAAATTCTGAGGGGCTCAAAATGCCCCTCAGAATGAGCTACCACCTGTGTTGCTTTACAGTGTACTCAAACTATAGCAACTCTCTCAAACATATTCTGATAGAGTGAAACCACACTACTGGTCTCACTAAATAGTCTTCCAATAAAAATCAAGATTTCCCAAAAAGGTCTCACTTTCATGTATCTGCAATACAGGCCTGAGAGTAAACAACTAAGACTGGCTTACCTAAAACCATTGGGTGTTTCAAAAAACAGTCCCCAATTCACGTTAAATCCAGGCTAGAACCCACTTATTTTTGGTGGAGAGCCAGGCTTCGGCCATGGGACGCTACTGTAGAACAGATGTGTTCTGGCTTGATAAAACGGTGCATATGGCAAGGCAGCAAATTATGAGGGGCTCAAAATGCCCCTCAGAATGAGCTACCACCTGTGTTGCTTTACAGTGTACTCAAACTATAGCAACTCTCTCAAACATATTCTGATAGTGTGAAACCACACTACTGGTCTCACTAAATAGTCTTCCAATAAAAATCAAGATTTCCCAAAAAGGTCTCACTTTCATGTATCTGCAATACAGGCCTGAGAGTAAACAACTAAGACTGGCGTACCTAAAACCATTGAGTGTTTCAAAAAACAGTCCTCAATTCACGTTAAATCCAGGCTAGAACCCACTTAGTTTCGGTGGAGAGTCAGGCTTCGGCCATGGGACGCTACTGTAGAACAGATGTGTTCTGGCTTGATAAAACGGTCCATATGGAAAGGCAGCAAATTCTGAGGGGCTCAAAATGCCCCTCAGAATGAGCTACCACCTGTATTGCTTTACAGTGTACTCAAACTATAGCAACTCTCTCAAACATATTCTGATAGTGTGAAACCACCCTATTGGCCTCACAAAATAGTCTTCCAATAAAAATCAAGATTTTCCCAAAAAGGTCTCACTTTCATGTATCTGCAATACAGGCCTGAGAGTAAACAACTAAGACTGGCTTACCTAAAACCATTGAGTGTTTCAAAAAACAGTCCACAATTCACGTAAAATCCAGGTTAGAACCCACTTATTTTCAGTAGAGAGCCAGGCTTCGGCCATGGGACGCTACTGTAGAACAGATGTATTCTGGCTTGATAAAACGGTCCATATGGAAAGGCAGCAAATTCTGAGGGGCTCAAAATGCCCCTCAGAATGAGCTACCACCTGTATTGCTTTACAGTGTACTCAAACTATAGCAACTCTCTCAAACATATTCTGATAGTGTGAAACCACACTACTGGTCTCACTAAATAGTCTTCCAATAAAAATCAAGATTTCCCAAAAAGGTCTCACTTTCATGTATCTGCAATACAGGCCTGAGAGTAAACAACTAAGACTGGCTTACCTAAAACCATTGAGTGTTTCAAAAAAACAGTCCCCAATTCACGTTAAATCCAGGCTAGAACCCACTTAGTTTCGGTGGAGAGCAAGGCTTCGGCCATGGGACGCTACTGTAGAACAGATATGTTCTGGCTTGATAAAACGGTCCATATGGAAAGGCAGCAAATTCTGAGGGGTTCAAAATGCCCCTCAGAATGAGCTACCAACTGTGTTGCTTTACAGTGTACTCAAACTATAGCATTTCTCTCAAACATATTCTGATAGTGTGAAACCACACTACTGGTCTTATTGAATAGTCTTCCAATAAAAAAAAAAGATTTCCCAAAAAGGTCTCCCTTTCATGTATCTGCAATACAGGCCTGAGAGTAAACAACTAAAACTGGCTTACCTAAAACCATTGAGTGTTTCAAAAAACAGTCCTCAATTCACGTTAAATCCAGGCTAGAACCCACTTAGTTTCGGTGGAGAGTCAGGCTTCGGCCATGGGACGCTACTGTAGAACAGATGTGTTCTGGCTTGATAAAACGGTCCATATGGAAAGGCAGCAAATTCTGAGGGGCTCAAAATGCCCCTCAGAATGAGCTACCACCTGTATTGCTTTACAGTGTACTCAAACTATAGCAACTCTCTCAAACATATTCTGATAGTGTGAAACCACCCTATTGGCCTCACAAAATAGTCTTCCAATAAAAATCAAGATTTTCCCAAAAAGGTCTCACTTTCATGTATCTGCAATACAGGCCTGATAGTAAACAACTAAGACTGGCTTACCTAAAACCATTGAGTGTTTCAAAAAACAGTCCACAATTCACGTTAAATCCAGGTTAGAACCCACTTATTTTCAGTAGAGAGCCAGGCTTCGGCCATGGGACGCTACTGTAGAACAGATGTATTCTGGCTTGATAAAACGGTCCATATGGAAAGGCAGCAAATTCTGAGGGGCTCAAAATGCCCCTCAGAATGAGCTACCACCTGTATTGCTTTACAGTGTACTCAAACTATAGCAACTCTCTCAAACATATTCTGATAGTGTGAAACCACCCTATTGGCCTCACAAAATATTATTCCAATAAAAATCAAGATTTTCCCAAAAAGGTCTCACTTTCATGTATCTGCAATACAGGCCTGAGAGTAAACAACTAAGACTGGCTTACCTAAAACCATTGAGTGTTTCAAAAAACAGTCCCCAATTCACGTTAAATACAGGCTAGAACCCACTTATTTTCGGTGGAGAGCCAGGCTTCGGCCATGGGATGCTACTGTAGAACAGATGTGTTCTGACTTGATAAAACGGTCCATATGGAAAGGCAGCAAATTCTGAGGGGCTCAAATTGCCCCTCAGAATGAGCTACCACCTGTATTGCTTTACAGTGTACTCAAACTATAGCAACTCTCTCAAACATATTCTGATAGTGTGAAACCACACTACTGTTCTCACTAAATAGTCTTCCAATAAAAATCAAGATTTCCCAAAAAGGTCTCACTTTCATGTATCTGCAATACAGTCCTGAGAGTAAACAACTAAGACTGGCTTACCTAAAACCATTGAGTGTTTCAAAAAAACAGTCCCCAATTCACGTTAAATCCAGGCTAGAACCCACTTAGTTTTGGTGGAGAGCAAGGCTTCGGCCATGGGACACTACTGTAGAACAGATATGTTCTGGCTTGATAAAACGGTCCATATGGAAAGGCAGCAAATTCTGAGGGGTTCAAAATGCCCCTCAGAATGAGCTACCAACTGTGTTGCTTTACAGTGTACTCAAACTATAGCATTTCTCTCAAACATATTCTGATAGTGTGAAACCACACTACTGGTCTCACTAAATAGTCTTCCAATAAAAATCAAGATTTCCCAAAAAGGTCTCACTTTCATGTATCTGAAATACAGGCCTGAGAGTAAACAACTAAGACTGGCTTACCTAAAACCATTGAGTGTTTCAAAAAACAGTCCCCAATTCACGTTAAATCCAGGCTAGAACCCACTTATTTTCGGTGGAGAGCCAGGCTTCGGCCATGGGACGCTACTGTAGAAAAGATGTGTTCTGGCTTGATAAAACGGTCCATATGGAAAGGCAGCAAATTCTGAGGGGCTCAAATTGCCCCTCAGAATGAGCTACCACCGGTATTGCTTTACATTGTACTCAAACTATAGCAACTCTCTCAAACATATTCTGATAGTGTGAAACCACACTACTGGTCTCACTGAATAGTCTTCCAATAAAAATCAAGATTTCCCAAAAAGGTCTCACTTTCATGTATCTGCAATACAGGCCTGAGAGTAAACAACTAAGACTGGCTTACCTAAAACCATTGAGTGTTTCAAAAAACAGTCCCCAATTCACATTAAATCCAGGCTAGAACCCACTTATTTTCGGTGGAGAGCCAGGCTTCGGCCATGGGACGCTACTGTAGAACAGATGTGTTCTGGCTTGATAAAACGGTCCATATGGAAAGGCAGCAAATTCTGAGGGGCTCAAAATGCACCTCAGAATGAGCTACCACCTGTATTGCTTTACAGTGTACTCAAACTATAGCAACTCTCTCAAACATATTCTGATAGTGTGAAACCACCCTATTGGCCTCACAAAATATTCTTCCAATAAAAATCAAGATTTTCCCAAAAAGGTCTCACTTTCATGTATCTGCAATACAGGCCTGAGAGTAAACAACTAAGACTGGCTTACCTAAAACCATTGAGTGTTTCAAAAAACAGTCCCCAATTCACGTTAAATACAGGCTAGAACCCACTTATTTTCGGTGGAGAGCCAGGCTTCGGCCATGGGATGCTACTGTAGAACAGATGTGTTCTGACTTGATAAAACGGTCCATATGGAAAGGCAGCAAATTCTGAGGGGCTCAAATTGCCCCTCAGAATGAGCTACCACCTGTATTGCTTTACAGTGTACTCAAACTATAGCAACTCTCTCAAACATATTCTGATAGTGTGATACCACACTACTGGTCTTATTGAATAGTCTTCCAATAAAAATCAAGATTTCCCAAAAAGGTCTCCCTTTCATGTATCTGCAATACAGGCCTGAGAGTAAACAACTAAAACTGGCTTACCTAAAACCATTGAGTGTTTCAAAAAACAGTCCCCAATTCACGTTAAATCCAGGCTAGAACCCACTTATTTTCGGTGGAGAGCAAGGCTTCGGCCATGGGACGCTACTGTAGAACAGATGTGTTCTGGCTTGATAAAACGGTCCATATGGAAAGGCAGCAAATTCTGAGGGGCTCAAAATGCCCCTCAGAATGAGCTACCACCTGTATTGCTTTACAGTGTACTCAAACTATAGCAACTCTCTCAAACATATTCTGATAGTGTGAAACCACCCTATTGGCCTCACAAAATAGTCTTCCAATAAAAATCAAGATTTTCCAAAAAAGGTCTCACTTTCATGTATCTGCAATACAGGCCTGAGAGTAAACAACTAAGTCTGGCTTTCCTAAAACCATTGAGTGTTTCAAAAAACAGTCCCCAATTCACGTTAAATCAAGGCTAGAACCCACTTATTTTCGGTGGAGAGCAAGGCTTCGGCCATGGGACGCTACTGTAGAACAGATGTGTTCTGGCTTGATAATACGGTCCATATGGAAAGGCAGCAAATTCTGAGGGGCTCAAAATGCCCCTCAGAATGAGCTACCACCTGTGTTGCTTTACAGTGTACTCAAACTATAGCAACTCTCTCAAACATATTCTGATAGTGTGAAACCACACTACTGGTCTCACTAAATAGTCTTCCAATAAAAATCAAGATTTCCCAAAAAGGTCTCACTTTCATGTATCTGCAATACAGGCCTGAGAGTAAACAACTAAGACTGGCTTACCTAAAACCATTGAGTGTTTCAAAAAAAAGTCCCCAATTCACGTTAAATCCAGGATAGAACCCACTTATTTTCGGTGGAGAGCCAGGCTTCGGCCATGGGACGCTACTGTAGAACAGATGTGTTCCTACTTGACAAAACGGTCCATATGGAAAGGCAGCAAATTCTGAGGGGCTCAAATTGCCCCTCAGAATGAGCTACCACCTGTATTGCTTTACAGTGTACTCAAACTATAGCAACTCTCTCAAACATATTCTGATAGTGTGATACCACACTACTGGTCTCACTGAATAGTCTTCCAATAAAAATCAAGATTTCCCAAAAAGGTCTCACTTTCATGTATCTGCAATACAGGCCTGAGAGTAAACAACTAAGACTGGCTTACCTAAAACCATTGAGTGTTTCAAAAAACAGTCCCCAATTCACATTAAATCCAGGCTAGAACCCACTTATTTTCGGTGGAGAGCCAGGCTTCGGCCATGGGACGCTACTGTAGAACAGATGTGTTCTGGCTTGATAAAACGGTCCATATGGAAAGGCAGCAAATTCTGAGGGGCTCAAAATGCACCTCAGAATGAGCTACCACCTGTATTGCTTTACAGTGTACTCAAACTATAGCAACTCTCTCAAACATATTCTGATAGTGTGAAACCACCCTATTGGCCTCACAAAATATTCTTCCAATAAAAATCAAGATTTTCCCAAAAAGGTCTCACTTTCATGTATCTGCAATACAGGCCTGAGAGTAAACAACTAAGACTGGCTTACCTAAAACCATTGAGTGTTTCAAAAAACAGTCCCCAATTCACGTTAAATACAGGCTAGAACCCACTTATTTTCGGTGGAGAGCCAGGCTTCGGCCATGGGATGCTACTGTAGAACAGATGTGTTCTGACTTGATAAAACGGTCCATATGGAAAGGCAGCAAATTCTGAGGGGCTCAAATTGCCCCTCAGAATGAGCTACCACCTGTATTGCTTTACAGTGTACTCAAACTATAGCAACTCTCTCAAACATATTCTGATAGTGTGATACCACACTACTGGTCTTATTGAATAGTCTTCCAATAAAAATCAAGATTTCCCAAAAAGGTCTCCCTTTCATGTATCTGCAATACAGGCCTGAGAGTAAACAACTAAAACTGGCTTACCTAAAACCATTGAGTGTTTCAAAAAACAGTCCCCAATTCACGTTAAATCCAGGCTAGACCCCACTTATTTTCGGTGGAGAGCAAGGCTTCGGCCATGGGACGCTACTGTAGAACAGATGTGTTCTGGCTTGATAAAACGGTCCATATGGAAAGGCAGCAAATTCTGAGGGGCTCAAAATGCCCCTCAGAATGAGCTACCACCTGTATTGCTTTACAGTGTACTCAAACTATAGCAACTCTCTCAAACATATTCTGATAGTGTGAAACCACCCTATTGGCCTCACAAAATAGTCTTCCAATAAAAATCAAGATTTTCCAAAAAAGGTCTCACTTTCATGTATCTGCAATACAGGCCTGAGAGTAAACAACTAAGTCTGGCTTACCTAAAACCATTGAGTGTTTCAAAAAATAGTTCCCAATTCACGTTAAATCAAGACTAGAACCCACTTATTTTCGGTGGAGAGCAAGGCTTCGGCCATGGGACGCTACTGTAGAACAGATGTGTTCTGGCTTGATAATACGGTCCATATGGAAAGGCAGCAAATTCTGAGGGGCTCAAAATGCCCCTCAGAATGAGCTACCACCTGTGTTGCTTTACAGTGTACTCAAACTATAGCAACTCTCTCAAACATATTCTGATAGTGTGAAACCACACTACTGGTCTCACTAAATAGTCTTCCAATAAAAATCAAGATTTCCCAAAAAGGTCTCACTTTCATGTATCTGCAATACAGGCCTGAGAGTAAACAACTAAGACTGGCTTACCTAAAACCATTGAGTGTTTCAAAAAACAGTCCCCAATTCACGTTAAATCCAGGATAGAACCCACTTATTTTCGGTGGAGAGCCAGGCTTCGGCCATGGGACGCTACTGTAGAACAGATGTGTTCCTACTTGACAAAACGGTCCATATGGAAAGGCAGCAAATTCTGAGGGGCTCAAATTGCCCCTCAGAATGAGCTACCACCTGTATTGCTTTACAGTGTACTCAAACTATAGCAACTCTCTCAAACATATTCTGATAGTGTGATACCACACTACTGGTCTCACTGAATAGTCTTCCAATAAAAATCAAGATTTCCCAAAAAGGTCTCACTTTCATGTATCTGCAATACAGGCCTGAGAGTAAACAACTAAAACTGGCTTACCTAAAACCATTGAGTGTTTCAAAAAACAGTCCCCAATTCACGTTAAATCCAGGCTAGAACCCACTTATTTTCGGTGGAGAGCCAGGCTTCGGCCATGGGACGCTACTGTAGAACAGATGTGTTCTGGCTTGATAAAACGGTCCATATGGAAAGGCAGCAAATTCTGAGGGGCTCAGAATGAGCTACCACCTGTATTGCTTTACAGTGTACTCAAACTATAGCAACTCTCTCAAACATATTCTGATAGTGTGATACCACACTACTGGTCTCACTGAATAGTCTTCCAATAAAAATCAAGATTTCCCAAAAAGGTCTCACTTTCATGTATCTGCAATACAGGCCTGAGAGTAAACAACTAAGACTGGCTTACCTAAAACCATTGAGTGTTTCAAAAAACAGTCCCCAATTCACGTTAAATCCAGGCTAGAACCCACTTATTTTCGGTGGAGAGCCAGGCTTCGGCCATGGGATGCTACTGTAGAACAGATGTGTTCTGGCTTGATAAAACGGTCCATATGGAAAGGCAGCAAATTCTGAGGGGCTCAAATTGCCCCTCAGAATGAGCTACCACCTGTATTGCTTTACAGTGTACTCAAACTATAGCAACTCTCTCAAACATATTCTGATAGTGTGATACCACACTACTGGTCTCACTGAATAGTCTTCCAATAAAAATCAAGATTTCCCAAAAAGGTCTCACTTTCATGTATCTGCAATACAGGCCTGAGAGTAAACAACTAAAACTGGCTTACCTAAAACCATTGAGTGTTTCAAAAAACAGTCCCCAATTCACGTTAAATCCAGGCTAGAACCCACTTATTTTCGGTGGAGAGCCAGGCTTCGGCCATGGGACGCTACTGTAGAACAGATGTGTTCTGGCTTGATAAAACGGTCCATATGGAAAGGCAGCAAATTCTGAGGGGCTCAGAATGAGCTACCACCTGTATTGCTTTACAGTGTACTCAAACTATAGCAACTCTCTCAAACATATTCTGATAGTGTGAAACCATCCTATTGGCCTCACAAAATAGTCTTCCAATAAAAATCAAGATTTTCCAAAAAAGGTCTCACTTTCATGTATCTGCAATACAGGCCTGAGAGTAAACAACTAAGTCTGGCTTACCTAAAACCATTGAGTGTTTCAAAAAATAGTTCCCAATTCACGTTAAATCAAGGCTAGAACCCACTTATTTTCGGTGGAGAGCAAGGCTTCGGCCATGGGACGCTACTGTAGAACAGATGTGTCCTGGCTTGATAATACGGTCCATATGGAAAGGCAGCAAATTCTGAGGGGCTCAAAATGCCCCTCAGAATGAGCTACCACCTGTGTTGCTTTACAGTGTACTCAAACTATAGCAACTCTCTCAAACATATTCTGATAGTGTGAAACCACACTACTGGTCTCACTAAATAGTCTTCCAATAAAAATCAAGATTTCCCAAAAAGGTCTCACTTTCATGTATCTGCAATACAGGCCTGAGAGTAAACAACTAAGACTGGCTTACCTAAAACCATTGAGTGTTTCAAAAAACAGTCCCCAATTCACGTTAAATCCAGGATAGAACCCACTTATTTTCGGTGGAGAGCCAGGCTTCGGCCATGGGACGCTACTGTAGAACAGATGTGTTCCTACTTGATAAAACGGTCCATATGGAAAGGCAGCAAATTCTGAGGGGCTCAAATTGCCCCTCAGAATGAGCTACCACCTGTATTGCTTTACAGTGTACTCAAACTATAGCATTTCTCTCAAACATATTCTGATAGTGTGATACCACACTACTGGTCTCACTGAATAGTCTTCCAATAAAAATCAAGATTTCCCAAAAAGGTCTCACTTTCATGTATCTGCAATACAGGCCTGAGAGTAAACAACTAAGACTGGCTTACCTAAAACCATTGAGTGTTTCAAAAAACAGTCCCCAATTCACGTTAAATCCAGGCTAGAACCCACTTATTTTCGGTGGAGAGCCAGGCTTCGGCCATGGGATGCTACTGTAGAACAGATGTGTTCTGGCTTGATAAAACGGTCCATATGGAAAGGCAGCAAATTCTGAGGGGCTCAAATTGCCCCTCAGAATGAGCTACCACCTGTATTGCTTTACAGTGTACTCAAACTATAGCAACTCTCTCAAACATATTCTGATAGTGTGATACCACACTACTGGTCTCACTGAATAGTCTTCCAATAAAAATCAAGATTTCCCAAAAAGGTCTCACTTTCATGTATCTGCAATACAGGCCTGAGAGTAAACAACTAAAACTGGCTTACCTAAAACCATTGAGTGTTTCAAAAAACAGTCCCCAATTCACGTTAAATCCAGGCTAGAACCCACTTATTTTCGGTGGAGAGCCAGGCTTCGGCCATGGGACGCTACTTTAGAACAGATGTGTTCTGGCTTGATAAAACGGTCCATATGGAAAGGCAGCAGATTCTGAGGGGCTCAAAATGCCCCTCAGAATGAGCTACCACCTGTATTGCTTTACAGTGTACTCAAACTATAGCAACTCTCTCAAACATATTCTGATAGTGTGATACCACACTACTGGTCTCACTGAATAGTCTTCCAATAAAAATCAAGATTTCCCAAAAAGGTCTCACTTTCATGTATCTGCAATACAGGCCTGAGAGTAAACAACTAAAACTGGCTTACCTAAAACCATTGAGTGTTTCAAAAAACAGTCCCCAATTCACGTTAAATCCAGGCTAGAACCCACTTATTTTCGGTGGAGAGCCAGGCTTCGGCCATGGGACGCTACTGTAGAACAGATGTGTTCTGGCTTGATAAAACGGTCCATATGGAAAGGCAGCAAATTCTGAGGGGCTCAAAATGCCCCTCAGAATGAGCTACCACCTGTATTGCTTTACAGTGTACTCAAACTATAGCAACTCTCTCAAACATATTCTGATAGTGTGAAACCACCCTATTGGCCTCACAAAATAGTCTTCCAATAAAAATCAAGATTTCCCAAAAAGGTCTCACTTTCATGTATCTGCAATACAGGCCTGAGAGTAAACAACTAAGACTGGCTTACCTAAAACCATTGAGTGTTTCAAAAAACAGTCCACAATTCACGTTAAATCCAGGATAGAACCCACTTATTTTCGGTGGAGAGCCAGGCTTCGGCCATGGGACGCTACTGTAGAACAGATGTGTTCTGGCTTGATAAAACGGTCCATATGGAAAGGCAGCAAATTCTGAGGGGCTCAAAATGCCCCTCAGAATGAGCTACCACCTGTATTGCTTTACAGTGTACTCAAACTATAGCAACTCTCTCAAACATATTCTGATAGTGTGAAACCACACTACTGGTCTCACTAAATAGTCTTCCAATAAAAATCAAGATTTCCCAAAAAGGTCTCACTTTCATGTATCTGCAATACAGGCCTGAGAGTAAACAACTAAGACTGGCTTACCTAAAACCATTGAGTGTTTCAAAAAACAGTCCCCAATTCACGTTAAATCCAGGCTAGAACCCACTTATTTTCGGTGGAGAGCCAGGCTTCGGCCATGGGATGCCACTGTAGAACAGATGTGTTCTGGCTTGATAAAACGGTCCATATGGAAAGGCAGCAAATTCTGAGGGGCTCAAAATGCCCCTCAGAATGAGCTACCACCTGTATTGCTTTACAGTGTACTCAAACTATAGCAACTCTCTCAAACATATTCTGATAGTGTGATACCACACTACTGGTCTCACTGAATAGTCTTCCAATAAAAATCAAGATTTCCCAAAAAGGTCTCACTTTCATGTATCTGCAATACAGGCCTGAGAGTAAACAACTAAAACTGGCTTACCTAAAACCATTGAGTGTTTCAAAAAACAGTCCCCAATTCACGTTAAATCCAGGCTAGAACCCACTTATTTTCGGTGGAGAGCCAGGCTTCGGCCATGGGACGCTACTGTAGAACAGATGTGTTCTGGCTTGATAAAACGGTCCATATGGAAAGGCAGCAAATTCTGAGGGGCTCAAAATGCCCCTCAGAATGAGCTACCACCTGTATTGCTTTACAGTGTACTCAAACTATAGCAACTCTCTCAAACATATTCTGTTAGTGTGAAACCACCCTATTGGCCTCACTAAATAGTCTTCCAATAAAAATCAAGATTTCCCAAAAAGGTCTCACTTTCATGTATCTGCAATACAGGCCTGAGAGTAAACAACTAAGACTGGCTTACCTAAAACCATTGAGTCTTTCAAAAAACAGTCCCAAATTCACATTAAATCCAGGCTAGAACCCACTTATTTTCGGTGGAGAGCCAGGCTTCGGCCATGGGACGCTACTGTAGAACAGATGTGTTCTGGCTTGATAAAACGGTCCATATGGAAAGGCAGCAAATTCTGAGGGGCTCAAAATGCCCCTCAGAATGAGCTACCACCTGTATTGCTTTACAGTGTACTCAAACTATAGCAACTCTCTCAAACATATTCTGATAGTGTGAAACCACCCTATTGGCCTCACAAAATAGTCTTCCAATAAAAATCAAGATTTTCCCAAAAAGGTCTCACTTTAATGTATCTGCAATACAGGCCTGAGAGTAAACAACTAAGACTGGCTTACCTAAAACCATTGAGTGTTTCAAAAAACAGTCCCGAATTCACGTTAAATCCAGGCTAGAACCCACTTATTTTCAGTGGAGTGCCAGGCTTCGGCCATGGAACGCTACTGTAGAACAGATGTGTCCTGGCTTGATAAAACGGTCCATATGGAAAGGCAGCAAATTCTGAGGGGATCAAAATGCCCCTCAGAATGAGCTACCACCTGTATTGCTTTACAGTGTACTCAAACTATAGCAACTCTCTCAAACATATTCTGATAGTGTGAAACCACACTACTGGTCTCACTAAATAGTCTTCCAATAAAAATCAAGATTTTCCCAAAAAGGTCTCACTTTCATGTATCTGCAATACAGGCCTGAGAGTAAACAACTAAGACTGGCTTACCTAAAACCATTGAGCGTTTCAAAAAACAGTCCCGAATTCACGTTAAATCCAGGATAGAACCCACTTATTTTCAGTGGAGAGCCAGGCTTCCGCCATGGGACGCTACTGTAGAACAGATGTGTTCTGGCTTGATAAAACGGTCCATATGGAAAGGCAGCAAATTCTGAGGGGCTCAAAATGCCCCTCAGAATGAGCTACCACCTGTATTGCTTTACAGTGTACTCAAACTATAGCAACTCTCTCAAACATATTCTGATAGTGTGAAACCACACTACTGGTCTCACTAAATAGTCTTCCAATAAAAATCAAGATTTTCCCAAAAAGGTCTCACTTTCATGTATCTGCAATACAGGCCTGAGAGTAAACAACTAAGACTGGCTTACCTAAAACCATTGAGTGTTTCAAAAAACAGTCCCCAATTCACGTTAAATCCAGGTTAGAACCCACTTATTTTCAGTAGAGAGCCAGGCTTCGGCCATGGGACGCTACTGTAGAACAGATGTATTCTGGCTTGATAAAACGGTCCATATGGAAAGGCAGCAAATTCTGAGGGGCTCAAAATGCCCCTCAGAATGAGCTACCACCTGTGTTGCTTTACAGTGTACTCAAACTATAGCAACTCTCTCAAACATATTCTGATAGAGTGAAACCACACTACTGGTCTCACTGAATAGTCTTCCAATAAAAATCAAGATTTCCCAAAAAGGTCTCACTTTCATGTATCTGCAATACAGGCCTGAGAGTAAACAACTAAGACTGGCTTACCTAAAACCATTGAGTGTTTCAAAAAACAGTCCACAATTCACGTTAAATCCAGGATAGAACCCACTTATTTTCGGTGGAGAGCCAGGCTTCGGCCCTGGGACGCTACTGTAGAACAGATGTGTTCTGGCTTGATAAAACGGTCCATATGGAAAGGCAGCAAATTCTGAGGGGCTCAAAATGCCCCTCAGAATGAGCTACCACCTGTGTTGCTTTACAGTGTACTCAAACTATAGCAACTCTCTCAAACATATTCTGATAGAGTGAAACCACACTACTGGTCTCACTAAATAGTCTTCCAATAAAAATCAAGATTTCCCAAAAAGGTCTCACTTTATGTATCTGCAATACAGGCCTGAGAGTAAACAACTAAGACTGGCTTACCTAAAACCATTGAGTGTTTCAAAAAACAGTCCCCAATTCACGTTAAATCCAGGCTAGAACCCACTTATTTTTGGTGGAGAGCCAGGCTTCGGCCATGGGACGCTACTGTAGAACAGATGTGTTCTGGCTTGATAAAACGGTGCATATGGCAAGGCAGCAAATTATCAGGGGCTCAAAATGCCCCTCAGAATGAGCTACCACCTGTGTTGCTTTACAGTGTACTCAAACTATAGCAACTCTCTCAAACATATTCTGATAGTGTGAAACCACACTACTGGTCTCACTAAATAGTCTTCCAATAAAAATCAAGATTTCCCAAAAAGGTCTCACTTTCATGTATCTGCAATACAGGCCTGAGAGTAAACAACTAAGACTGGCTTACCTAAAACCATTGAGTGTTTCAAAAAACAGTCCTCAATTCACGTTAAATCCAGGCTAGAACCCACTTAGTTTCGGTGGAGAGTCAGGCTTCAGCCATGGGACGCTACTGTAGAACAGATGTGTTCTGGCTTGATAAAACGGTCCATATGGAAAGGCAGCAAATTCTGAGGGGCTCAAAATGCCCCTCAGAATGAGCTACCACCTGTATTGCTTTACAGTGTACTCAAACTATAGCAACTCTCTCAAACATATTCTGATAGTGTGAAACCACCCTATTGGCCTCACAAAATAGTCTTCCAATAAAAATCAAGATTTTCCCAAAAAGGTCTCACTTTCATGTATCTGCAATACAGGCCTGAGAGTAAACAACTAAGACTGGCTTACCTAAAACCATTGAGTGTTTCAAAAAACAGTCCCCAATTCACGTTAAATCCAGGTTAGAACCCACTTATTTTCAGTAGAGAGCCAGGCTTCGGCCATGGGACGCTACTGTAGAACAGATGTATTCTGGCTTGATAAAACGGTCCATATGGAAAGGCAGCAAATTCTGAGGGGCTCAAAATGCCCCTCAGAATGAGCTACCACCTGTGTTGCTTTACAGTGTACTCAAACTATAGCAACTCTCTCAAACATATTCTGATAGAGTGATACCACACTACTGGTCTCACTGAATAGTCTTCCAATAAAAATCAAGATTTCCCAAAAAGGTCTCACTTTCATGTATCTGCAATACAGGCCTGAGAGTAAACAACTAAGACTGGCTTACCTAAAACCATTGAGTGTTTCAAAAAACAGTCCTCAATTCACGTTAAATCCAGGCTAGAACCCACTTAGTTTCGGTGGAGAGTCAGGCTTCGGCCATGGGACGCTACTGTAGAACAGATGTGTTCTGGCTTGATAAAACGGTCCATATGGAAAGGCAGCAAATTCTGAGGGGCTCAAAATGCCCCTCAGAATGAGCTACCACCTGTATTGCTTTACAGTGTACTCAAACTATAGCAACTCTCTCAAACATATTCTGATAGTGTGAAACCACCCTATTGGCCTCACAAAATAGTTTTCCAATAAAAATCAAGATTTTCCCATAAAGGTCTCACTTTCATGTATCTGCAATACAGGCCTGAGAGTAAACAACTAAGACTGGCTTACCTAAAACCATTGAGTGTTTCAAAAAACAGTCCCCAATTCAAGTTAAATCCAGGCTAGAACCCACTTATTTTCGGTGGAGAGCCAGGCTTCGGCCATGGGACGCTACTGTAGAACAGATGTGTTCTGGCTTGATAAAACGGTCCATATGGAAAGGCAGCAAATTCTGAGGGGCTCAAAATGCCCCTCAGAATGAGCTACCACCTGTGTTGCTTTACAGTGTACTCAAACTATAGCAACTCTCTCAAACATATTCTGATAGAGTGAAACCACACTACTGGTCTCACTGAATAGTCTTCCAATAAAAATCAAGATTTCCCAAAAAGGTCTCACGTTCATGTATCTGCAATACAGGCCTGAGAGTAAACAACTAAGACTGGCTTACCTAATACCATTGAGTGTTTCAAAAAACAGTCCCCAATTCACGTTAAATCCAGGCTAGAACCCACTTATTTTCGGTGGAGAGCCAGGCTTCGGCCATGGGATGCTACTGTAGAACAGATGTGTTCTGGCTTGATAAAACGGTCCATATGGAAAGGCAGCAAATTCTGAGGGGCTCAAATTGCCCCTCAGAATGAGCTACCACCTGTATTGCTTTACAGTGTACTCAAACTATAGCAATTCTCTCAAACATATTCTGATAGTGTGATACCACACTACTGGTCTCACTGAATAGTCTTCCAATAAAAATCAAGATTTCCCAAAAAGGTCTCACTTTCATGTATCTGCAATAGAGGCCTGAGAGTAAACAACTGAAACTGGCTTACCTAAAACCATTGAGTGTTTCAAAAAACAGTCCCCAATTCACGTTAAATCCAGGCTAGAACCCACTTATTTTCGGTGGAGAGCCAGGCTTCGGCCATGGGACGCTACTGTAGAACAGATGTGTTCTGGCTTGATAAAACGGTCCATATGGAAAGGCAGCAAATTCTGAGGGGCTCAAAATGCCCCTCAGAATGAGCTACCACCTGTATTGCTTTACAGTGTACTCAAACTATAGCAACTCTCTCAAACATATTCTGATAGTGTGAAACCACCCTATTGGCCTTACAAAATAGTCTTCCAATAAAAATCAATATTTTCCAAAAAAGGTCTCACTTTCATGTATCTGCAATACAGGCCTGAGAGTAAACAACTAAAACTGGCTTACCTAAAACCATTGAGTGTTTCAAAAAACAGTCCCCAATTCACGTTAAATCCAGGCTAGAACCCACTTATTTTCGGTGGAGAGCAAGGCTTCGGCCATGGGACGCTACTGTAGAACAGATGTGTTCTGGCTTGATAAAACGGTCCATATGGAAAGGCAGCAAATTCTGAGGGGCTCAAAATGCCCCTCAGAATGAGCTACCACCTGTATTGCTTTACAGTGTACTCAAACTATAGCAACTCTCTCAAACATATTCTGATAGTGTGAAACCACCCTATTGGCCTCACAAAATAGTCTTCCAATAAAAATCAAGATTTTCCAAAAAAGGTCTCACTTTCATGTATCTGCAATACAGGCCTGAGAGTAAACAACTAAGTCTGGCTTACCTAAAACCATTGAGTGTTTCAAAAAATAGTTCCCAATTCACGTTAAATCAAGGCTAGAAACCACTTATTTTCGCTGGAGAGCAAGGCTTCGGCCATGGGACGCTACTGTAGAACAGATGTGTTCTGGCTTGATAATACGGTCCATATGGAAAGGCAGCAAATTCTGATGGGCTCAAAATGCCCCTCAGAATGAGCTACCACCTGTGTTGCTTTACAGTGTACTCAAACTATAGCAACTCTCTCAAACATATTCTGATAGTGTGAAACCACACTACTGGTCTCACTAAATAGTCTTCCAATAAAAATCAAGATTTCCCAAAAAGGTCTCACTTTCATGTATCTGCAATACAGGCCTGAGAGTAAACAACTAAGACTGGCTTACCTAAAACCATTGAGTGTTTAAAAAAACAGTCCCCAATTCACGTTAAATCCAGGATAGAACCCACTTATTTTCGGTGGAGAGCCAGGCTTCGGCCATGGGACGCTACTGTAGAACAGATGTGTTCCTACTTGATAAAACGGTCCATATGGAAAGGCAGCAAATTCTGAGGGGCTCAAATTGCCCCTCAGAATGAGCTACCACCTGTATTGCTTTACAGTGTACTCAAACTATAGCAACTCTCTCAAACATATTCTGATAGTGTGATACCACACTACTGGTCTCACTGAATAGTCTTCCAATAAAAATCAAGATTTCCCAAAAAGGTCTCACGTTCATGTATCTGCAATACAGGCCTGAGAGTGAACAACTAAGACTGGCTTACCTAAAACCATTGAGTGTTTCAAAAAACAGTCCCCAATTCACGTTAAATCCAGGCTAGAACCCACTTATTTTCGGTGGAGAGCCAGGCTTCGGCCATGGGATGCTACTGTAGAACAGATGTGTTCTGGCTTGATAAAACGGTCCATATGGAAAGGCAGCAAATTCTGAGGGGCTCAAATTGCCCCTCAGAATGAGCTACCACCTGTATTGCTTTACAGTGTACTCAAACTATAGCAACTCTCTCAAACATATTCTGATAGTGTGATACCACACTATTGGCCTCACAAAATAGTCTTCCAATAAAAATCAAGATTTTCCAAAAAAGGTCTCACTTTCATGTATCTGCAATACAGGCCTGAGAGTAAACAACTAAGACTGGCTTACCTAAAACCATTGAGTGTTTCAAAAAACAGTCCCCAATTCAAGTTAAATCCAGGCTAGAACCCACTTATTTTCGGTGGAGTGCCAGGCTTCGGCCATGGGACGCTACTGTAGAACAGATGTGTTCTGGCTTTATAAAACGGTCCATATGGAAAGGCAGCAAATTCTGAGGGGCTCAAAATGCCCCTCAGAATGAGCTACCACCTGTATTGCTTTACAGTGTACTTAAACTATAGCAAATCTCTCAAACATATTCTGATAGTGTGAAACCACACTACTGGTCTCACTAAATAGTCTTCCAATAAAAATCAAGATTTCCCAAAAAGGTCTCACTTTCATGTATCTGCAATACAGGCCTGAGAGTAAACAACTAAGACTGGCTTACCTAAAACCATTGAGTGTTTCAAAAAATAGTTCCCAATTCACGTTAAATCAAGGCTAGAACCCACTTATTTTCGGTGGATAGCCAGGCTTCGGCCATGGGACGCTACTGTAGAACAGATGTGTTCTGGCTTGATAAAACGGTGCATATGGAAAGGCAGCAAATTCTGAGGGGCTCAAAATGCCCCTCAGAATGAGCTACCACCTGTGTTGCTTTACAGTGTACTCAAACTATAGCAACTCTCTCAAACATATTCTGATAGAGTGAAACCACACTACTGGTCTCACTGAATAGTCTTCCAATAAAAATCAAGATTTCCCAAAAAGGTCTCACTTTCATGTATCTGCAATACAGGCCTGAGAGTAAACAACTAAGACTGGCTTACCTAAAACCATTGAGTTTTTTAAAAAACAGTCCCCAATTCATGTTAAATCTAGGCTAGAACCCACTTTGTTTCGGTGGAGAGCCAGGCTTCGGCCATGGGATGCTACTGTAGAACAGATGTGTTCTGGCTTGATAAAACGGTCCATATGGAAAGGCAGCAAATTCTGAGGGGCTCAGAATGCCCCTCAGAATGACCTACCACCTGTATTGCTTTACAGTGTACTCAAACTATAGCAACTCTCTCAAACATATTCTGATAGTGTGAAACCACCCTATTGGCCTCACAAAATAGTCTTCCAATAAAAATCAAGATTTTCCCATAAAGGTCTCACTTTCATGTATCTGCAATACAGGCCTGAGAGTAAACAACTAAGACTGGCTTACCTAAAACCATTGAGTGTTTCAAAAAACAGTCCCCAATTCATGTTAAATCCAGGCTAGAACCCACTTATTTTTGGTGGAGAGCCAGGCTTCGGCCATGGGACGCTACTGTAGAACAGATGTGTTCTGGCTTGATAAAGCGGTCCATATGGAAAGGCAGCAAATTCTGAGGGGCTCAAAATGCCCCTCAGAATGAGCTACCACCTGTGTTGCTTTACAATGTACTCAAACTATAGCAACTCTCTCAAACATATTCTGATAGAGTGAAACCACACTACTGGTCTCACTAAATAGTCTTCCAATAAAAATCAAGATTTCCCAAAAAGGTCTCACTTTCATGTATCTGCAATACAGGCCTGAGAGTAAACAACTAAGACTGGCTTACCTAAAACCATTGGGTGTTTCAAAAAACAGTCCCCAAGTCACGTTAAATCCAGGCTAGAACCCATTCATTTTTGGTGGAGAGCCAGGCTTCGGCCATGGGACGCTACTGTAGAACAGATGTGTTCTGGCTTGATAAAACGGTGCATATGGCAAGGCAGCAAATTATGAGGGGCTCAAAATGCCCCTCAGAATGAGCTACCACCTGTGTTGCTTTACAGTGTACTCAAACTATAGCAACTCTCTCAAACATATTCTGATAGTGTGAAACCACACTACTGGTCTCACTAAATAGTCTTCCAATAAAAATCAAGATTTCCCAAAAAGGTCTCACTTTCATGTATCTGCAATACAGGCCTGAGAGTAAACAACTAAGACTGGCTTACCTAAAACCATTGAGTGTTTCAAAAAACAGTCCTCAATTCACATTAAATCCAGGCTAGAACCCACTTAGTTTCGGTGGAGAGTCAGGCTTCGGCCATGGGACGCTACTGTAGAACAGATGTGTTCTGGCTTGATAAAACGGTCCATATGGAAAGGCAGCAAATTCTGAGGGGCTCAAAATGCCCCTCAGAATGAGCTACCACCTGTATTGCTTTACAGTGTACTCAAACTATAGCAACTCTCTCAAACATATTCTGATAGTGTGAAACCACCCTATTGGCCTCACAAAATAGTCTTCCAATAAAAATCAAGATTTTCCCAAAAAGGTCTCACTTTCATGTATCTGCAATACAGGCCTGAGAGTAAACAACTAAGACTGGCTTACCTAAAACCATTGAGTGTTTCAAAAAACAGTCCACAATTCACGTTAAATCCAGGTTAGAACCCACTTATTTTCAGTAGAGAGCCAGGCTTCGGCCATGGGACGCTACTGTTGAACAGATGTATTCTGGCTTGATAAAACGGTCCATATGGAAAGGCAGCAAATTCTGAGGGGCTCAAAATGCCCCTCAGAATGAGCTACCACCTGTGTTGCTTTACAGTGTACTCAAACTATAGCAACTCTCTCAAACATATTCTGATAGAGTGAAACCACACTACTGGTCTCACTGAATAGTCTTCCAATAAAAATCAAGATTTCCCAAAAAGGTCTCACTTTCATGTATCTGCAATACAGGCCTGAGAGTAAACAACTAAGACTGGCTTACCTAAAACCATTGAGTGTTTCAAAAAACAGTCCTCAATTCACGTTAAATCCAGGCTAGAACCCACTTAGTTTCGGTGGAGAGTCAGGCTTCGGCCATGGGACGCTACTGTAGAACAGATGTGTTCTGGCTTGATAAAACGGTCCATATGGAAAGGCAGCAAATTCTGAGGGGCTCAAAATGCCCCTCAGAATGAGCTACCACCTGTATTGCTTTACAGTTTACTCAAACTATAGCAACTCTCTCAAACATATTCTGATAGTGTGAAACCACCCTATTGGCCTCACAAAATAGTCTTCCAATAAAAATCAAGATTTTCCCATAAAGGTCTCACTTTCATGTATCTGCAATACAGGCCTGAGAGTAAACAACTAAGACTGGCTTACCTAAAACCATTGAGTGTTTCAAAAAACAGTCCCCAATTCACGTTAAATCCAGGCTAGAACCCACTTATTTTTGGTGGAGAGCCAGGCTTCGGCCATGGGACACTACTGTAGAACAGATGTGTTCTGGCTTGATAAAACGGTCCATATGGAAAGGCAGCAAATTCTGAGGGGCTCAAAATGCCCCTCAGAATGAGCTACCACCTGTATTGCTTTACAGTGTACTCAAACTATAGCAACTCTCTCAAACATATTCTGATAGTGTGACACCACCCTATTGGCCTCACAAAATAGTCTTCCAATAAAAATCAAGATTTTCCCAAAAAGGTCTCACTTTCATGTATCTGCAATACAGGCCTCAGAGTAAACAACTAAGACTGGCTTACCTAAAACCATTGAGTGTTTCAAAAAATAGTCCTCAATTCACGTTTAATCCAAGCTAGAACCCACTTAGTTTCGGTGGAGAGCCAGGCTTCGGCCATGGGACGCTACTGTAGATCAGATGTGTTGTGGCTTGATAAAATGGTCCATATGGAAATGCAGAAAATTCTGAGGGGCTCAAAATGCCCCTCAGAATAAGCTACCACCTGTATTGCTTTACAGTGTACTCAAACTATAGCAACTCTCTCAAACATATTCTGATAGTGTGAAACCACATTACTGGTCTCACTAAATAGTCTTCCAATAAAAATCAAGATTTCCCAAAAAGGTCTCACTTTCATGTATCTGCAATACAGGCCTGAGAGTAAACAACTAAGACTGGCTTACCTAAAACCATTGAGTGTTTCAAAAAACAGTCCCCAATTCACATTAAATCCAGGCTAGAACCCACTTATTTTCAGTGGAGAGCCAGGCTTCGGCCATGGGACGCTACTGTAGAACAGATGTGTTCTGGCTTGATAAAACGGTCCATATGGAAAGGCAGCAAATTCTGAGGGGCTCAAAATGCCCCTCAGAATGAGCTACCACCTGTATTGCTTTACAGTGTACTCAAACTATAGCAACTCTCTCAAACATATTCTGATAGTGTGAAACCACACTACTGGTCTCACTAAATAGTCTTCCAATAAAAATCAAGATTTCCCAAAAAGGTCTCACTTTCATGTATCTGCAATACAGACCTGAGAGTAAACAACTAAGACTGGCTTACCTAAAACCATTGAGTGTTTCAAAAAACAGTCCCCAATTCACGTTAAATCCAGGCTAGAACCCACTTATTTTCGGTGGAGTGCCAGGCTTCGGCCATGGAACGCTACTGTAGAACAGATGTGTCCTGGCTTGATAAAACGGTCCATATGGAAAGGCAGCAAATTCTGAGGGGATCAAAATGCCCCTCAGAATGAGCTACCACCTGTATTGCTTTACAGTGTACTCAAACTATAGCAACTCTCTCAAACATATTCTGATAGTGTGAAACCACACTACTGGTCTCACTAAATAGTCTTCCAATAAAAATCAAGATTTCCCAAAAAGGTCTCACTTTCATGTATCTGCAATACAGGCCTGAGAGTAAAAAACTAAGACTGGCTTACCTAAAACCATTGAGTGTTTCAAAAAACAGTCCCAAATTCACGTTAAATCCAGGCTAGAACCCACTTCTTTTCGGTGGAGAGCCAGGCTTCGGCCATGGGACGCTACTGTAGAACAGATGTGTCCTGGCTTGATAAAACGGTCCATATGGAAAGGCAGCAAATTCTGAGGGGAACAAAATGCCCCTCAGAATGAGCTACCACCTGTATTGCTTTACAGTGTACTCAAACTATAGCAACTCTCTCAAACATATTCTGATAGTGTGAAACCACACTACTGGTCTCACTAAATAGTCTTCCAAAAAAAATCAAGATTTCCCAAAAAGGTCTCACTTTCATGTATCTGCAATACAGGCCTGAGAGTAAACAACTAAGACTGGCTTACCTAAAACCATTGAGTGTTTCAAAAAACAGTCCCCAATTCACGTTAAATCCAGTCTAGAACCCACTTATTTTCGGTGGAGTGCCAGGCTTCGGCCATGGAACGCTACAGTAGAATAGATGTGTCCTGTCTTGATAAAACGGTCCATATGGAAAGGCAGCAAATTCTAAGGGTATCAAAATGCCCCTCAGAAAGAGCTACCACCTGTTTTGCTTTACAGTGTACTCAAACTATAGCAACTCTCTCAAACATATTCTGATAGTGTGAAACCACACTACTGGTCTCTCTAAATAGTCTTCCAATAAAAATCAAGATTTTCCCCAAAAGGTCTCACTTTCATGTATCTGCAATACAGGCCTGAGAGTAAACAACTAAGACTGGCTTACCTAAAACCATTGAGTGTTTCAAAAAACAGTACTCAATTCACGTTAAATCCAGGCTAGAACCCACTTAGTTTCGTTGGAGAGCCAGGCTTCAGCTATGGGACGCTACTGTAGAACAGATGTGTTCTGGCTTGATAAAACGGTCCATATGGAAAGGCAGCAAATTCTGAGGGGCTCAAAATTCCCCTCAGAATGAGCTACCACCTGTATTGCTTTACAGTGTACTCAAACTATAGCAACTCTCTCAAACATATTCTGATAGTGTGAAACCACACTACTGGTCTCACTAAATAGTCTTCCAATAAAAATCAAGATTTCCCAAAAAGGTCTCACTTTCATGTATCTGCAATACAGGCCTGAGAGTAAACAACTAAGACTGGCTTACCTAAAACCATTGAGTGTTTCAAAAAACAGTCCTCAATTCACATTAAATCCAGACTAGAACCCACTTAGTATCGGTGGAGAGCCAGGCTTCGGCCATGGGACACTACTGTAGAACAGATGTGTTCTGGCTTGATAAAACAGTCCATATGGAAAGGCAGCAAATTCTGAGGGGCTCAAAATATCCCTCAGAATGAGCTACCACCTGTATTGCTTTACAGTGAACTCAAACTATAGCAACTCTCTCAAACATATTCTGATAGTGTGAAACCACACTACTGGTCTCACTAAATAGTCTTCCAATAAAAATCAATTTTCCCAAAAAGGTCTCACTTTCATGTATCTGCAATACAGGCCTGAGAGTAAACAACTAAGACTGGCTTATCTAAAACCATTGAGTGTTTCAAAAAACAGTCCCCAATTCACGTTAAATACAGGCTAGAACCCACTTATTTTCGGTGGAGAGCCAGGCTTCGGCCATGGGACGCTACTGTAGAACAGATGTGTCCTGGCTTGATAAAACGGTCCATATGGAAAGGCAGCAAATTCTGAGGGGATCAAAATGCCCCTCAGAATGAGCTACCACCTGTATTGCTTTACAGTGTACTCAAACTATAGCAACTCTCTCAAACATATTCTGATAATGTGAAACCACCCTATTGGCCTCACAAAATAGTTTTCCAATAAAAATCAAGATTTTCCCAAAAAGGTCTCACTTTCATGTATCTGCAATACAGGCCTGAGAGTAAACAACTAAGACTGGCTTACCTAAAACCATTGAGTGTTTCAAAAAACAGTCCCCAATTCATGTTAAATGCAGGCTAGAACCCACTTATTTTCGGTTGAGAGCCAGGCTTCGGCCATGGGACGCTACTGTAGAACAGATGTGTTCCTGCTTGATAAAACGGTCCATATGGAAAGGCAGCAAATTCTGAGGGGCTCAAAATGCCCCTCAGAATGAGCTACCACCTGTGTTGCTTTACAGTGTACTCAAACTATAGCAACTCTCTCAAACATATTCTGATAGTGTGAAACCACACTACTGGTCTCACTAAATAGTCTTCCAAAAAAAATCAAGATTTCCCAAAAAGGTCTCACTTTCATGTATCTGCAATACAGGCCTGAGAGTAAACAACTAAGACTGGCTTACCTAATACCATTGAGTGTTTCAAAAAACAGTCCCCAATTCACGTTAAATCCAGGCTAGAACCCACTTATTTTCGGGGGAGAGCCAGGCTTCGGCAATGGGACGCTACTGTAGAACAGATGTGTTCTGGCTTGATAAAACTGTCCATATGGAAAGGCAGCAAATTCTGAGGGGCTCAAAATGCCCCTCAGAATGAGCTACCACCTGTATTGCTTTACAGTGTACTCAAACTATAGCAACTCTCTCAAACATATTCTGATAGTGTGAAACCACCCTATTGGCCTCACAAAATAGTCTTCCAATAAAAATCAAGACTTTCCCAAAAAGGTCTCACTTTCATGTATTTGCAATACAGGCCTGAGAGTAAACAACTAAGACTGGCTTACCTAAAACCATTGAGTGTTTCAAAAACCAGTCCCCAAATCACGTTAAATCCAGGCTAGAACCCACTTATTTTCGGTGGAGAGCCAGGCTTCGGCCATGGGACGCTACTGTAGAACAGATGTTTTCTGGCTTGATAAAACGGTCCATATGGAAAGGCAGCAAATTCTGAGGGGCTCAAAATGCCCCTCAGAATGAGCTACCACCTGTATTGCTTTACAGTGTACTCAAACTATAGCAAATCTCTCAAACATATTCTGATAGTGTGAAACCACACTACTGGTCTCACTAAATAGTCTTCCAATAAAAATCAAGATTTCCCAAAAAGGTCTCACTTTCATGTATCTGCAATACAGGCCTGAGAGTAAACAACTAAGACTGGCTTACCTAAAACCATTGAGTGTTTCAAAAAATAGTTCCCAATTCACGTTAAATCAAGGCTAGAACCCACTTATTTTCGGTGGATAGCCAGGCTTCGGCCATGGGACGCTACTGTAGAACAGATGTGTTCTGGCTTGATAAAACGGTGCATATGGAAAGGCAGCAAATTCTGAGGGGCTCAAAATGCCCCTCAGAATGAGCTACCACCTGTGTTGCTTTACAGTGTACTCAAACTATAGCAACTCTCTCAAACATATTCTGATAGAGTGAAACCACACTACTGGTCTCACTGAATAGTCTTCCAATAAAAATCAAGATTTCCCAAAAAGGTCTCACTTTCATGTATCTGCAATACAGGCCTGAGAGTAAACAACTAAGACTGGCTTACCTAAAACCATTGAGTTTTTTAAAAAACAGTCCCCAATTCATGTTAAATCTAGGCTAGAACCCACTTTGTTTCGGTGGAGAGCCAGGCTTCGGCCATGGGATGCTACTGTAGAACAGATGTGTTCTGGCTTGATAAAACGGTCCATATGGAAAGGCAGCAAATTCTGAGGGGCTCAGAATGCCCCTCAGAATGACCTACCACCTGTATTGCTTTACAGTGTACTCAAACTATAGCAACTCTCTCAAACATATTCTGATAGTGTGAAACCACCCTATTGGCCTCACAAAATAGTCTTCCAATAAAAATCAAGATTTTCCCATAAAGGTCTCACTTTCATGTATCTGCAATACAGGCCTGAGAGTAAACAACTAAGACTGGCTTACCTAAAACCATTGAGTGTTTCAAAAAACAGTCCCCAATTCATGTTAAATCCAGGCTAGAACCCACTTATTTTTGGTGGAGAGCCAGGCTTCGGCCATGGGACGCTACTGTAGAACAGATGTGTTCTGGCTTGATAAAGCGGTCCATATGGAAAGGCAGCAAATTCTGAGGGGCTCAAAATGCCCCTCAGAATGAGCTACCACCTGTGTTGCTTTACAATGTACTCAAACTATAGCAACTCTCTCAAACATATTCTGATAGAGTGAAACCACACTACTGGTCTCACTAAATAGTCTTCCAATAAAAATCAAGATTTCCCAAAAAGGTCTCACTTTCATGTATCTGCAATACAGGCCTGAGAGTAAACAACTAAGACTGGCTTACCTAAAACCATTGGGTGTTTCAAAAAACAGTCCCCAAGTCACGTTAAATCCAGGCTAGAACCCATTCATTTTTGGTGGAGAGCCAGGCTTCGGCCATGGGACGCTACTGTAGAACAGATGTGTTCTGGCTTGATAAAACGGTGCATATGGCAAGGCAGCAAATTATGAGGGGCTCAAAATGCCCCTCAGAATGAGCTACCACCTGTGTTGCTTTACAGTGTACTCAAACTATAGCAACTCTCTCAAACATATTCTGATAGTGTGAAACCACACTACTGGTCTCACTAAATAGTCTTCCAATAAAAATCAAGATTTCCCAAAAAGGTCTCACTTTCATGTATCTGCAATACAGGCCTGAGAGTAAACAACTAAGACTGGCTTACCTAAAACCATTGAGTGTTTCAAAAAACAGTCCTCAATTCACATTAAATCCAGGCTAGAACCCACTTAGTTTCGGTGGAGAGTCAGGCTTCGGCCATGGGACGCTACTGTAGAACAGATGTGTTCTGGCTTGATAAAACGGTCCATATGGAAAGGCAGCAAATTCTGAGGGGCTCAAAATGCCCCTCAGAATGAGCTACCACCTGTATTGCTTTACAGTGTACTCAAACTATAGCAACTCTCTCAAACATATTCTGATAGTGTGAAACCACCCTATTGGCCTCACAAAATAGTCTTCCAATAAAAATCAAGATTTTCCCAAAAAGGTCTCACTTTCATGTATCTGCAATACAGGCCTGAGAGTAAACAACTAAGACTGGCTTACCTAAAACCATTGAGTGTTTCAAAAAACAGTCCACAATTCACGTTAAATCCAGGTTAGAACCCACTTATTTTCAGTAGAGAGCCAGGCTTCGGCCATGGGACGCTACTGTTGAACAGATGTATTCTGGCTTGATAAAACGGTCCATATGGAAAGGCAGCAAATTCTGAGGGGCTCAAAATGCCCCTCAGAATGAGCTACCACCTGTGTTGCTTTACAGTGTACTCAAACTATAGCAACTCTCTCAAACATATTCTGATAGAGTGAAACCACACTACTGGTCTCACTGAATAGTCTTCCAATAAAAATCAAGATTTCCCAAAAAGGTCTCACTTTCATGTATCTGCAATACAGGCCTGAGAGTAAACAACTAAGACTGGCTTACCTAAAACCATTGAGTGTTTCAAAAAACAGTCCTCAATTCACGTTAAATCCAGGCTAGAACCCACTTAGTTTCGGTGGAGAGTCAGGCTTCGGCCATGGGACGCTACTGTAGAACAGATGTGTTCTGGCTTGATAAAACGGTCCATATGGAAAGGCAGCAAATTCTGAGGGGCTCAAAATGCCCCTCAGAATGAGCTACCACCTGTATTGCTTTACAGTTTACTCAAACTATAGCAACTCTCTCAAACATATTCTGATAGTGTGAAACCACCCTATTGGCCTCACAAAATAGTCTTCCAATAAAAATCAAGATTTTCCCATAAAGGTCTCACTTTCATGTATCTGCAATACAGGCCTGAGAGTAAACAACTAAGACTGGCTTACCTAAAACCATTGAGTGTTTCAAAAAACAGTCCCCAATTCACGTTTAATCCAGGCTAGAACCCACTTATTTTTGGTGGAGAGCCAGGCTTCGGCCATGGGACACTACTGTAGAACAGATGTGTTCTGGCTTGATAAAACGGTCCATATGGAAAGGCAGCAAATTCTGAGGGGCTCAAAATGCCCCTCAGAATGAGCTACCACCTGTATTGCTTTACAGTGTACTCAAACTATAGCAACTCTCTCAAACATATTCTGATAGTGTGACACCACCCTATTGGCCTCACAAAATAGTCTTCCAATAAAAATCAAGATTTTCCCAAAAAGGTCTCACTTTCATGTATCTGCAATACAGGCCTCAGAGTAAACAACTAAGACTGGCTTACCTAAAACCATTGAGTGTTTCAAAAAATAGTCCTCAATTCACGTTTAATCCAAGCTAGAACCCACTTAGTTTCGGTGGAGAGCCAGGCTTCGGCCATGGGACGCTACTGTAGATCAGATGTGTTGTGGCTTGATAAAATGGTCCATATGGAAATGCAGAAAATTCTGAGGGGCTCAAAATGCCCCTCAGAATAAGCTACCACCTGTATTGCTTTACAGTGTACTCAAACTATAGCAACTCTCTCAAACATATTCTGATAGTGTGAAACCACATTACTGGTCTCACTAAATAGTCTTCCAATAAAAATCAAGATTTCCCAAAAAGGTCTCACTTTCATGTATCTGCAATACAGGCCTGAGAGTAAACAACTAAGACTGGCTTACCTAAAACCATTGAGTGTTTCAAAAAACAGTCCCCAATTCACGTTAAATCCAGGCTAGAACCCACTTATTTTCAGTGGAGAGCCAGGCTTCGGCCATGGGACGCTACTGTAGAACAGATGTGTTCTGGCTTGATAAAACGGTCCATATGGAAAGGCAGCAAATTCTGAGGGGCTCAAAATGCCCCTCAGAATGAGCTACCACCTGTATTGCTTTACAGTGTACTCAAACTATAGCAACTCTCTCAAACATATTCTGATAGTGTGAAACCACACTACTGGTCTCACTAAATAGTCTTCCAATAAAAATCAAGATTTCCCAAAAAGGTCTCACTTTCATGTATCTGCAATACAGACCTGAGAGTAAACAACTAAGACTGGCTTACCTAAAACCATTGAGTGTTTCAAAAAACAGTCCCCAATTCACGTTAAATCCAGGCTAGAACCCACTTATTTTCGGTGGAGTGCCAGGCTTCGGCCATGGAACGCTACTGTAGAACAGATGTGTCCTGGCTTGATAAAACGGTCCATATGGAAAGGCAGCAAATTCTGAGGGGATCAAAATGCCCCTCAGAATGAGCTACCACCTGTATTGCTTTACAGTGTACTCAAACTATAGCAACTCTCTCAAACATATTCTGATAGTGTGAAACCACACTACTGGTCTCACTAAATAGTCTTCCAATAAAAATCAAGATTTCCCAAAAAGGTCTCACTTTCATGTATCTGCAATACAGGCCTGAGAGTAAAAAACTAAGACTGGCTTACCTAAAACCATTGAGTGTTTCAAAAAACAGTCCCAAATTCACGTTAAATCCAGGCTAGAACCCACTTCTTTTCGGTGGAGAGCCAGGCTTCGGCCATGGGACGCTACTGTAGAACAGATGTGTCCTGGCTTGATAAAACGGTCCATATGGAAAGGCAGCAAATTCTGAGGGGAACAAAATGCCCCTCAGAATGAGCTACCACCTGTATTGCTTTACAGTGTACTCAAACTATAGCAACTCTCTCAAACATATTCTGATAGTGTGAAACCACACTACTGGTCTCACTAAATAGTCTTCCAAAAAAAATCAAGATTTCCCAAAAAGGTCTCACTTTCATGTATCTGCAATACAGGCCTGAGAGTAAACAACTAAGACTGGCTTACCTAAAACCATTGAGTGTTTCAAAAAACAGTCCCCAATTCACGTTAAATCCAGTCTAGAACCCACTTATTTTCGGTGGAGTGCCAGGCTTCGGCCATGGAACGCTACAGTAGAATAGATGTGTCCTGTCTTGATAAAACGGTCCATATGGAAAGGCAGCAAATTCTAAGGGTATCAAAATGCCCCTCAGAAAGAGCTACCACCTGTTTTGCTTTACAGTGTACTCAAACTATAGCAACTCTCTCAAACATATTCTGATAGTGTGAAACCACACTACTGGTCTCTCTAAATAGTCTTCCAATAAAAATCAAGATTTTCCCCAAAAGGTCTCACTTTCATGTATCTGCAATACAGGCCTGAGAGTAAACAACTAAGACTGGCTTACCTAAAACCATTGAGTGTTTCAAAAAACAGTACTCAATTCACGTTAAATCCAGGCTAGAACCCACTTAGTTTCGTTGGAGAGCCAGGCTTCAGCTATGGGACGCTACTGTAGAACAGATGTGTTCTGGCTTGATAAAACGGTCCATATGGAAAGGCAGCAAATTCTGAGGGGCTCAAAATTCCCCTCAGAATGAGCTACCACCTGTATTGCTTTACAGTGTACTCAAACTATAGCAACTCTCTCAAACATATTCTGATAGTGTGAAACCACACTACTGGTCTCACTAAATAGTCTTCCAATAAAAATCAAGATTTCCCAAAAAGGTCTCACTTTCATGTATCTGCAATACAGGCCTGAGAGTAAACAACTAAGACTGGCTTACCTAAAACCATTGAGTGTTTCAAAAAACAGTCCTCAATTCACATTAAATCCAGACTAGAACCCACTTAGTATCGGTGGAGAGCCAGGCTTCGGCCATGGGACACTACTGTAGAACAGATGTGTTCTGGCTTGATAAAACAGTCCATATGGAAAGGCAGCAAATTCTGAGGGGCTCAAAATATCCCTCAGAATGAGCTACCACCTGTATTGCTTTACAGTGAACTCAAACTATAGCAACTCTCTCAAACATATTCTGATAGTGTGAAACCACACTACTGGTCTCACTAAATAGTCTTCCAATAAAAATCAATTTTCCCAAAAAGGTCTCACTTTCATGTATCTGCAATACAGGCCTGAGAGTAAACAACTAAGACTGGCTTATCTAAAACCATTGAGTGTTTCAAAAAACAGTCCCCAATTCACGTTAAATACAGGCTAGAACCCACTTATTTTCGGTGGAGAGCCAGGCTTCGGCCATGGGACGCTACTGTAGAACAGATGTGTCCTGGCTTGATAAAACGGTCCATATGGAAAGGCAGCAAATTCTGAGGGGATCAAAATGCCCCTCAGAATGAGCTACCACCTGTATTGCTTTACAGTGTACTCAAACTATAGCAACTCTCTCAAACATATTCTGATAATGTGAAACCACCCTATTGGCCTCACAAAATAGTTTTCCAATAAAAATCAAGATTTTCCCAAAAAGGTCTCACTTTCATGTATCTGCAATACAGGCCTGAGAGTAAACAACTAAGACTGGCTTACCTAAAACCATTGAGTGTTTCAAAAAACAGTCCCCAATTCATGTTAAATGCAGGCTAGAACCCACTTATTTTCGGTTGAGAGCCAGGCTTCGGCCATGGGACGCTACTGTAGAACAGATGTGTTCCTGCTTGATAAAACGGTCCATATGGAAAGGCAGCAAATTCTGAGGGGCTCAAAATGCCCCTCAGAATGAGCTACCACCTGTGTTGCTTTACAGTGTACTCAAACTATAGCAACTCTCTCAAACATATTCTGATAGTGTGAAACCACACTACTGGTCTCACTAAATAGTCTTCCAAAAAAAATCAAGATTTCCCAAAAAGGTCTCACTTTCATGTATCTGCAATACAGGCCTGAGAGTAAACAACTAAGACTGGCTTACCTAATACCATTGAGTGTTTCAAAAAACAGTCCCCAATTCACGTTAAATCCAGGCTAGAACCCACTTATTTTCGGGGGAGAGCCAGGCTTCGGCAATGGGACGCTACTGTAGAACAGATGTGTTCTGGCTTGATAAAACTGTCCATATGGAAAGGCAGCAAATTCTGAGGGGCTCAAAATGCCCCTCAGAATGAGCTACCACCTGTATTGCTTTACAGTGTACTCAAACTATAGCAACTCTCTCAAACATATTCTGATAGTGTGAAACCACCCTATTGGCCTCACAAAATAGTCTTCCAATAAAAATCAAGACTTTCCCAAAAAGGTCTCACTTTCATGTATTTGCAATACAGGCCTGAGAGTAAACAACTAAGACTGGCTTACCTAAAACCATTGAGTGTTTCAAAAACCAGTCCCCAAATCACGTTAAATCCAGGCTAGAACCCACTTATTTTCGGTGGAGAGCCAGGCTTCGGCCATGGGACGCTACTGTAGAACAGATGTTTTCTGGCTTGATAAAACGGTCCATATGGAAAGGCAGCAAATTCTGAGGGGCTCAAAATGCCCCTCAGAATGAGCTACCACCTGTATTGCTTTACAGTGTACTCAAACTATAGCAACTCTCTCAAACATATTCTGATAGTGTGAAACCACACTACTGGTCTCACTAAATAGTCTTCCAATAAAAATCAAGATTTCCCAAAAAGGTCTCACTTTCATGTATCTGCAATACAGACCTGAGAGTAAACAACTAAGACTGGCTTACCTAAAACCATTGAGTGTTTCAAAAAACAGTCCCCAATTCACGTTAAATCCAGGCTAGAACCCACTTATTTTCGGTGGAGTGCCAGGCTTCGGCCATGGAACGCTACTGTAGAACAGATGTGTCCTGGCTTGATAAAACGGTCCATATGGAAAGGCAGCAAATTCTGAGGGGATCAAAATGCCCCTCAGAATGAGCTACCACCTGTATTGCTTTACAGTGTACTCAAACTATAGCAACTCTCTCAAACATATTCTGATAGTGTGAAACCACACTACTGGTCTCACTAAATAGTCTTCCAAAAAAAATCAAGATTTCCCCCAAAAGGTCTCACTTTCATGTATCTGCAATACAGGCCTGAGAGTAAACAACTAAGACTGGCTTACCTAAAACCATTGAGTGTTTCAAAAAACAGTCCTCAATTCACATTAAATCCAGGCTAGAACCCATTTAGTTTCGGTGGAGAGCCAGGCTTCGGCCATGGGACACTACTATAGAAAAGATGTATTCTGGCTTGTTAAAACAGTCCATATGGAAAGGCAGCAAATTCTGAGGGGCTCAAAATGCCCCTCAGAATGAGCTAACACCTGTATTGCTTTACAGTGTACTCAAACTATAGCAACTCTCTCAAACATATTCTGATAGTGTGAAACCACCCTATTGGCCTCACAAAATATTCTTCCAATAAAAATCAAGATTTTCCAAAAAAGGTCTCACTTTCATGTATCTGCAATACAGGCCTGAGAGTAAACAACTAAGACTGGCTTACCTAAAACCATTGGGTGTTTCAAAAAACAGTCCCCATTTCACGTTAAATCCAGGCTAGAACCCACTTATTTTTGGTGGAGAGCCAGGCTTCAGCCATGGGACGCTACTGTAGAACAGATGTGTTCTGGCTTGATAATACGGTCCATATGGAAAGGCAGCAAATTCTGAGGGGCTCAAAATGCCCCTCAGAATGAGCTACCACCTGTGTTGCTTTACAGTGTACTCAAACTATAGCAACTCTCTCAAACATATTCTGATAGTGTGAAACCACACTACTGGTCTCACTAAATAGTCTTCCAATAAAAATCAAGATTGCCCAAAAAGGTCTCACTTTCATGTATCTGCAATACAGGCCAGAGAGTAAACAACTAAGACTGGCTTACCTAAAACCATTGAGTGTTTCAAAAAACAGTCCCCAATTCACATTAAATCCAGGCTAGAACCCACTTATTTTCGGTGGAGAGCCAGGCTTCGGCCATGGGACGCTACTGTAGAACAGATGTGTTCTGGCTTGATAAAACGGTCCATATGGAAAGGCAGAAAATTCTGAGGGGCTCAAAATGCCCCTCAGAATGAGCTACCACCTGTATTGCTTTACAGTGTACTCAAACTATAGCAACTCTCTCAAACATATTCTGATAGTGTGAAACCACACTACTGGTCTCACTAAATAGCCTTCCAATAAAAATCAAGATTTCCCAAAAAGGTCTCACTTTCATGTATCTGCAAAACAGGCCTGAGAGTAAACAACTAAGACTGGCTTACCTAAAACCATTGAGTGTTTCAAAAAACAGTCCCCAATTCACGTTAAATCCAGGCTAGAACCCACTTATTTTTGGTGTAGAGCCAGGCTTCGGCCATGGGATGCTACTGTAGAACAGATGTGTTCTGGCTTGATAAAACGGTCCATATGGAAAGGCAGCAAATTCTGAGGGGATCAAAATGCCCCTCAGAATGAGCTACCACCTGTATTGCTTTACAGTGTACTCAAACTATAGCAACTCTCTCAAACATATTCTGATAGTGTGAAACCACACTACTGGTCTCACTAAATAGTCTTCCAATAAAAATCAAGATTTCCCAAAAAGGTCTCACTTTCATGTATCTGCAATACAGGCCTGAGAGTAAACAACTAAGACTGGCTTACCTAAAACCATTGAGTGTTTCAAAAAACAGTCCCCAATTCACGTTAAATCCAGGGTAGAACCCACTTATTTTCGGTGGAGAGCCAGGCTTCGGCCATGGGACGCTAATGGAGAACAGATGTGTTCTGGCTTGATAAAACGGTCCATATGGAAAGGCAGCAAATTCTGAGGGGCTCAAAATGCCCCTCAGAATGAGCTACCACCTGTATTGCTTTACAGTGTACTCAAACTATAGCAACTCTCTCAAACATATTCTGATAGTGTGAAACCACCCTATTGGCCTCACAAAATAGTTTTCCAATAAAAATCAAGATTTTCCCAAAAAGGTCTCACTTTCATGTATCTGCAATACAGGCCTGAGAGTAAACAACTAAGACTGGCTTACTTAAAACCATTGAGTGTTTCAAAAAACAGTCCCCAATTCATGTTAAATGCAGGCTAGAACCCACTTATTTTCGGTTGAGAGCCAGGCTTCGGCCATGGGACGCTACTGTAGAACAGATGTGTTCCTGCTTGATAAAACGGTCCATATGGAAAGGCAGCAAATTCTGAGGGGCTCAAAATGCCCCTCAGAATGAGCTACCACCTGTGTTGCTTTACAGTGTACTCAAACTATAGCAACTCTCTCAAACATATTCTGATAGTGTGAAACCACACTACTGGTCTCACTAAATAGTCTTCCAATAAAAATCAAGATTTCCCAAAAAGGTCTCACTTTCATGTATCTGCAATACAGACCTGAGAGTAAACAACTAAGACTGGCTTACCTAAAACCATTGAGTGTTTCAAAAAACAGTCCCCAACTCACGTTAAATCCAGGCTAGAACCCACTTATTTTCGGTGGAGTGCCAGGCTTCGGCCATGGAACGCTACTGTAGAACAGATGTGTCCTGGCTTGATAAAACGGTCCATATGGAAAGGCAGCAAATTCTGAGGGGATCAAAATGCCCCTCAGAATGAGCTACCACCTGTATTGCTTTACAGTGTACTCAAACTATAGCAACTCTCTCAAACATATTCTGATAGTGTGAAACCACACTACTGGTCTCACTAAATAGTCTTCCAAAAAAAATCAAGATTTCCCCCAAAAGGTCTCACTTTCATGTATCTGCAATACAGGCCTGAGAGTAAACAACTAAGACTGGCTTACCTAAAACCATTGAGTGTTTCAAAAAACAGTCCTCAATTCACATTAAATCCAGGCTAGAACCCATTTAGTTTCGGTGGAGAGCCAGGCTTCGGCCATGGGACACTACTATAGAAAAGATGTATTCTGGCTTGTTAAAACAGTCCATATGGAAAGGCAGCAAATTCTGAGGGGCTCAAAATGCCCCTCAGAATGAGCTAACACCTGTATTGCTTTACAGTGTACTCAAACTATAGCAACTCTCTCAAACATATTCTGATAGTGTGAAACCACCCTATTGGCCTCACAAAATATTCTTCCAATAAAAATCAAGATTTTCCAAAAAAGGTCTCACTTTCATGTATCTGCAATACAGGCCTGAGAGTAAACAACTAAGACTGGCTTACCTAAAACCATTGGGTGTTTCAAAAAACAGTCCCCATTTCACGTTAAATCCAGGCTAGAACCCACTTATTTTCGGTGGAGAGCCAGGCTTCAGCCATGGGACGCTACTGTAGAACAGATGTGTTGTGGCTTGATAAATCGGTCCATATGGAAAGGCAGCAAATTCTGAGGGGCTCAAAATGCCCCTCAGAATGAGCTACCACCTGTATTGCTTTACAGTGTACTCAAACTATAGCAACTCTCTCAAACATATTCTGATAGTGTGAAACCACATTACTGGTCTCACTAAATAGTCTTCCAATAAAAATCAAGATTTCCCAAAAAGGTCTCACTTTCATGTATCTGCAATACAGGCCTGAGAGTAAACAACTAAGACTGGCTTACCTAAAACCATTGAGTGTTTCAAAAAATAGTTCCCA